>NC_138954.1:36318895-36673895 GCF_965226115.1 Aulonocara stuartgranti | reverse complement strand
CACATTTACAATGCCCCAGAAGGAATGTGTCTTTCCAAAGAATTCCATGAAGCTAAGAGCTTGTGATTTTAAGGGGGCTCGTCCGGGATTTGAACCCGGGACCTCTCGCACCCAAAGCGAGAATCATACGCCTAGACCAACGAGCCACAGGAAGCCTGTGTTTAAGTCTGGAACTCTGAAAGGATAGACTTAAATCGGTCTTCAAATTCAAGCAGGAATGGTGTTAAGCTCTCTTCAGTATTCATTTTTGTACCTTCAGGCCTTTGCTACTGACAAGCTCCAACAGGGATGACTCCAGAGGGACTGCACACAGTGAATGAGAAAAAAGGGTTCCCAGTCATCCACGTCATGGTAGTCTGATGAGCTTTGAAAGAAAGCAGCTGGAATTCTCTAAGTGCCTTGAAGACCTTTCACCTCTCCTCTGAGAACCTTCGTTAGATCTAAAACTAAATGTTGGAGAGTCCCAGGTATTTAAACCCTAGATGGGGTTGTCTTTACCAGGGTCGTTGACCAACTATGAAACACATCACATGAGCCAAGGGGTGGAAAAAAGGCGTGGGTAATTATCAGCAGAGGTGAAACCATTATGAGACCTTCACATATGTAGTTTAACGTCTTTACACCGAAATTGAATGGCCTCAATTTCGATCAGAGTTTGTGATCTCTAATAGCCCTTTTCCACTAGCACCTACCTAGCTTGGCTTAACTTGACTCAGCTCGATCTTTAAAGTTTCCATTAGGTGATAGTACCTGGTTACAGGTATTTTTTAGTAC
The DNA here is from genome assembly GCF_965226115.1 of Aulonocara stuartgranti. Taxonomy (NCBI): domain Eukaryota; kingdom Metazoa; phylum Chordata; class Actinopteri; order Cichliformes; family Cichlidae; genus Aulonocara; species Aulonocara stuartgranti. The sequence goes on along the minus strand of NC_138954.1, from coordinate 36,673,121 downwards.
CTGCCCAGTAAGGTTTCCAAGGCAATCTCAAAATGTGACATATACAGATTGCGTGGCAGGGACTGTGCAGTCAATGGCATCACTCAATGACTCATGAGAGTGACTCCTTCACAAACGTTGTTTTAGAAAGACAAATTGGTGTCACACATCACATTGAACGGTTTGGCACACAACACATTTACAATGCCCCAGAAGGAATGTGTCTTACCAAAGAATTCCATGAAGCTAAGAGCTTGTGATGTTCAGGGGGTTCGTCCGGGATTTGAACCCGGGACCTCTCGCACCCTAAGCGAGAATCATACGCCTAGACCAACGAGCCACAGGAAGCATGTGTTTAAGTCTGGAACTCTGAAAGGATAGACTTAAATCGGCCTTCAAATTCAAGCAGGAATGGTGTTAAGCTCTCTTCAGTATTCATTTTTGTACCTTCAGGCCTTTGCTACTGACAAGCTCCAACAGGGATGACTCCAGAGGGACTGCACACAGTGAATGAGAAAAAAGGGTTCCCAGTCATCCACGTCATGGTAGTCTGATGAGCTTTGAAAGAAAGCAGCTGGAATTCTCTAAGTGCCTTGAAGACCTTTCACCTCTCCTCTGAGAACCTTCGTTAGATCTAAAACTAAACGTTGGAGAGTCCCAGGTATTTAAAACCCAGAGCGGGTTGTCTTTGCCAGGGTCGTTGACCAACTATGAAACACATCACATGAGCCAAGGGGTGGAAAAAAGGCGTGGGTAAATATCAGCAGAGGTTTCAGGTGAAACCATTATGAGACCTTCACATATGTAGTTTAACGTCTTTACACCGAAATTGAATGGCCTCAATTTCGATCAGAGTTTGTGATCTCTAATAGCCCTTTTCCACTAGCACCTACCTAGCTTGGCTTAACTTGACTCAGCTCGATCTTTAAAGTTTCCATTAGGTGATAGTACCTGGTTACAGGTATTTTTTAGTACCTGCCCAGTAAGGTTTCCAAGGCAATCTCAAAATGTGACATATACAGATTGCGTGGCAGGGACTGTGCAGTCAATGGCATCACTCAATGACTCATGAGAGTGACTCCTTCACAAACGTTGTTTTAGAAAGACAAATTGGTGTCCCAGATCACATTGAACGGTTTGGCACACAACACATTTACAATGCCCCAGAAGGAATGTGTCTTTCCAAAGAATTCCATGAAGCTAAGAGCTTGTGATTTTAAGGGGGCTCGTCCGGGATTTGAACCCGGGACCTCTCGCACCCAAAGCGAGAATCATACGCCTAGACCAACGAGCCACAGGAAGCCTGTATTTAAGTCTGGAACTCTGAAAGGATAGACTTAAATCGGCCTTCAAATTCAAGCAGGAATGGTGTTAAGCTCTCTTCAGTATTCATTTTTGTACCTTCAGGCCTTTGCTACTGACAAGCTCCAACAGGGATGACTCCAGAGGGACTGCACACAGTGAATGAGAAAAAAGGGTTCCCAGTCATCCACGTCATGGTAGTCTGATGAGCTTTGAAAGAAAGCAGCTGGAATTCTCTAAGTGCCTTGAAGACCTTTCACCTCTCCTCTGAGAACCTTCGTTAGATCTAAAACTAAATGTTGGAGAGTCCCAGGTATTTAAACCCTAGATGGGGTTGTCTTTACCAGGGTCGTTGACCAACTATGAAACACATCACATGAGCCAAGGGGTGGAAAAAAGGCGTGGGTAATTATCAGCAGAGGTGAAACCATTATGAGACCTTCACATATGTAGTTTAACGTCTTTACACCGAAATTGAATGGCCTCAATTTCGATCAGAGTTTGTGATCTCTAATAGCCCTTTTCCACTAGCACCTACCTAGCTTGGCTTAACTTGACTCAGCTCGATCTTTAAAGTTTCCATTAGGTGATAGTACCTGGTTACAGGTATTTTTTAGTACCTGCCCAGTAAGGTTTCCAAGGCAATCTCAAAATGTGACATATACAGATTGCGTGGCAGGGACTGTGCAGTCAATGGCATCACTCAATGACTCATGAGAGTGACTCCTTCACAAACGTTGTTTTAGAAAGACAAATTGGTGTCACACATCACATTGAACGGTTTGGCACACAACACATTTACAATGCCCCAGAAGGAATGTGTCTTACCAAAGAATTCCATGAAGCTTAGAGCTTGTGATGTTCAGGGGGTTCGTCCGGGATTTGAACCCGGGACCTCTCGCACCCTAAGCGAGAATCATACGCCTAGACCAACGAGCCACAGGAAGCATGTGTTTAAGTCTGGAACTCTGAAAGGATAGACTTAAATCGGCCTTCAAATTCAAGCAGGAATGGTGTTAAGCTCTCTTCAGTATTCATTTTTGTACCTTCAGGCCTTTGCTACTGACAAGCTCCAACAGGGATGACTCCAGAGGGACTGCACACAGTGAATGAGAAAAAAGGGTTCCCAGTCATCCACGTCATGGTAGTCTGATGAGCTTTGAAAGAAAGCAGCTGGAATTCTCTAAGTGCCTTGAAGACCTTTCACCTCTCCTCTGAGAACCTTCGTTAGATCTAAAACTAAACGTTGGAGAGTCCCAGGTATTTAAAACCCAGAGCGGGTTGTCTTTGCCAGGGTCGTTGACCAACTATGAAACACATCACATGAGCCAAGGGGTGGAAAAAAGGCGTGGGTAAATATCAGCAGAGGTTTCAGGTGAAACCATTATGAGACCTTCACATATGTAGTTTAACGTCTTTACACCGAAATTGAATGGCCTCAATTTCGATCAGAGTTTGTGATCTCTAACGCTTTTCCACTAGCACCTACCTAGCTTGGCTTAACTTGACTCAGCTCGATCTTTAAAGTTTCCATTAGGTGATAGTACCTGGTTACAGGTATTTTTTAGTACCTGCCCAGTAAGGTTTCCAAGGCAATCTCAAAATGTGACATATACAGATTGCGTGGCAGGGACTGTGCAGTCAATGGCATCACTCAATGACTCATGAGAGTGACTCCTTCACAAACGTTGTTTTAGAAAGACAAATTGGTGTCACACATCACATTGAACGGTTTGGCACACAACACATTTACAATGCCCCAGAAGGAATGTGTCTTACCAAAGAATTCCATGAAGCTAAGAGCTTGTGATGTTCAGGGGGTTCGTCCGGGATTTGAACCCGGGACCTCTCGCACCCTAAGCGAGAATCATACGCCTAGACCAACGAGCCACAGGAAGCATGTGTTTAAGTCTGGAACTCTGAAAGGATAGACTTAAATCGGCCTTCAAATTCAAGCAGGAATGGTGTTAAGCTCTCTTCAGTATTCATTTTTGTACCTTCAGGCCTTTGCTACTGACAAGCTCCAACAGGGATGACTCCAGAGGGACTGCACACAGTGAATGAGAAAAAAATGGGTTCCCAGTCATCCACGTCATGGTAGTCTGATGAGCTTTGAAAGAAAGCAGCTGGAATTCTCTAAGTGCCTTGAAGACCTTTCACCTCTCCTCTGAGAACCTTCGTTAGATCTAAAACTAAATGTTGGAGAGTCCCAGGTATTTAAACCCTAGATGGGGTTGTCTTTACCAGGGTCGTTGACCAACTATGAAACACATCACATGAGCCAAGGGGTGGAAAAAAGGCGTGGGTAATTATCAGCAGAGGTGAAACCATTATGAGACCTTCACATATGTAGTTTAACGTCTTTACACCGAAATTGAATGGCCTCAATTTCGATCAGAGTTTGTGATCTCTAATAGCCCTTTTCCACTAGCACCTACCTAGCTTGGCTTAACTTGACTCAGCTCGATCTTTAAAGTTTCCATTAGGTGATAGTACCTGGTTACAGGTATTTTTTAGTACCTGCCCAGTAAGGTTTCCAAGGCAATCTCAAAATGTGACATATACAGATTGCGTGGCAGGGACTGTGCAGTCAATGGCATCACTCAATGACTCATGAGAGTGACTCCTTCACAAACGTTGTTTTAGAAAGACAAATTGGTGTCACACATCACATTGAACGGTTTGGCACACAACACATTTACAATGCCCCAGAAGGAATGTGTCTTACCAAAGAATTCCATGAAGCTTAGAGCTTGTGATGTTCAGGGGGCTCGTCCGGGATTTGAACCCGGGACCTCTCGCACCCTAAGCGAGAATCATACGCCTAGACCAACGAGCCACAGGAAGCATGTGTTTAAGTCTGGAACTCTGAAAGGATAGACTTAAATCGGCCTTCAAATTCAAGCAGGAATGGTGTTAAGCTCTCTTCAGTATTCATTTTTGTACCTTCAGGCCTTTGCTACTGACAAGCTCCAACAGGGATGACTCCAGAGGGACTGCACACAGTGAATGAGAAAAAAGGGTTCCCAGTCATCCACGTCATGGTAGTCTGATGAGCTTTGAAAGAAAGCAGCTGGAATTCTCTAAGTGCCTTGAAGACCTTTCACCTCTCCTCTGAGAACCTTCGTTAGATCTAAAACTAAACGTTGGAGAGTCCCAGGTATTTAAAACCCAGAGCGGGTTGTCTTTGCCAGGGTCGTTGACCAACTATGAAACACATCACATGAGCCAAGGGGTGGAAAAAAGGCGTGGGTAATTATCAGCAGAGGTTTCAGGTGAAACCATTATGAGACCTTCACATATGTAGTTTAACGTCTTTACACCGAAATTGAATGGCCTCAATTTCGATCAGAGTTTGTGATCTCTAATAGCCCTTTTCCACTAGCACCTACCTAGCTTGGCTTAACTTGACTCAGCTCGATCTTTAAAGTTTCCATTAGGTGATAGTACCTGGTTACAGGTATTTTTTAGTACCTGCCCAGTAAGGTTTCCAAGGCAATCTCAAAATGTGACATATACAGATTGCGTGGCAGGGACTGTGCAGTCAATGGCATCACTCAATGAGTCATGAGAGTGACTCCTTCACAAACGTTGTTTTAGAAAGACAAATTGGTGTCACACATCACATTGAACGGTTTGGCACACAACACATTTACAATGCCCCAGAAGGAATGTGTCTTTCCAAAGAATTCCAGGAAGCTAAGAGCTTGTGATTTTAAGGGGGCTCGTCCGGGATTTGAACCCGGGACCTCTCGCACCCAAAGCGAGAATCATACGCCTAGACCAACGAGCCACAGGAAGCCTGTGTTTAAGTCTGGAACTCTGAAAGGATAGACTTAAATCGGCCTTCAAATTCAAGCAGGAATGGTGTTAAGCTCTCTTCAGTATTCATTTTTGTACCTTCAGGCCTTTGCTACTGACAAGCTCCAACAGGGATGACTCCAGAGGGACTGCACACAGTGAATGAGAAAAAAGGGTTCCCAGTCATCCACGTCATGGTAGTCTGATGAGCTTTGAAAGAAAGCAGCTGGAATTCTCTAAGTGCCTTGAAGACCTTTCACCTCTCCTCTGAGAACCTTCGTTAGATCTAAAACTAAATGTTGGAGAGTCCCAGGTATTTAAACCCTAGATGGGGTTGTCTTTACCAGGGTCGTTGACCAACTATGAAACACATCACATGAGCCAAGGGGTGGAAAAAAGGCGTGGGTAATTATCAGCAGAGGTGAAACCATTATGAGACCTTCACATATGTAGTTTAACGTCTTTACACCGAAATTGAATGGCCTCAATTTCGATCAGAGTTTGTGATCTCTAATAGCCCTTTTCCACTAGCACCTACCTAGCTTGGCTTAACTTGACTCAGCTCGATCTTTAAAGTTTCCATTAGGTGATAGTACCTGGTTACAGGTATTTTTTAGTACCTGCCCAGTAAGGTTTCCAAGGCAATCTCAAAATGTGACATATACAGATTGCGTGGCAGGGACTGTGCAGTCAATGGCATCACTCAATGAGTCATGAGAGTGACTCCTTCACAAACGTTGTTTTAGAAAGACAAATTGGTGTCACACATCACATTGAACGGTTTGGCACACAACACATTTACAATGCCCCAGAAGGAATGTGTCTTACCAAAGAATTCCATGAAGCTTAGAGCTTGTGATGTTAAGGGGGCTCGTCCGGGATTTGAACCCGGGACCTCTCGCACCCTAAGCGAGAATCATACGCCTAGACCAACGAGCCACAGGTAGCATGTGTTTAAGTCTGGAACTCTGAAAGGATAGACTTAAATCGGCCTTCAAATTCAAGCAGGAATGGTGTTAAGCTCTCTTCAGTATTCATTTTTGTACCTTCAGGCCTTTGCTACTGACAAGCTCAAACAGGGATGACTCCAGAGGGACTGCACACAGTGAATGAGAAAAAAGGGTTCCCAGTCATCCACGTCATGGTAGTCTGATGAGCTTTGAAAGAAAGCAGCTGGAATTCTCTAAGTGCCTTGAAGACCTTTCACCTCTCCTCTGAGAACCTTCGTTAGATCTAAAACTAAACGTTGGAGAGTCCCAGGTATTTAAAACCCAGAGCGGGTTGTCTTTGCCAGGGTCGTTGACCAACTATGAAACACATCACATGAGCCAAGGGGTAGAAAAAAGGCGTGGGTAAATATCAGCACAGGTTTCAGGTGAAACCATTATGAGACCTTCACATATGTAGTTTAACGTCTTTACACCGAAATTGAATGGCCTCAATTTCGATCAGAGTTTGTGATCTCTAATAGCCCTTTTCCACTAGCACCTACCTAGCTTGGCTTAACTTGACTCAGCTCGATCTTTAAAGTTTCCATTAGGTGATAGTACCTGGTTACAGGTATTTTTTAGTACCTGCCCAGTAAGGTTTCCAAGGCAATCTCAAAATGTGACATATACAGATTGCGTGGCAGGGACTGTGCAGTCAATGGCATCACTCAATGACTCATGAGAGTGACTCCTTCACAAACGTTGTTTTAGAAAGACAAATTGGTGTCACACATCACATTGAACGGTTTGGCACACAACACATTTACAATGCCCCAGAAGGAATGTGTCTTACCAAAGAATTCCATGAAGCTAAGAGCTTGTGATGTTCAGGGGGTTCGTCCGGGATTTGAACCCGGGACCTCTCGCACCCTAAGCGAGAATCATACGCCTAGACCAACGAGCCACAGGAAGCATGTGTTTAAGTCTGGAACTCTGAAAGGATAGACTTAAATCGGCCTTCAAATTCAAGCAGGAATGGTGTTAAGCTCTCTTCAGTATTCATTTTTGTACCTTCAGGCCTTTGCTACTGACAAGCTCCAACAGGGATGACTCCAGAGGGACTGCACACAGTGAATGAGAAAAAAATGGGTTCCCAGTCATCCACGTCATGGTAGTCTGATGAGCTTTGAAAGAAAGCAGCTGGAATTCTCTAAGTGCCTTGAAGACCTTTCACCTCTCCTCTGAGAACCTTCGTTAGATCTAAAACTAAATGTTGGAGAGTCCCAGGTATTTAAACCCTAGATGGGGTTGTCTTTACCAGGGTCGTTGACCAACTATGAAACACATCACATGAGCCAAGGGGTGGAAAAAAGGCGTGGGTAATTATCAGCAGAGGTGAAACCATTATGAGACCTTCACATATGTAGTTTAACGTCTTTACACCGAAATTGAATGGCCTCAATTTCGATCAGAGTTTGTGATCTCTAATAGCCCTTTTCCACTAGCACCTACCTAGCTTGGCTTAACTTGACTCAGCTCGATCTTTAAAGTTTCCATTAGGTGATAGTACCTGGTTACAGGTATTTTTTAGTACCTGCCCAGTAAGGTTTCCAAGGCAATCTCAAAATGTGACATATACAGATTGCGTGGCAGGGACTGTGCAGTCAATGGCATCACTCAATGACTCATGAGAGTGACTCCTTCACAAACGTTGTTTTAGAAAGACAAATTGGTGTCACACATCACATTGAACGGTTTGGCACACAACACATTTACAATGCCCCAGAAGGAATGTGTCTTACCAAAGAATTCCATGAAGCTTAGAGCTTGTGATGTTCAGGGGGCTCGTCCGGGATTTGAACCCGGGACCTCTCGCACCCTAAGCGAGAATCATACGCCTAGACCAACGAGCCACAGGAAGCATGCGTTTAAGTCTGGAACTCTGAAAGGATAGACTTAAATCGGCCTTCAAATTCAAGCAGGAATGGTGTTAAGCTCTCTTCAGTATTCATTTTTGTACCTTCAGGCCTTTGCTACTGACAAGCTCCAACAGGGATGACTCCAGAGGGACTGCACACAGTGAATGAGAAAAAAGGGTTCCCAGTCATCCACGTCATGGTAGTCTGATGAGCTTTGAAAGAAAGCAGCTGGAATTCTCTAAGTGCCTTGAAGACCTTTCACCTCTCCTCTGAGAACCTTCGTTAGATCTAAAACTAAACGTTGGAGAGTCCCAGGTATTTAAAACCCAGAGCGGGTTGTCTTTGCCAGGGTCGTTGACCAACTATGAAACACATCACATGAGCCAAGGGGTGGAAAAAAGGCGTGGGTAAATATCAGCAGAGGTTTCAGGTGAAACCATTATGAGACCTTCACATATGTAGTTTAACGTCTTTACACCGAAATTGAATGGCCTCAATTTCGATCAGAGTTTGTGATCTCTAATAGCCCTTTTCCACTAGCACCTACCTAGCTTGGCTTAACTTGACTCAGCTCGATCTTTAAAGTTTCCATTAGGTGATAGTACCTGGTTACAGGTATTTTTTAGTACCTGCCCAGTAAGGTTTCCAAGGCAATCTCAAAATGTGACATATACAGATTGCGTGGCAGGGACTGTGCAGTCAATGGCATCACTCAATGACTCATGAGAGTGACTCCTTCACAAACATTGTTTTAGAAAGACAAATTGGTGTCCCAGATCACATTGAACGGTTTGGCACACAACACATTTACAATGCCCCAGAAGGAATGTGTCTTTCCAAAGAATTCCATGAAGCTAAGAGCTTGTGATTTTAAGGGGGCTCGTCCGGGATTTGAACCCGGGACCTCTCGCACCCAAAGCGAGAATCATACGCTTAGACCAACGAGCCACAGGAAGCCTGTATTTAAGTCTGGAACTCTGAAAGGATAGACTTAAATCGGCCTTCAAATTCAAGCAGGAATGGTGTTAAGCTCTCTTCAGTATTCATTTTTGTACCTTCAGGCCTTTGCTACTGACAAGCTCCAACAGGGATGACTCCAGAGGGACTGCACACAGTGAATGAGAAAAAAGGGTTCCCAGTCATCCACGTCATGGTAGTCTGATGAGCTTTGAAAGAAAGCAGCTGGAATTCTCTAAGTGCCTTGAAGACCTTTCACCTCTCCTCTGAGAACCTTCGTTAGATCTAAAACTAAACGTTGGAGAGTCCCAGGTATTTAAAACCCAGAGCGGGTTGTCTTTGCCAGGGTCGTTGACCAACTATGAAACACATCACATGAGCCAAGGGGTGGAAAAAAGGCGTGGGTAAATATCAGCAGAGGTTTCAGGTGAAACCATTATGAGACCTTCACATATGTAGTTTAACGTCTTTACACCGAAATTGAATGGCCTCAATTTCGATCAGAGTTTGTGATCTCTAATAGCCCTTTTCCACTAGCACCTACCTAGCTTGGCTTAACTTGACTCAGCTCGATCTTTAAAGTTTCCATTAGGTGATAGTACCTGGTTACAGGTATTTTTTAGTACCTGTCCAGTAAGGTTTCCAAGGCAATCTCAAAATGTGACATATACAGATTGCGTGGCAGGGACTGTGCAGTCAATGGCATCACTCAATGAGTCATGAGAGTGACTCCTTCACAAACGTTGTTTTAGAAAGACAAATTGGTGTCACACATCACATTGAACGGTTTGGCACACAACACATTTACAATGCCCCAGAAGGAATGTGTCTTACCAAAGAATTCCATGAAGCTTAGAGCTTGTGATGTTAAGGGGGCTCGTCCGGGATTTGAACCCGGGACCTCTCGCACCCTAAGCGAGAATCATACGCCTAGACCAACGAGCCACAGGTAGCATGTGTTTAAGTCTGGAACTCTGAAAGGATAGACTTAAATCGGCCTTCAAATTCAAGCAGGAATGGTGTTAAGCTCTCTTCAGTATTCATTTTTGTACCTTCAGGCCTTTGCTACTGACAAGCTCCAACAGGGATGACTCCAGAGGGACTGCACACAGTGAATGAGAAAAAAGGGTTCCCAGTCATCCACGTCATGGTAGTCTGATGAGCTTTGAAAGAAAGCAGCTGGAATTCTCTAAGTGCCTTGAAGACCTTTCACCTCTCCTCTGAGAACCTTCGTTAGATCTAAAACTAAACGTTGGAGAGTCCCAGGTATTTAAAACCCAGAGTGGGTTGTCTTTACCAGGGTCGTTGACCAACTATGAAACACATCACATGAGCCAAGGGGTGGAAAAAAGGCGTGGGTAATTATCAGCAGAGGTGAAACCATTATGAGACCTTCACATATGTAGTTTAACGTCTTTACACCGAAATTGAATGGCCTCAATTTCGATCAGAGTTTGTGATCTCTAATAGCCCTTTTCCACTAGCACCTACCTAGCTTGGCTTAACTTGACTCAGCTCGATCTTTAAAGTTTCCATTAGGTGATAGTACCTGGTTACAGGTATTTTTTAGTACCTGCCCAGTAAGGTTTCCAAGGCAATCTCAAAATGTGACATATACAGATTGCGTGGCAGGGACTGTGCAGTCAATGGCATCACTCAATGACTCATGAGAGTGACTCCTTCACAAACGTTGTTTTAGAAAGACAAATTGGTGTCACACATCACATTGAACGGTTTGGCACACAACACATTTACAATGCCCCAGAAGGAATGTGTCTTACCAAAGAATTCCATGAAGCTAAGAGCTTGTGATGTTCAGGGGGTTCGTCCGGGATTTGAACCCGGGACCTCTCGCACCCTAAGCGAGAATCATACGCCTAGACCAACGAGCCACAGGAAGCATGTGTTTAAGTCTGGAACTCTGAAAGGATAGACTTAAATCGGCCTTCAAATTCAAGCAGGAATGGTGTTAAGCTCTCTTCAGTATTCATTTTTGTACCTTCAGGCCTTTGCTACTGACAAGCTCCAACAGGGATGACTCCAGAGGGACTGCACACAGTGAATGAGAAAAAAATGGGTTCCCAGTCATCCACGTCATGGTAGTCTGATGAGCTTTGAAAGAAAGCAGCTGGAATTCTCTAAGTGCCTTGAAGACCTTTCACCTCTCCTCTGAGAACCTTCGTTAGATCTAAAACTAAATGTTGGAGAGTCCCAGGTATTTAAAACCCAGAGCGGGTTGTCTTTACCAGGGTCGTTGACCAACTATGAAACACATCACATGAGCCAAGGGGTGGAAAAAAGGCGTGGGTAATTATCAGCAGAGGTGAAACCATTATGAGACCTTCACATATGTAGTTTAACGTCTTTACACCGAAATTGAATGGCCTCAATTTCGATCAGAGTTTGTGATCTCTAATAGCCCTTTTCCACTAGCACCTACCTAGCTTGGCTTAACTTGACTCAGCTCGATCTTTAAAGTTTCCATTAGGTGATAGTACCTGGTTACAGGTATTTTTTAGTACCTGCCCAGTAAGGTTTCCAAGGCAATCTCAAAATGTGACATATACAGATTGCGTGGCAGGGACTGTGCAGTCAATGGCATCACTCAATGACTCATGAGAGTGACTCCTTCACAAACGTTGTTTTAGAAAGACAAATTGGTGTCACACATCACATTGAACGGTTTGGCACACAACACATTTACAATGCCCCAGAAGGAATGTGTCTTACCAAAGAATTCCATGAAGCTTAGAGCTTGTGATGTTCAGGGGGCTCGTCCGGGATTTGAACCCGGGACCTCTCGCACCCTAAGCGAGAATCATACGCCTAGACCAACGAGCCACAGGAAGCATGCGTTTAAGTCTGGAACTCTGAAAGGATAGACTTAAATCGGCCTTCAAATTCAAGCAGGAATGGTGTTAAGCTCTCTTCAGTATTCATTTTTGTACCTTCAGGCCTTTGCTACTGACAAGCTCCAACAGGGATGACTCCAGAGGGACTGCACACAGTGAATGAGAAAAAAGGGTTCCCAGTCATCCACGTCATGGTAGTCTGATGAGCTTTGAAAGAAAGCAGCTGGAATTCTCTAAGTGCCTTGAAGACCTTTCACCTCTCCTCTGAGAACCTTCGTTAGATCTAAAACTAAACGTTGGAGAGTCCCAGGTATTTAAAACCCAGAGCGGGTTGTCTTTGCCAGGGTCGTTGACCAACTATGAAACACATCACATGAGCCAAGGGGTGGAAAAAAGGCGTGGGTAAATATCAGCAGAGGTTTCAGGTGAAACCATTATGAGACCTTCACATATGTAGTTTAACGTCTTTACACCGAAATTGAATGGCCTCAATTTCGATCAGAGTTTGTGATCTCTAATAGCCCTTTTCCACTAGCACCTACCTAGCTTGGCTTAACTTGACTCAGCTCGATCTTTAAAGTTTCCATTAGGTGATAGTACCTGGTTACAGGTATTTTTTAGTACCTGCCCAGTAAGGTTTCCAAGGCAATCTCAAAATGTGACATATACAGATTGCGTGGCAGGGACTGTGCAGTCAATGGCATCACTCAATGACTCATGAGAGTGACTCCTTCACAAACATTGTTTTAGAAAGACAAATTGGTGTCCCAGATCACATTGAACGGTTTGGCACACAACACATTTACAATGCCCCAGAAGGAATGTGTCTTTCCAAAGAATTCCATGAAGCTAAGAGCTTGTGATTTTAAGGGGGCTCGTCCGGGATTTGAACCCGGGACCTCTCGCACCCAAAGCGAGAATCATACGCTTAGACCAACGAGCCACAGGAAGCCTGTATTTAAGTCTGGAACTCTGAAAGGATAGACTTAAATCGGCCTTCAAATTCAAGCAGGAATGGTGTTAAGCTCTCTTCAGTATTCATTTTTGTACCTTCAGGCCTTTGCTACTGACAAGCTCCAACAGGGATGACTCCAGAGGGACTGCACACAGTGAATGAGAAAAAAGGGTTCCCAGTCATCCACGTCATGGTAGTCTGATGAGCTTTGAAAGAAAGCAGCTGGAATTCTCTAAGTGCCTTGAAGACCTTTCACCTCTCCTCTGAGAACCTTCGTTAGATCTAAAACTAAACGTTGGAGAGTCCCAGGTATTTAAAACCCAGAGCGGGTTGTCTTTGCCAGGGTCGTTGACCAACTATGAAACACATCACATGAGCCAAGGGGTGGAAAAAAGGCGTGGGTAAATATCAGCAGAGGTTTCAGGTGAAACCATTATGAGACCTTCACATATGTAGTTTAACGTCTTTACACCGAAATTGAATGGCCTCAATTTCGATCAGAGTTTGTGATCTCTAATAGCCCTTTTCCACTAGCACCTACCTAGCTTGGCTTAACTTGACTCAGCTCGATCTTTAAAGTTTCCATTAGGTGATAGTACCTGGTTACAGGTATTTTTTAGTACCTGTCCAGTAAGGTTTCCAAGGCAATCTCAAAATGTGACATATACAGATTGCGTGGCAGGGACTGTGCAGTCAATGGCATCACTCAATGAGTCATGAGAGTGACTCCTTCACAAACGTTGTTTTAGAAAGACAAATTGGTGTCACACATCACATTGAACGGTTTGGCACACAACACATTTACAATGCCCCAGAAGGAATGTGTCTTACCAAAGAATTCCATGAAGCTTAGAGCTTGTGATGTTAAGGGGGCTCGTCCGGGATTTGAACCCGGGACCTCTCGCACCCTAAGCGAGAATCATACGCCTAGACCAACGAGCCACAGGTAGCATGTGTTTAAGTCTGGAACTCTGAAAGGATAGACTTAAATCGGCCTTCAAATTCAAGCAGGAATGGTGTTAAGCTCTCTTCAGTATTCATTTTTGTACCTTCAGGCCTTTGCTACTGACAAGCTCCAACAGGGATGACTCCAGAGGGACTGCACACAGTGAATGAGAAAAAAGGGTTCCCAGTCATCCACGTCATGGTAGTCTGATGAGCTTTGAAAGAAAGCAGCTGGAATTCTCTAAGTGCCTTGAAGACCTTTCACCTCTCCTCTGAGAACCTTCGTTAGATCTAAAACTAAACGTTGGAGAGTCCCAGGTATTTAAAACCCAGAGTGGGTTGTCTTTACCAGGGTCGTTGACCAACTATGAAACACATCACATGAGCCAAGGGGTGGAAAAAAGGCGTGGGTAATTATCAGCAGAGGTGAAACCATTATGAGACCTTCACATATGTAGTTTAACGTCTTTACACCGAAATTGAATGGCCTCAATTTCGATCAGAGTTTGTGATCTCTAATAGCCCTTTTCCACTAGCACCTACCTAGCTTGGCTTAACTTGACTCAGCTCGATCTTTAAAGTTTCCATTAGGTGATAGTACCTGGTTACAGGTATTTTTTAGTACCTGCCCAGTAAGGTTTCCAAGGCAATCTCAAAATGTGACATATACAGATTGCGTGGCAGGGACTGTGCAGTCAATGGCATCACTCAATGAGTCATGAGAGTGACTCCTTCACAAACGTTGTTTTAGAAAGACAAATTGGTGTCACACATCACATTGAACGGTTTGGCACACAACACATTTACAATGCCCCAGAAGGAATGTGTCTTTCCAAAGAATTCCAGGAAGCTAAGAGCTTGTGATTTTAAGGGGGCTCGTCCGGGATTTGAACCCGGGACCTCTCGCACCCAAAGCGAGAATCATACGCCTAGACCAACGAGCCACAGGAAGCCTGTGTTTAAGTCTGGAACTCTGAAAGGATAGACTTAAATCGGTCTTCAAATTCAAGCAGGAATGGTGTTAAGCTCTCTTCAGTATTCATTTTTGTACCTTCAGGCCTTTGCTACTGACAAGCTCCAACAGGGATGACTCCAGAGGGACTGCACACAGTGAATGAGAAAAAAGGGTTCCCAGTCATCCACGTCATGGTAGTCTGATGAGCTTTGAAAGAAAGCAGCTGGAATTCTCTAAGTGCCTTGAAGACCTTTCACCTCTCCTCTGAGAACCTTCGTTAGATCTAAAACTAAATGTTGGAGAGTCCCAGGTATTTAAACCCTAGATGGGGTTGTCTTTACCAGGGTCGTTGACCAACTATGAAACACATCACATGAGCCAAGGGGTGGAAAAAAGGCGTGGGTAACTATCAGCAGAGGTGAAACCATTATGAGACCTTCACATATGTAGTTTAACGTCTTTACACCGAAATTGAATGGCCTCAATTTCGATCAGAGTTTGTGATCTCTAATAGCCCTTTTCCACTAGCACCTACCTAGCTTGGCTTAACTTGACTCAGCTCGATCTTTAAAGTTTCCATTAGGTGATAGTACCTGGTTACAGGTATTTTTTAGTACCTGCCCAGTAAGGTTTCCAAGGCAATCTCAAAATGTGACATATACAGATTGCGTGGCAGGGACTGTGCAGTCAATGGCATCACTCAATGACTCATGAGAGTGACTCCTTCACAAACGTTGTTTTAGAAAGACAAATTGGTGTCCCAGATCACATTGAACGGTTTGGCACACAACACATTTACAATGCCCCAGAAGGAATGTGTCTTTCCAAAGAATTCCATGAAGCTAAGAGTTTGTGATTTTAAGGGGGCTCGTCCGGGATTTGAACCCGGGACCTCTCGCACCCAAAGCGAGAATCATACGCCTAGACCAACGAGCCACAGGAAGCCTGTGTTTAAGTCTGGAACTCTGAAAGGATAGACTTAAATCGGTCTTCAAATTCAAGCAGGAATGGTGTTAAGCTCTCTTCAGTATTCATTTTTGTACCTTCAGGCCTTTGCTACTGACAAGCTCCAACAGGGATGACTCCAGAGGGACTGCACACAGTGAATGAGAAAAAAGGGTTCCCAGTCATCCACGTCATGGTAGTCTGATGAGCTTTGAAAGAAAGCAGCTGGAATTCTCTAAGTGCCTTGAAGACCTTTCACCTCTCCTCTGAGAACCTTCGTTAGATCTAAAACTAAACGTTGGAGAGTCCCAGGTATTTAAAACCCAGAGCGGGTTGTCTTTACCAGGGTCGTTGACCAACTATGAAACACATCACATGAGCCAAGGGGTGGAAAAAAGGCGTGGGTAATTATCAGCAGAGGTGAAACCATTATGAGACCTTCACATATGTAGTTTAACGTCTTTACACCGAAATTGAATGGCCTCAATTTCGATCAGAGTTTGTGATCTCTAACGCTTTTCCACTTGCACCTACCTAGCTTGGCTTAACTTGACTCAGCTCGATCTTTAAAGTTTCCATTAGGTGATAGTACCTGGTTACAGGTATTTTTTTAGTACCTGCCCAGTAAGGTTTCCAAGGCAATCTAAAAAAATGTGACATATACAGATTGCGTGGCAGGGACTGTGCAGTCAATGGCATCACTCAATGAGTCATGAGAGTGACTCCTTCACAAAATCAACAACGTTATTTTAGAAATACAAGTTGATGTCACAGATGACATTGAACGTTTTGGCACACAACACATTTACAATGCCCCAGAAGGAATGTGTCTTACCAAAGAATTCCATGAAGCTAAGAGCTTGTGATGTTCAGGGGGCTCGTCCGGGATTTGAACCCGGGACCTCTCGCACCCTAAGCGAGAATCATACGCCTAGACCAACGAGCCACAGGAAGCATGTGTTTAAGTCTGGAACTCTGAAAGGATAGACTTAAATCGGCCTTCAAATTCAAGCAGGAATGGTGTTAAGCTCTCTTCAGTATTCATTTTTGTACCTTCAGGCCTTTGCTACTGACAAGCTCCAACAGGGATGACTCCAGAGGGACTGCACACAGTGAATGAGAAAAAAGGGTTCCCAGTCATCCACGTCATGGTAGTCTGATGAGCTTTGAAAGAAAGCAGCTGGAATTCTCTAAGTGCCTTGAAGACCTTTCACCTCTCCTCTGAGAACCTTCGTTAGATCTAAAACTAAACGTTGGAGAGTCCCAGGTATTTAAAACCCAGAGCGGGTTGTCTTTGCCAGGGTCGTTGACCAACTATGAAACACATCACATGAGCCAAGGGGTGGAAAAAAGGCGTGGGTAAATATCAGCAGAGGTTTCAGGTGAAACCATTATGAGACCTTCACATATGTAGTTTAACGTCTTTACACCGAAATTGAATGGCCTCAATTTCGATCAGAGTTTGTGATCTCTAATAGCCCTTTTCCACTAGCACCTACCTAGCTTGGCTTAACTTGACTCAGCTCGATCTTTAAAGTTTCCATTAGGTGATAGTACCTGGTTACAGGTATTTTTTAGTACCTGCCCAGTAAGGTTTCCAAGGCAATCTCAAAATGTGACATATACAGATTGCGTGGCAGGGACTGTGCAGTCAATGGCATCACTCAATGACTCATGAGAGTGACTCCTTCACAAACGTTGTTTTAGAAAGACAAATTGGTGTCCCAGATCACATTGAACGGTTTGGCACACAACACATTTACAATGCCCCAGAAGGAATGTGTCTTTCCAAAGAATTCCATGAAGCTAAGAGCTTGTGATTTTAAGGGGGCTCGTCCGGGATTTGAACCCGGGACCTCTCGCACCCAAAGCGAGAATCATACGCCTAGACCAACGAGCCACAGGAAGCCTGTGTTTAAGTCTGGAACTCTGAAAGGATAGACTTAAATCGGTCTTCAAATTCAAGCAGGAATGGTGTTAAGCTCTCTTCAGTATTCATTTTTGTACCTTCAGGCCTTTGCTACTGACAAGCTCCAACAGGGATGACTCCAGAGGGACTGCACACAGTGAATGAGAAAAAAGGGTTCCCAGTCATCCACGTCATGGTAGTCTGATGAGCTTTGAAAGAAAGCAGCTGGAATTCTCTAAGTGCCTTGAAGACCTTTCACCTCTCCTCTGAGAACCTTCGTTAGATCTAAAACTAAATGTTGGAGAGTCCCAGGTATTTAAACCCTAGATGGGGTTGTCTTTACCAGGGTCGTTGACCAACTATGAAACACATCACATGAGCCAAGGGGTGGAAAAAAGGCGTGGGTAATTATCAGCAGAGGTGAAACCATTATGAGACCTTCACATATGTAGTTTAACGTCTTTACACCGAAATTGAATGGCCTCAATTTCGATCAGAGTTTGTGATCTCTAATAGCCCTTTTCCACTAGCACCTACCTAGCTTGGCTTAACTTGACTCAGCTCGATCTTTAAAGTTTCCATTAGGTGATAGTACCTGGTTACAGGTATTTTTTAGTACCTGCCCAGTAAGGTTTCCAAGGCAATCTCAAAATGTGACATATACAGATTGCGTGGCAGGGACTGTGCAGTCAATGGCATCACTCAATGACTCATGAGAGTGACTCCTTCACAAAATCAACAACGTTATTTTAGAAATACAAGTTGATGTCACAGATGACATAGAAAGGTTTGGCACACAACACATTTACAATGCCCCAGAAGGAATGTGTCTTACCAAAGAATTCCATGAAGCTAAGAGCTTGTGATGTTCAGGGGGTTCGTCCGGGATTTGAACCCGGGACCTCTCGCACCCTAAGCGAGAATCATACGCCTAGACCAACGAGCCACAGGAAGCATGTGTTTAAGTCTGGAACTCTGAAAGGATAGACTTAAATCGGCCTTCAAATTCAAGCAGGAATGGTGTTAAGCTCTCTTCAGTATTCATTTTTGTACCTTCAGGCCTTTGCTACTGACAAGCTCCAACAGGGATGACTCCAGAGGGACTGCACACAGTGAATGAGAAAAAAGGGTTCCCAGTCATCCACGTCATGGTAGTCTGATGAGCTTTGAAAGAAAGCAGCTGGAATTCTCTAAGTGCCTTGAAGACCTTTCACCTCTCCTCTGAGAACCTTCGTTAGATCTAAAACTAAATGTTGGAGAGTCCCAGGTATTTAAACCCTAGATGGGGTTGTCTTTACCAGGGTCGTTGACCAACTATGAAACACATCACATGAGCCAAGGGGTGGAAAAAAGGCGTGGGTAATTATCAGCAGAGGTGAAACCATTATGAGACCTTCACATATGTAGTTTAACGTCTTTACACCGAAATTGAATGGCCTCAATTTCGATCAGAGTTTGTGATCTCTAATAGCCCTTTTCCACTAGCACCTACCTAGCTTGGCTTAACTTGACTCAGCTCGATCTTTAAAGTTTCCATTAGGTGATAGTACCTGGTTACAGGTATTTTTTAGTACCTGCCCAGTAAGGTTTCCAAGGCAATCTCAAAATGTGACATATACAGATTGCGTGGCAGGGACTGTGCAGTCAATGGCATCACTCAATGAGTCATGAGAGTGACTCCTTCACAAACGTTGTTTTAGAAAGACAAATTGGTGTCACACATCACATTGAACGGTTTGGCACACAACACATTTACAATGCCCCAGAAGGAATGTGTCTTACCAAAGAATTCCATGAAGCTTAGAGCTTGTGATGTTAAGGGGGCTCGTCCGGGATTTGAACCCGGGACCTCTCGCACCCTAAGCGAGAATCATACGCCTAGACCAACGAGCCACAGGTAGCATGTGTTTAAGTCTGGAACTCTGAAAGGATAGACTTAAATCGGCCTTCAAATTCAAGCAGGAATGGTGTTAAGCTCTCTTCAGTATTCATTTTTGTACCTTCAGGCCTTTGCTACTGACAAGCTCCAACAGGGATGACTCCAGAGGGACTGCACACAGTGAATGAGAAAAAAGGGTTCCCAGTCATCCACGTCATGGTAGTCTGATGAGCTTTGAAAGAAAGCAGCTGGAATTCTCTAAGTGCCTTGAAGACCTTTCACCTCTCCTCTGAGAACCTTCGTTAGATCTAAAACTAAACGTTGGAGAGTCCCAGGTATTTAAAACCCAGAGTGGGTTGTCTTTACCAGGGTCGTTGACCAACTATGAAACACATCACATGAGCCAAGGGGTGGAAAAAAGGCGTGGGTAATTATCAGCAGAGGTGAAACCATTATGAGACCTTCACATATGTAGTTTAACGTCTTTACACCGAAATTGAATGGCCTCAATTTCGATCAGAGTTTGTGATCTCTAATAGCCCTTTTCCACTAGCACCTACCTAGCTTGGCTTAACTTGACTCAGCTCGATCTTTAAAGTTTCCATTAGGTGATAGTACCTGGTTACAGGTATTTTTTAGTACCTGCCCAGTAAGGTTTCCAAGGCAATCTCAAAATGTGACATATACAGATTGCGTGGCAGGGACTGTGCAGTCAATGGCATCACTCAATGAGTCATGAGAGTGACTCCTTCACAAACGTTGTTTTAGAAAGACAAATTGGTGTCACACATCACATTGAACGGTTTGGCACACAACACATTTACAATGCCCCAGAAGGAATGTGTCTTACCAAAGAATTCCATGAAGCTAAGAGCTTGTGATGTTAAGGGGGCTCGTCCGGGATTTGAACCCGGGACCTCTCGCACCCTAAGCGAGAATCATACGCCTAGACCAACGAGCCACAGGTAGCATGTGTTTAAGTCTGGAACTCTGAAAGGATAGACTTAAATCGGCCTTCAAATTCAAGCAGGAATGGTGTTAAGCTCTCTTCAGTATTCATTTTTGTACCTTCAGGCCTTTGCTACTGACAAGCTCAAACAGGGATGACTCCAGAGGGACTGCACACAGTGAATGAGAAAAAAGGGTTCCCAGTCATCCACGTCATGGTAGTCTGATGAGCTTTGAAAGAAAGCAGCTGGAATTCTCTAAGTGCCTTGAAGACCTTTCACCTCTCCTCTGAGAACCTTCGTTAGATCTAAAACTAAACGTTGGAGAGTCCCAGGTATTTAAAACCCAGAGCGGGTTGTCTTTACCAGGGTCGTTGACCAACTATGAAACACATCACATGAGCCAAGGGGTGGAAAAAAGGCGTGGGTAATTATCAGCAGAGGTGAAACCATTATGAGACCTTCACATATGTAGTTTAACGTCTTTACACCGAAATTGAATGGCCTCAATTTCGATCAGAGTTTGTGATCTCTAATAGCCCTTTTCCACTAGCACCTACCTAGCTTGGCTTAACTTGACTCAGCTCGATCTTTAAAGTTTCCATTAGGTGATAGTACCTGGTTACAGGTATTTTTTTAGTACCTGCCCAGTAAGGTTTCCAAGGCAATCTCAAAATGTGACATATACAGATTGCGTGGCAGGGACTGTGCAGTCAATGGCATCACTCAATGACTCATGAGAGTGACTCCTTCACAAACGTTGTTTTAGAAAGACAAATTGGTGTCCCAGATCACATTGAACGGTTTGGCACACAACACATTTACAATGCCCCAGAAGGAATGTGTCTTTCCAAAGAATTCCATGAAGCTAAGAGCTTGTGATTTTAAGGGGGCTCGTCCGGGATTTGAACCCGGGACCTCTCGCACCCAAAGCGAGAATCATACGCCTAGACCAACGAGCCACAGGAAGCATGTGTTTAAGTCTGGAACTCTGAAAGGATAGACTTAAATCGGTCTTCAAATTCAAGCAGGAATGGTGTTAAGCTCTCTTCACTATTCATTTTTGTACCTTCAGGCCTTTGCTACTGACAAGCTCCAACAGGGATGACTCCAGAGGGACTGCACACAGTGAATGAGAAAAAAGGGTTCCCAGTCATCCACGTCATGGTAGTCTGATGAGCTTTGAAAGAAAGCAGCTGGAATTCTCTAAGTGCCTTGAAGACCTTTCACCTCTCCTCTGAGAACCTTCGTTAGATCTAAAACTAAACGTTGGAGAGTCCCAGGTATTTAAAACCCAGAGCGGGTTGTCTTTACCAGGGTCGTTGACCAACTATGAAACACATCACATGAGCCAAGGGGTGGAAAAAAGGCGTGGGTAATTATCAGCAGAGGTGAAACCATTATGAGACCTTCACATATGTAGTTTAACGTCTTTACACCGAAATTGAATGGCCTCAATTTCGATCAGAGTTTGTGATCTCTAACGCTTTTCCACTTGCACCTACCTAGCTTGGCTTAACTTGACTCAGCTCGATCTTTAAAATTTCCATTAGGTGATAGTACCTGGTTACAGGTATTTTTTTAGTACCTGCCCAGTAAGGTTTCCAAGGCAATCTAAAAAAATGTGACATATACAGATTGCGTGGCAGGGACTGTGCAGTCAATGGCATCACTCAATGAGTCATGAGAGTGACTCCTTCACAAAATCAACAACGTTATTTTAGAAATACAAGTTGATGTCACAGATGACATTGAACGTTTTGGCACACAACACATTTACAATGCCCCAGAAGGAATGTGTCTTACCAAAGAATTCCATGAAGCTTAGAGCTTGTGATGTTCAGGGGGCTCGTCCGGGATTTGAACCCGGGACCTCTCGCACCCTAAGCGAGAATCATACGCCTAGACCAACGAGCCACAGGAAGCATGTGTTTAAGTCTGGAACTCTGAAAGGATAGACTTAAATCGGCCTTCAAATTCAAGCAGGAATGGTGTTAAGCTCTCTTCAGTATTCATTTTTGTACCTTCAGGCCTTTGCTACTGACAAGCTCCAACAGGGATGACTCCAGAGGGACTGCACACAGTGAATGAGAAAAAAGGGTTCCCAGTCATCCACGTCATGGTAGTCTGATGAGCTTTGAAAGAAAGCAGCTGGAATTCTCTAAGTGCCTTGAAGACCTTTCACCTCTCCTCTGAGAACCTTCGTTAGATCTAAAACTAAACGTTGGAGAGTCCCAGGTATTTAAAACCCAGAGCGGGTTGTCTTTGCCAGGGTCGTTGACCAACTATGAAACACATCACATGAGCCAAGGGGTGGAAAAAAGGCGTGGGTAATTATCAGCAGAGGTGAAACCATTATGAGACCTTCACATATGTAGTTTAACGTCTTTACACCGAAATTGAATGGCCTCAATTTCGATCAGAGTTTGTGATCTCTAACGCTTTTCCACTTGCACCTACCTAGCTTGGCTTAACTTGACTCAGCTCGATCTTTAAAGTTTCCATTAGGTGATAGTACCTGGTTACAGGTATTTTTTAGTACCTGCCCAGTAAGGTTTCCAAGGCAATCTCAAAATGTGACATATACAGATTGCGTGGCAGGGACTGTGCAGTCAATGGCATCACTCAATGACTCATGAGAGTGACTCCTTCACAAACGTCGTTTTAGAAAGACAAATTGGTGTCACACATCACATTGAACGGTTTGGCACACAACACATTTACAATGCCCCAGAAGGAATGTGTCTTTCCAAAGAATTCCATGAAGCTAAGAGCTTGTGATTTTAAGGGGGCTCGTCCGGGATTTGAACCCGGGACCTCTCGCACCCAAAGCGAGAATCATACGCCTAGACCAACGAGCCACAGGAAGCCTGTGTTTAAGTCTGGAACTCTGAAAGGATAGACTTAAATCGGTCTTCAAATTCAAGCAGGAATGGTGTTAAGCTCTCTTCAGTATTCATTTTTGTACCTTCAGGCCTTTGCTACTGACAAGCTCCAACAGGGATGACTCCAGAGGGACTGCACACAGTGAATGAGAAAAAAGGGTTCCCAGTCATCCACGTCATGGTAGTCTGATGAGCTTTGAAAGAAAGCAGCTGGAATTCTCTAAGTGCCTTGAAGACCTTTCACCTCTCCTCTGAGAACCTTCGTTAGATCTAAAACTAAATGTTGGAGAGTCCCAGGTATTTAAACCCTAGATGGGGTTGTCTTTACCAGGGTCGTTGACCAACTATGAAACACATCACATGAGCCAAGGGGTGGAAAAAAGGCGTGGGTAATTATCAGCAGAGGTGAAACCATTATGAGACCTTCACATATGTAGTTTAACGTCTTTACACCGAAATTGAATGGCCTCAATTTCGATCAGAGTTTGTGATCTCTAATAGCCCTTTTCCACTAGCACCTACCTAGCTTGGCTTAACTTGACTCAGCTCGATCTTTAAAGTTTCCATTAGGTGATAGTACCTGGTTACAGGTATTTTTTAGTACCTGCCCAGTAAGGTTTCCAAGGCAATCTCAAAATGTGACATATACAGATTGCGTGGCAGGGACTGTGCAGTCAATGGCATCACTCAATGACTCATGAGAGTGACTCCTTCACAAAATCAACAACGTTATTTTAGAAATACAAGTTGATGTCACAGATGACATAGAAAGGTTTGGCACACAACACATTTACAATGCCCCAGAAGGAATGTGTCTTACCAAAGAATTCCATGAAGCTAAGAGCTTGTGATGTTCAGGGGGTTCGTCCGGGATTTGAACCCGGGACCTCTCGCACCCTAAGCGAGAATCATACGCCTAGACCAACGAGCCACAGGAAGCATGTGTTTAAGTCTGGAACTCTGAAAGGATAGACTTAAATCGGCCTTCAAATTCAAGCAGGAATGGTGTTAAGCTCTCTTCAGTATTCATTTTTGTACCTTCAGGCCTTTGCTACTGACAAGCTCCAACAGGGATGACTCCAGAGGGACTGCACACAGTGAATGAGAAAAAAGGGTTCCCAGTCATCCACGTCATGGTAGTCTGATGAGCTTTGAAAGAAAGCAGCTGGAATTCTCTAAGTGCCTTGAAGACCTTTCACCTCTCCTCTGAGAACCTTCGTTAGATCTAAAACTAAATGTTGGAGAGTCCCAGGTATTTAAACCCTAGATGGGGTTGTCTTTACCAGGGTCGTTGACCAACTATGAAACACATCACATGAGCCAAGGGGTGGAAAAAAGGCGTGGGTAATTATCAGCAGAGGTGAAACCATTATGAGACCTTCACATATGTAGTTTAACGTCTTTACACCGAAATTGAATGGCCTCAATTTCGATCAGAGTTTGTGATCTCTAATAGCCCTTTTCCACTAGCACCTACCTAGCTTGGCTTAACTTGACTCAGCTCGATCTTTAAAGTTTCCATTAGGTGATAGTACCTGGTTACAGGTATTTTTTAGTACCTGCCCAGTAAGGTTTCCAAGGCAATCTCAAAATGTGACATATACAGATTGCGTGGCAGGGACTGTGCAGTCAATGGCATCACTCAATGAGTCATGAGAGTGACTCCTTCACAAACGTTGTTTTAGAAAGACAAATTGGTGTCACACATCACATTGAACGGTTTGGCACACAACACATTTACAATGCCCCAGAAGGAATGTGTCTTACCAAAGAATTCCATGAAGCTTAGAGCTTGTGATGTTAAGGGGGCTCGTCCGGGATTTGAACCCGGGACCTCTCGCACCCAAAGCGAGAATCATACGCCTAGACCAACGAGCCACAGGTAGCATGTGTTTAAGTCTGGAACTCTGAAAGGATAGACTTAAATCGGCCTTCAAATTCAAGCAGGAATGGTGTTAAGCTCTCTTCAGTATTCATTTTTGTACCTTCAGGCCTTTGCTACTGACAAGCTCCAACAGGGATGACTCCAGAGGGACTGCACACAGTGAATGAGAAAAAAGGGTTCCCAGTCATCCACGTCATGGTAGTCTGATGAGCTTTGAAAGAAAGCAGCTGGAATTCTCTAAGTGCCTTGAAGACCTTTCACCTCTCCTCTGAGAACCTTCGTTAGATCTAAAACTAAACGTTGGAGAGTCCCAGGTATTTAAAACCCAGAGTGGGTTGTCTTTACCAGGGTCGTTGACCAACTATGAAACACATCACATGAGCCAAGGGGTGGAAAAAAGGCGTGGGTAATTATCAGCAGAGGTGAAACCATTATGAGACCTTCACATATGTAGTTTAACGTCTTTACACCGAAATTGAATGGCCTCAATTTCGATCAGAGTTTGTGATCTCTAATAGCCCTTTTCCACTAGCACCTACCTAGCTTGGCTTAACTTGACTCAGCTCGATCTTTAAAGTTTCCATTAGGTGATAGTACCTGGTTACAGGTATTTTTTAGTACCTGCCCAGTAAGGTTTCCAAGTCAATCTCAAAATGTGACATATACAGATTGCGTGGCAGGGACTGTGCAGTCAATGGCATCACTCAATGAGTCATGAGAGTGACTCCTTCACAAACGTTGTTTTAGAAAGACAAATTGGGGTCACACATCACATTGAACGGTTTGGCACACAACACATTTACAATGCCCCAGAAGGAATGTGTCTTACCAAAGAATTCCATGAAGCTTAGAGCTTGTGATGTTAAGGGGGCTCGTCCAGGATTTGAACCCGGGACCTCTCGCACCCTAAGCGAGAATCATACGCCTAGACCAACGAGCCACAGGTAGCATGTGTTTAAGTCTGGAACTCTGAAAGGATAGACTTAAATCGGCCTTCAAATTCAAGCAGGAATGGTGTTAAGCTCTCTTCAGTATTCATTTTTGTACCTTCAGGCCTTTGCTACTGACAAGCTCAAACAGGGATGACTCCAGAGGGACTGCACACAGTGAATGAGAAAAAAGGGTTCCCAGTCATCCACGTCATGGTAGTCTGATGAGCTTTGAAAGAAAGCAGCTGGAATTCTCTAAGTGCCTTGAAGACCTTTCACCTCTCCTCTGAGAACCTTCGTTAGATCTAAAACTAAACGTTGGAGAGTCCCAGGTATTTAAAACCCAGAGCGGGTTGTCTTTACCAGGGTCGTTGACCAACTATGAAACACATCACATGAGCCAAGGGGTGGAAAAAAGGCGTGGGTAATTATCAGCAGAGGTGAAACCATTATGAGACCTTCACATATGTAGTTTAACGTCTTTACACCGAAATTGAATGGCCTCAATTTCGATCAGAGTTTGTGATCTCTAATAGCCCTTTTCCACTAGCACCTACCTAGCTTGGCTTAACTTGACTCAGCTCGATCTTTAAAGTTTCCATTAGGTGATAGTACCTGGTTACAGGTATTTTTTTAGTACCTGCCCAGTAAGGTTTCCAAGGCAATCTCAAAATGTGACATATACAGATTGCGTGGCAGGGACTGTGCAGTCAATGGCATCACTCAATGACTCATGAGAGTGACTCCTTCACAAACGTTGTTTTAGAAAGACAAATTGGTGTCCCAGATCACATTGAACGGTTTGGCACACAACACATTTACAATGCCCCAGAAGGAATGTGTCTTTCCAAAGAATTCCATGAAGCTAAGAGCTTGTGATTTTAAGGGGGCTCGTCCGGGATTTGAACCCGGGACCTCTCGCACCCAAAGCGAGAATCATACGCCTAGACCAACGAGCCACAGGAAGCCTGTGTTTAAGTCTGGAACTCTGAAAGGATAGACTTAAATCGGTCTTCAAATTCAAGCAGGAATGGTGTTAAGCTCTCTTCACTATTCATTTTTGTACCTTCAGGCCTTTGCTACTGACAAGCTCCAACAGGGATGACTCCAGAGGGACTGCACACAGTGAATGAGAAAAAAGGGTTCCCAGTCATCCACGTCATGGTAGTCTGATGAGCTTTGAAAGAAAGCAGCTGGAATTCTCTAAGTGCCTTGAAGACCTTTCACCTCTCCTCTGAGAACCTTCGTTAGATCTAAAACTAAACGTTGGAGAGTCCCAGGTATTTAAAACCCAGAGCGGGTTGTCTTTACCAGGGTCGTTGACCAACTATGAAACACATCACATGAGCCAAGGGGTGGAAAAAAGGCGTGGGTAATTATCAGCAGAGGTGAAACCATTATGAGACCTTCACATATGTAGTTTAACGTCTTTACACCGAAATTGAATGGCCTCAATTTCGATCAGAGTTTGTGATCTCTAACGCTTTTCCACTTGCACCTACCTAGCTTGGCTTAACTTGACTCAGCTCGATCTTTAAAATTTCCATTAGGTGATAGTACCTGGTTACAGGTATTTTTTTAGTACCTGCCCAGTAAGGTTTCCAAGGCAATCTAAAAAAATGTGACATATACAGATTGCGTGGCAGGGACTGTGCAGTCAATGGCATCACTCAATGAGTCATGAGAGTGACTCCTTCACAAAATCAACAACGTTATTTTAGAAATACAAGTTGATGTCACAGATGACATTGAACGTTTTGGCACACAACACATTTACAATGCCCCAGAAGGAATGTGTCTTACCAAAGAATTCCATGAAGCTTAGAGCTTGTGATGTTCAGGGGGCTCGTCCGGGATTTGAACCCGGGACCTCTCGCACCCTAAGCGAGAATCATACGCCTAGACCAACGAGCCACAGGAAGCATGTGTTTAAGTCTGGAACTCTGAAAGGATAGACTTAAATCGGCCTTCAAATTCAAGCAGGAATGGTGTTAAGCTCTCTTCAGTATTCATTTTTGTACCTTCAGGCCTTTGCTACTGACAAGCTCCAACAGGGATGACTCCAGAGGGACTGCACACAGTGAATGAGAAAAAAGGGTTCCCAGTCATCCACGTCATGGTAGTCTGATGAGCTTTGAAAGAAAGCAGCTGGAATTCTCTAAGTGCCTTGAAGACCTTTCACCTCTCCTCTGAGAACCTTCGTTAGATCTAAAACTAAACGTTGGAGAGTCCCAGGTATTTAAAACCCAGAGCGGGTTGTCTTTGCCAGGGTCGTTGACCAACTATGAAACACATCACATGAGCCAAGGGGTGGAAAAAAGGTGTGGGTAATTATCAGCAGAGGTGAAACCATTATGAGACCTTCACATATGTAGTTTAACGTCTTTACACCGAAATTGAATGGCCTCAATTTCGATCAGAGTTTGTGATCTCTAACGCTTTTCCACTTGCACCTACCTAGCTTGGCTTAACTTGACTCAGCTCGATCTTTAAAGTTTCCATTAGGTGATAGTACCTGGTTACAGGTATTTTTACTACCTGCCCAGTAAGGTTTCCAAGGCAATCTCAAAATGTGACATATACAGATTGCGTGGCAGGGACTGTGCAGTCAATGGCATCACTCAATGACTCATGAGAGTGACTCCTTCACAAACGTCGTTTTAGAAAGACAAATTGGTGTCACACATCACATTGAACGGTTTGGCACACAACACATTTACAATGCCCCAGAAGGAATGTGTCTTTCTAAAGAATTCCATGAAGCTAAGAGCTTGTGATTTTAAGGGGGCTCGTCCGGGATTTGAACCCGGGACCTCTCGCACCCAAAGCGAGAATCATACGCCTAGACCAACGAGCCACAGGAAGCCTGTGTTTAAGTCTGGAACTCTGAAAGGATAGACTTAAACCGGTCTTCAAATTCAAGCAGGAATGGTGTTAAGCTCTCTTCAGTATTCATTTTTGTACCTTCAGGCCTTTGCTACTGACAAGCTCCAACAGGGATGACTCCAGAGGGACTGCACACAGTGAATGAGAAAAAAGGGTTCCCAGTCATCCACGTCATGGTAGTCTGATGAGCTTTGAAAGAAAGCAGCTGGAATTCTCTAAGTGCCTTGAAGACCTTTCACCTCTCCTCTGAGAACCTTCGTTAGATCTAAAACTAAATGTTGGAGAGTCCCAGGTATTTAAACCCTAGATGGGGTTGTCTTTACCAGGGTCGTTGACCAACTATGAAACACATCACATGAGCCAAGGGGTGGAAAAAAGGCGTGGGTAATTATCAGCAGAGGTGAAACCATTATGAGACCTTCACATATGTAGTTTAACGTCTTTACACCGAAATTGAATGGCCTCAATTTCGATCAGAGTTTGTGATCTCTAATAGCCCTTTTCCACTAGCACCTACCTAGCTTGGCTTAACTTGACTCAGCTCGATCTTTAAAGTTTCCATTAGGTGATAGTACCTGGTTACAGGTATTTTTTAGTACCTGCCCAGTAAGGTTTCCAAGGCAATCTCAAAATGTGACATATACAGATTGCGTGGCAGGGACTGTGCAGTCAATGGCATCACTCAATGAGTCATGAGAGTGACTCCTTCACAAACGTTGTTTTAGAAAGACAAATTGGTGTCACACATCACATTGAACGGTTTGGCACACAACACATTTACAATGCCCCAGAAGGAATGTGTCTTACCAAAGAATTCCATGAAGCTTAGAGCTTGGGATGTTAAGGGGGCTCGTCCGGGATTTGAACCCGGGACCTCTCGCACCCTAAGCGAGAATCATACGCCTAGACCAACGAGCCACAGGTAGCATGTGTTTAAGTCTGGAACTCTGAAAGGATAGACTTAAATCGGCCTTCAAATTCAAGCAGGAATGGTGTTAAGCTCTCTTCAGTATTCATTTTTGTACCTTCAGGCCTTTGCTACTGACAAGCTCAAACAGGGATGACTCCAGAGGGACTGCACACAGTGAATGAGAAAAAAGGGTTCCCAGTCATCCACGTCATGGTAGTCTGATGAGCTTTGAAAGAAAGCAGCTGGAATTCTCTAAGTGCCTTGAAGACCTTTCACCTCTCCTCTGAGAACCTTCGTTAGATCTAAAACTAAACGTTGGAGAGTCCCAGGTATTTAAAACCCAGAGCGGGTTGTCTTTGCCAGGGTCGTTGACCAACTATGAAACACATCACATGAGCCAAGGGGTAGAAAAAAGGCGTGGGTAAATATCAGCAGAGGTTTCAGGTGAAACCATTATGAGACCTTCACATATGTAGTTTAACGTCTTTACACCGAAATTGAATGGCCTCAATTTCGATCAGAGTTTGTGATCTCTAATAGCCCTTTTCCACTAGCACCTACCTAGCTTGGCTTAACTTGACTCAGCTCGATCTTTAAAGTTTCCATTAGGTGATAGTACCTGGTTACAGGTATTTTTTAGTACCTGCCCAGTAAGGTTTCCAAGGCAATCTCAAAATGTGACATATACAGATTGCGTGGCAGGGACTGTGCAGTCAATGGCATCACTCAATGACTCATGAGAGTGACTCCTTCACAAACGTTGTTTTAGAAAGACAAATTGGTGTCCCAGATCACATTGAACGGTTTGGCACACAACACATTTACAATGCCCCAGAAGGAATGTGTCTTTCCAAAGAATTCCATGAAGCTAAGAGTTTGTGATTTTAAGGGGGCTCGTCCGGGATTTGAACCCGGGACCTCTCGCACCCAAAGCGAGAATCATACGCCTAGACCAACGAGCCACAGGAAGCCTGTGTTTAAGTCTGGAACTCTGAAAGGATAGACTTAAATTGGTCTTCAAATTCAAGCAGGAATGGTGTTAAGCTCTCTTCAGTATTCATTTTTGTACCTTCAGGCCTTTGCTACTGACAAGCTCCAACAGGGATGACTCCAGAGGGACTGCACACAGTGAATGAGAAAAAAGGGTTCCCAGTCATCCACGTCATGGTAGTCTGATGAGCTTTGAAAGAAAGCAGCTGGAATTCTCTAAGTGCCTTGAAGACCTTTCACCTCTCCTCTGAGAACCTTCGTTAGATCTAAAACTAAACGTTGGAGAGTCCCAGGTATTTAAAACCCAGAGCGGGTTGTCTTTACCAGGGTCGTTGACCAACTATGAAACACATCACATGAGCCAAGGGGTGGAAAAAAGGCGTGGGTAATTATCAGCAGAGGTGAAACCATTATGAGACCTTCACATATGTAGTTTAACGTCTTTACACCGAAATTGAATGGCCTCAATTTCGATCAGAGTTTGTGATCTCTAACGCTTTTCCACTTGCACCTACCTAGCTTGGCTTAACTTGACTCAGCTCGATCTTTAAAGTTTCCATTAGGTGATAGTACCTGGTTACAGGTATTTTTTTAGTACCTGCCCAGTAAGGTTTCCAAGGCAATCTAAAAAAATGTGACATATACAGATTGCGTGGCAGGGACTGTGCAGTCAATGGCATCACTCAATGAGTCATGAGAGTGACTCCTTCACAAAATCAACAACGTTATTTTAGAAATACAAGTTGATGTCACAGATGACATTGAACGGTTTGGCACACAACACATTTACAATGCCCCAGAAGGAATGTGTCTTACCAAAGAATTCCATGAAGCTTAGAGCTTGTGATGTTCAGGGGGCTCGTCCGGGATTTGAACCCGGGACCTCTCGCACCCTAAGCGAGAATCATACGCCTAGACCAACGAGCCACAGGAAGCATGTGTTTAAGTCTGGAACTCTGAAAGGATAGACTTAAATCGGCCTTCAAATTCAAGCAGGAATGGTGTTAAGCTCTCTTCAGTATTCATTTTTGTACCTTCAGGCCTTTGCTACTGACAAGCTCCAACAGGGATGACTCCAGAGGGACTGCACACAGTGAATGAGAAAAAAGGGTTCCCAGTCATCCACGTCATGGTAGTCTGATGAGCTTTGAAAGAAAGCAGCTGGAATTCTCTAAGTGCCTTGAAGACCTTTCACCTCTCCTCTGAGAACCTTCGTTAGATCTAAAACTAAACGTTGGAGAGTCCCAGGTATTTAAAACCCAGAGCGGGTTGTCTTTGCCAGGGTCGTTGACCAACTATGAAACACATCACATGAGCCAAGGGGTGGAAAAAAGGCGTGGGTAATTATCAGCAGAGGTTTCAGGTGAAACCATTATGAGACCTTCACATATGTAGTTTAACGTCTTTACACCGAAATTGAATGGCCTCAATTTCGATCAGAGTTTGTGATCTCTAATAGCCCTTTTCCACTAGCACCTACCTAGCTTGGCTTAACTTGACTCAGCTCGATCTTTAAAGTTTCCATTAGGTGATAGTACCTGGTTACAGGTATTTTTTTAGTACCTGCCCAGTAAGGTTTCCAAGGCAATCTCAAAATGTGACATATACAGATTGCGTGGCAGGGACTGTGCAGTCAATGGCATCACTCAATGACTCCTTCACAAACGTTGTTTTAGAAAGACAAATTGGTGTCCCAGATCACATTGAACGGTTTGGCACACAACACATTTACAATGCCCCAGAAGGAATGTGTCTTTCCAAAGAATTCCATGAAGCTAAGAGCTTGTGATTTTAAGGGGGCTCGTCCGGGATTTGAACCCGGGACCTCTCGCACCCAAAGCGAGAATCATACGCCTAGACCAACGAGCCACAGGAAGCCTGTGTTTAAGTCTGGAACTCTGAAAGGATAGACTTAAATCGGTCTTCAAATTCAAGCAGGAATGGTGTTAAGCTCTCTTCAGTATTCATTTTTGTACCTTCAGGCCTTTGCTACTGACAAGCTCCAACAGGGATGACTCCAGAGGGACTGCACACAGTGAATGAGAAAAAAGGGTTCCCAGTCATCCACGTCATGGTAGTCTGATGAGCTTTGAAAGAAAGCAGCTGGAATTCTCTAAGTGCCTTGAAGACCTTTCACCTCTCCTCTGAGAACCTTCGTTAGATCTAAAACTAAATGTTGGAGAGTCCCAGGTATTTAAACCCTAGATGGGGTTGTCTTTACCAGGGTCGTTGACCAACTATGAAACACATCACATGAGCCAAGGGGTGGAAAAAAGGCGTGGGTAATTATCAGCAGAGGTGAAACCATTATGAGACCTTCACATATGTAGTTTAACGTCTTTACACCGAAATTGAATGGCCTCAATTTCGATCAGAGTTTGTGATCTCTAATAGCCCTTTTCCACTAGCACCTACCTAGCTTGGCTTAACTTGACTCAGCTCGATCTTTAAAGTTTCCATTAGGTGATAGTACCTGGTTACAGGTATTTTTTAGTACCTGCCCAGTAAGGTTTCCAAGGCAATCTCAAAATGTGACATATACAGATTGCGTGGCAGGGACTGTGCAGTCAATGGCATCACTCAATGACTCATGAGAGTGACTCCTTCACAAACGTTGTTTTAGAAAGACAAATTGGTGTCCCAGATCACATTGAACGGTTTGGCACACAACACATTTACAATGCCCCAGAAGGAATGTGTCTTTCCAAAGAATTCCATGAAGCTAAGAGCTTGTGATTTTAAGGGGGCTCGTCCGGGATTTGAACCCGGGACCTCTCGCACCCAAAGCGAGAATCATACGCCTAGACCAACGAGCCACAGGAAGCCTGTGTTTAAGTCTGGAACTCTGAAAGGATAGACTTAAATCGGCCTTCAAATTCAAGCAGGAATGGTGTTAAGCTCTCTTCAGTATTCATTTTTGTACCTTCAGGCCTTTGCTACTGACAAGCTCCAACAGGGATGACTCCAGAGGGACTGCACACAGTGAATGAGAAAAAAGGGTTCCCAGTCATCCACGTCATGGTAGTCTGATGAGCTTTGAAAGAAAGCAGCTGGAATTCTCTAAGTGCCTTGAAGACCTTTCACCTCTCCTCTGAGAACCTTCGTTAGATCTAAAACTAAATGTTGGAGAGTCCCAGGTATTTAAACCCTAGATGGGGTTGTCTTTACCAGGGTCGTTGACCAACTATGAAACACATCACATGAGCCAAGGGGTGGAAAAAAGGCGTGGGTAATTATCAGCAGAGGTGAAACCATTATGAGACCTTCACATATGTAGTTTAACGTCTTTACACCGAAATTGAATGGCCTCAATTTCGATCAGAGTTTGTGATCTCTAATAGCCCTTTTCCACTAGCACCTACCTAGCTTGGCTTAACTTGACTCAGCTCGATCTTTAAAGTTTCCATTAGGTGATAGTACCTGGTTACAGGTATTTTTTAGTACCTGCCCAGTAAGGTTTCCAAGGCAATCTCAAAATGTGACATATACAGATTGCGTGGCAGGGACTGTGCAGTCAATGGCATCACTCAATGACTCATGAGAGTGACTCCTTCACAAACGTTGTTTTAGAAAGACAAATTGGTGTCACACATCACATTGAACGGTTTGGCACACAACACATTTACAATGCCCCAGAAGGAATGTGTCTTACCAAAGAATTCCATGAAGCTTAGAGCTTGTGATGTTCAGGGGGCTCGTCCGGGATTTGAACCCGGGACCTCTCGCACCCTAAGCGAGAATCATACGCCTAGACCAACGAGCCACAGGAAGCATGTGTTTAAGTCTGGAACTCTGAAAGGATAGACTTAAATCGGCCTTCAAATTCAAGCAGGAATGGTGTTAAGCTCTCTTCAGTATTCATTTTTGTACCTTCAGGCCTTTGCTACTGACAAGCTCCAACAGGGATGACTCCAGAGGGACTGCACACAGTGAATGAGAAAAAAGGGTTCCCAGTCATCCACGTCATGGTAGTCTGATGAGCTTTGAAAGAAAGCAGCTGGAATTCTCTAAGTGCCTTGAAGACCTTTCACCTCTCCTCTGAGAACCTTCGTTAGATCTAAAACTAAACGTTGGAGAGTCCCAGGTATTTAAAACCCAGAGCGGGTTGTCTTTGCCAGGGTCGTTGACCAACTATGAAACACATCACATGAGCCAAGGGGTGGAAAAAAGGCGTGGGTAAATATCAGCAGAGGTTTCAGGTGAAACCATTATGAGACCTTCACATATGTAGTTTAACGTCTTTACACCGAAATTGAATGGCCTCAATTTCGATCAGAGTTTGTGATCTCTAACGCTTTTCCACTTGCACCTAACTAGCTTGGCTTAACTTGACTCAGCTCGATCTTTAAAGTTTCCATTAGGTGATAGTATCTGGTTACAGGTATTTTTTTAGTACCTGCCCAGTAAGGTTTCCAAGGCAATCTCAAAATGTGACATATACAGATTGCGTGGCAGGGACTGTGCAGTCAATGGCATCACTCAATGAGTCATGAGAGTGACTCCTTCACAAAATCAACAACGTTATTTTAGAAATACAAGTTGATGTCACAGATGACATAGAAAGGTTTGGCACACAACACATTTACAATGCCCCAGAAGGAATGTGTCTTACCAAAGAATTCCATGAAGATAAGAGCTTGTGATTTTAAGGGGGCTCGTCCGGGATTTGAACCCGGGACCTCTCGCACCCTAAGCGAGAATCATACGCCTAGACCAACGAGCCACAGGAAGCATGTGTTTAAGTCTGGAACTCTGAAAGGATAGACTTAAATCGGCCTTCAAATTCAAGCAGGAATGGTGTTAAGCTCTCTTCAGTATTCATTTTTGTACCTTCAGGCCTTTGCTACTGACAAGCTCCAACAGGGATGACTCCAGAGGGACTGCACACAGTGAATGAGAAAAAAGGGTTCCCAGTCATCCACGTCATGGTAGTCTGATGAGCTTTGAAAGAAAGCAGCTGGAATTCTCTAAGTGCCTTGAAGACCTTTCACCTCTCCTCTGAGAACCTTCGTTAGATCTAAAACTAAACGTTGGAGAGTCCCAGGTATTTAAAACCCAGAGCGGGTTGTCTTTGCCAGGGTCGTTGACCAACTATGAAACACATCACATGAGCCAAGGGGTGGAAAAAAGGCGTGGGTAAATATCAGCAGAGGTTTCAGGTGAAACCATTATGAGACCTTCACATATGTAGTTTAACGTCTTTACACCGAAATTGAATGGCCTCAATTTCGATCAGAGTTTGTGATCTCTAATAGCCCTTTTCCACTAGCACCTACCTAGCTTGGCTTAACTTGACTCAGCTCGATCTTTAAAGTTTCCATTAGGTGATAGTACCTGGTTACAGGTATTTTTTAGTACCTGCCCAGTAAGGTTTCCAAGGCAATCTCAAAATGTGACATATACAGATTGCGTGGCAGGGATTGTGCAGTCAATGGCATCACTCAATGACTCATGAGAGTGACTCCTTCACAAACGTTGTTTTAGAAAGACAAATTGGTGTCACACATCACATTGAATGGTTTGGCACACAACACATTTACA
Organism: Aulonocara stuartgranti; assembly: GCF_965226115.1. Taxonomy (NCBI): domain Eukaryota; kingdom Metazoa; phylum Chordata; class Actinopteri; order Cichliformes; family Cichlidae; genus Aulonocara; species Aulonocara stuartgranti. The sequence continues at coordinate 36,636,821 of NC_138954.1, read as the reverse complement.
ATGCCCCAGAAGGAATGTGTCTTACCAAAGAATTCCATGAAGCTTAGAGCTTGTGATGTTCAGGGGGCTCGTCCGGGATTTGAACCCGGGACCTCTCGCACCCTAAGCGAGAATCATACGCCTAGACCAACGAGCCACAGGAAGCATGTGTTTAAGTCTGGAACTCTGAAAGGACAGACTTAAATCGGCCTTCAAATTCAAGCAGGAATGGTGTTAAGCTCTCTTCAGTATTCATTTTTGTACCTTCAGGCCTTTGCTACTGACAAGCTCCAACAGGGATGACTCCAGAGGGACTGCACACAGTGAATGAGAAAAAAGGGTTCCCAGTCATCCACGTCATGGTAGTCTGATGAGCTTTGAAAGAAAGCAGCTGGAATTCTCTAAGTGCCTTGAAGACCTTTCACCTCTCCTCTGAGAACCTTCGTTAGATCTAAAACTAAACGTTGGAGAGTCCCAGGTATTTAAAACCCAGAGCGGGTTGTCTTTGCCAGGGTCGTTGACCAACTATGAAACACATCACATGAGCCAAGGGGTGGAAAAAAGGCGTGGGTAAATATCAGCAGAGGTTTCAGGTGAAACCATTATGAGACCTTCACATATGTAGTTTAACGTCTTTACACCGAAATTGAATGGCCTCAATTTCGATCAGAGTTTGTGATCTCTAATAGCCCTTTTCCACTAGCACCTACCTAGCTTGGCTTAACTTGACTCAGCTCGATCTTTAAAGTTTCCATTAGGTGATAGTACCTGGTTACAGGTATTTTTTAGTACCTGCCCAGTAAGGTTTCCAAGGCAATCTCAAAATGTGACATATACAGATTGCGTGGCAGGGACTGTGCAGTCAATGGCATCACTCAATGACTCATGAGAGTGACTCCTTCACAAACGTTGTTTTAGAAAGACAAATTGGTGTCACACATCACATTGAACGGTTTGGCACACAACACATTTACAATGCCCCAGAAGGAATGTGTCTTACCAAAGAATTCCATGAAGCTAAGAGCTTGTGATGTTCAGGGGGTTTGTCCGGGATTTGAACCCGGGACCTCTCGCACCCTAAGCGAGAATCATACGCCTAGACCAACGAGCCACAGGAAGCATGTGTTTAAGTCTGGAACTCTGAAAGGATAGACTTAAATCGGCCTTCAAATTCAAGCAGGAATGGTGTTAAGCTCTCTTCAGTATTCATTTTTGTACCTTCAGGCCTTTGCTACTGACAAGCTCCAACAGGGATGACTCCAGAGGGACTGCACACAGTGAATGAGAAAAAAGGGTTCCCAGTCATCCACGTCATGGTAGTCTGATGAGCTTTGAAAGAAAGCAGCTGGAATTCTCTAAGTGCCTTGAAGACCTTTCACCTCTCCTCTGAGAACCTTCGTTAGATCTAAAACTAAACGTTGGAGAGTCCCAGGTATTTAAAACCCAGAGCGGGTTGTCTTTGCCAGGGTCGTTGACCAACTATGAAACACATCACATGAGCCAAGGGGTGGAAAAAAGGCGTGGGTAAATATCAGCAGAGGTTTCAGGTGAAACCATTATGAGACCTTCACATATGTAGTTTAACGTCTTTACACCGAAATTGAATGGCCTCAATTTCGATCAGAGTTTGTGATCTCTAATAGCCCTTTTCCACTAGCACCTACCTAGCTTGGCTTAACTTGACTCAGCTCGATCTTTAAAGTTTCCATTAGGTGATAGTACCTGGTTACAGGTATTTTTTAGTACCTGCCCAGTAAGGTTTCCAAGGCAATCTCAAAATGTGACATATACAGATTGCGTGGCAGGGACTGTGCAGTCAATGGCATCACTCAATGACTCATGAGAGTGACTCCTTCACAAACGTTGTTTTAGAAAGACAAATTGGTGTCACACATCACATTGAACGGTTTGGCACACAACACATTTACAATGCCCCAGAAGGAATGTGTCTTACCAAAGAATTCCATGAAGCTTAGAGCTTGTGACGTTCAGGGGGCTCGTCCGGGATTTGAACCCGGGACCTCTCGCACCCTAAGCGAGAATCATACGCCTAGACCAACGAGCCACAGGAAGCCTGTGTTTAAGTCTGGAACTCTGAAAGGATAGACTTAAATCGGCCTTCAAATTCAAGCAGGAATGGTGTTAAGCTCTCTTCAGTATTCATTTTTGTACCTTCAGGCCTTTGCTACTGACAAGCTCCAACAGGGATGACTCCAGAGGCAGGGCTCTAGAGTGCGACCAATTTGGTCGCAAATGCGACCAAATTTTTCAGTGGTGCGACTAAAAATAAATATTTGGTCGCACAGGTGCGACCAACTGTTCCGGTAACAAAAAAAAAATCTCTGTAACTCTCCGTGTGGTCAACAACAGACACACATTATGCCCCTATCGTGGACTAAACCAATCAGAGATAGTCAGGGGCGGGACCTCTCTGATTGGCCGTGGTCCAGTTGAAAGTGCAGGTGGAAGAGAGAGGTGAGTAGCTTGAATAAAGCGATATCAATTCATTAACGGATTCCACACAAAGACCTAAACACGGAGCGGACCCAACACATCAGAATCAGCTTCGTCTTTCTCGGCTTTCTCACCCGACGGCCTGAACACGGACACGCTGTCGGAGCTTAGCGATTCTTCGGGTCCGCGCTGTGTTTACGTCTTTTTGCGCTGATTCTGAGCTGCAGGTTTTGCCTCTCTCCAACCAAAATTCACCAAGCCTGCAGCAAAAGAAGCAGCAAACTGCGCTTCACATTTGATCAATGTCGTCATGAATTCCCTCTGACTTTTGCTGTTTTGCTTCCACCACGATAAAAATCACACTTCCTGCACAGCTCTCTCTCTCTCTCTGTACTTCAGGAACAGTTTCCCGTCTCAAATCTGTTTTCTGCATTATTCATTCGCTTATTACCCACCAGTCTAGCGTTGTTTACAGCGCTTTTTCTTTTTTCACTTAAATGACCTCGGACAAGAAAGCCTAATTTCTGCTGTTCAATACTGAAGAAATTTTAATTTCTTAAAATTATGCAAAATTGCAGAATATTTTTAAGGTTATCTGCTATAAAAAGCCAGACCAGGAAAATCTCCTTCATGTTTTCCTGTGTTTTATTCTGTTACTTTCACACAAAGGCATCTGCTGTGATTTTCACAATTCTGATGAAGTCTCATGTGTATCAGTACTGATAAATGATCAGAATTATAATATTTCTGACTGTCTGAGGCTAAATTGAATCAAATCAGGACTTTGAGAACCGGAATTGAATGGATTATAGAAATCAGTGATGATACTCAGCCCTAGTGAGCAGCCTAGGCCTGAGAGAAGTGGATGTACTGTAGCTGTGGGTAATAAGAAAAGATGAAAAGAACTATTGATAACTTTTTTGTTAAGTTAAGGCCTGATCTGTCTGAAATTCATAGCCAGTGCTCTGACACGGTGCCATCAATATTTGAATGCTGAAAAAGCACATTATATGCTGCAGTAAATGCACTGCCCAAGTGTCCCCTCTCCCCACGGCCTTTCAGCAGCAGACAGCAGCAAACAGGTCGTCAGAGGAGGCCAAGATGATGATTAAGTTTTTAACATTTTCTACAATATTGACAAAGCACTTTAAGCACAAGTTTGTTAGTTAATAATTTAGAAATTAATATTGTCTGTATGGACTTCCCCCCCCAAAGAAAGTGCACATGTAAAACTGCGGTGTTAAGCGATGCGGTTGAAAAATTTGAGTGCGCCTAACTTTTGTGCCGGTACGCCTAAATTTTTAAAGTTAGGCGTACCGGTGCGCCCATGTCAAAAAGTTAGTCTAGAGCCCTGCTCCAGAGGGACTGCACACAGTGAATGAGAAAAAAGGGTTCCCAGTCATCCACGTCATGGTAGTCTGATGAGCTTTGAAAGAAAGCAGCTGGAATTCTCTAAGTGCCTTGAAGACCTTTCACCTCTCCTCTGAGAACCTTCGTTAGATCTAAAACTAAACGTTGGAGAGTCCCAGGTATTTAAAACCCAGAGCGGGTTGTCTTTACCAGGGTCGTTGACCAACTATGAAACACATCACATGAGCCAAGGGGTGGAAAAAAGGTGTGGGTAATTATCAGCAGAGGTGAAACCATTATGAGACCTTCACATATGTAGTTTAACGTCTTTACACCGAAATTAAATGGCCTCAATTTCGATCAGAGTTTGTGATCTCTAATAGCCCTTTTCCACTAGCACCTACCTAGCTTGGCTTAACTTGACTCAGCTCGATCTTTAAAGTTTCCATTAGGTGATAGTACCTGGTTACAGGTATTTTTTTAGTACCTGCCCAGTAAGGTTTCCAAGGCAATCTCAAGATGTGACATATACAGATTGCGTGGCAGGGACTGTGCAGTCAATGGCATCACTCAATGACTCATGAGAGTGACTCCTTCACAAAATCAACAACGTTATTTTAGAAATACAAGTTGATGTCACAGATAGGTTTGGCACACAACACATTTACAATGCCCCAGAAGGAATGTGTCTTACCAAAGAATTCCATGAAGCTAAGAGCTTGTGATTTTAAGGGGGCTCGTCCGGGATTTGAACCCGGGACCTCTCGCACCCTAAGCGAGAATCATACGCCTAGACCAACGAGCCACAGGAAGTATGTGTTTAAGTCTGGAACTCTGAAAGGATAGACTTAAATCGGCCTTCAAATTCAAGCAGGAATGGTGTTAAGCTCTCTTCAGTATTCATTTTTGTACCTTCAGGCCTTTGCTACTGACAAGCTCCAACAGGGATGACTCCAGAGGGACTGCACACAGTGAATGAGAAAAAAGGGTTCCCAGTCATCCACGTCATGGTAGTCTGATGAGCTTTGAAAGAAAGCAGCTGGAATTCTCTAAGTGCCTTGAAGACCTTTCACCTCTCCTCTGAGAACCTTCGTTAGATCTAAAACTAAACGTTGGAGAGTCCCAGGTATTTAAAACCCAGAGCGGGTTGTCTTTACCAGGGTCGTTGACCAACTATGAAACACATCACATGAGCCAAGGGGTGGAAAAAAGGCGTGGGTAATTATCAGCAGAGGTGAAACCATTATGAGACCTTCACATATGTAGTTTAACGTCTTTACACCGAAATTGAATGGCCTCAATTTCGATCAGACTTTGTGATCTCTAATAGCCCTTTTCCACTTGCACCTACCTAGCTTGGCTTAACTTGACTCAGCTCGATCTTTAAAGTTTCCATTAGGTGATAGTACCTGGTTACAGGTATTTTTTAGTACCTGCCCAGTAAGGTTTCCAAGGCAATCTCAAAATGTGACATATACAGATTGCGTGGCAGGGACTGTGCAGTCAATGGCATCACTCAATGAGTCATGAGAGTGACTCCTTCACAAAATCAACAACGTTATTTTAGAAATACAAGTTGATGTCACAGATGACATAGAAAGGTTTGGCACACAACACATTTACAATGCCCCAGAAGGAATGTGTCTTACCAAAGAATTCCATGAAGCTAAGAGTTTGTGATTTTAAGGGGGCTCGTCCGGGATTTGAACCCGGGACCTTTCGCACCCAATGCGAGAATCATACGCCTAGACCAACGAGCCTCAGGAAGCCTGTACTTAACTCTGCAACTCTGAAAGGATAGACTTAAATCGGCCTTCAAATTCAAGCAGGAATGGTGTTAAGCTCTCTTCACTATTCATTTTTGTACCTTCAGGCCTTTGCTACTGACAAGCTCCAACAGGGATGACTCCAGAGGGACTGCACACAGTGAATGAGAAAAAAGGGTTCCCAGTCATCCACGTCATGGTAGTCTGATGAGCTTTGAAAGAAAGCAGCTGGAATTCTCTAAGTGCCTTGAAGACCTTTCACCTCTCCTCTGAGAACCTTCGTTAGATCTAAAACTAAACGTTGGAGAGTCCCAGGTATTTAAAACCCAGAGCGGGTTGTCTTTACCAGGGTCGTTGACCAACTATGAAACACATCACATGAGCCAAGGGGTGGAAAAAAGGCGTGGGTAAATATCAGCAGAGGTTTCAGGTGAAACCATTATGAGACCTTCACATATGTAGTTTAACGTCTTTACACCGAAACTGAATGGCCTCAATTTCGATCAGAGTTTGTGATCTCTAATAGCCCTTTTCCACTAGCACCTACCTAGCTTGGCTTAACTTGACTCAGCTCGATCTTTAAAGTTTCCATTAGGTGATAGTACCTGGTTACAGGTATTTTTTAGTACCTGCCCAGTAAGGTTTCCAAGGCAATCTCAAAATGTGACATATACAGATTGCATGGCAGGGACTGTGCAGTCAATGGCATCACTCAATGAGTCATGAGAGTGACTCCTTCACAAAAGCAACAACGTTATTTTAGAAATACAAGTTGATGTCACAGAAAGGTTTGGCACACAACACATTTACAATGCCCCAGAAGGAATGTGTCTTACCAAAGAATTCCATGAAGCTAAGAGGTTGTGATTTTAAGGGGGCTCGTCCGGGATTTGAACCCGGGACCTCTCGCACCCTAAGCGAGAATCATACGCCTAGACCAACGAGCCTCAGGAAGCCTGTACTTAACTCTGCAACTCTGAAAGGATAGACTTAAATCGGCCTTCAAATTCAAGCAGGAATGGTGTTAAGCTCTCTTCAGTATTCATTTTTGTACCTTCAGGCCTTTGCTACTGACAAGCTCCAACAGGGATGACTCCAGAGGGACTGCACACAGTGAATGAGAAAAAAGGGTTCCCAGTCATCCACGTCATGGTAGTCTGATGAGCTTTGAAAGAAAGCAGCTGGAATTCTCTAAGTGCCTTGAAGACCTTTCACCTCTCCTCTGAGAACCTTCGTTAGATCTAAAACTAAACGTTGGAGAGTCCCAGGTATTTAAAACCCAGAGCGGGTTGTCTTTACCAGGGTCGTTGACCAACTATGAAACACATCACATGAGCCAAGGGGTGGAAAAAAGGCGTGGGTAATTATCAGCAGAGGTGAAACCATTATGAGACCTTCACATATGTAGTTTAACGTCTTTACACCGAAATTGCAGTTTATTCCAACATCAAAATGGGCTACAGGGCCAGACTTTTGCCACATCTGGGTCAGTCTGACCACTTGTCACTGTTTCTAATCCCTGCATATGCCCCCCTCAAGAAAACTGCTCTTACCATCACAAAGAATATTACCATATGGTCAGAGGGTGCCTCTCAGCAGCTGCAGGACTGTTTTGACAGGACTAACTGGGATATCTTTGAACATCAGGACTTGGAAATGTTCACAGACAGTGTCCTCTGCTATATAAAACACTGCATAGACACTGTTACAGCAGTCAAACGGATCCGGGCTTATCCCAACCAAAAGCCCTGGATGACCCGGGAGGTCAGGCAGCTGCTGCAGGAGAGGAACATTGCGTTCAGGTCTGGCAACAGGGATTACTACACCACAGCCCGATCCAACCTGAAGAGAGGCATCAGAGAGGCAAAGGGGGACTATAGGAGGAGGATTGAGGACCATCTGAAGAGTAATACCAGCCGGCAGGTGTGGCAAGGCATCCGGCACCTAACCAACTATAAGATCAATCTCGGAGCTGCGGACGGTGACCTGGAGCTGGCAGAGGAGCTGAATATCTTCTTCGCCCGCTTTGAGACCAGGGTACCGGAGGTATTGGAGCCACAGCAGCAACACGCCACCCATAGCTGCACCACCCTCACCCTGGAAGAGCACGAGGTGAGGCGCATGCTGCAGGCTGTTAACCCGAGGAAGGCGGCGGGTCCTGATGGTGTGCCAGGTCGAATATTGAGGGATTGTGCAGAACAGCTGGCTGGGATCTTCACCAGGATCTTCAACAAATCCCTCGCACAGGCGACTGTCCCACTCTGCCTGAAGTCCTCCACCATAGTCCCCTTGCCTAAGAAGCCCCACATCACCGGCCTGAATGACTACAGACCGGTGGCACTCACCCCAGTGGTAATGAAATGCTTTGAGAAGCTGGTCTGCAGACACATCACAGCAGCCCTGCCCCGCAGCCTGGATCCACACCAGTTTGCCTACAGAGCAAACCGGTCCACGGAAGACGCTGTAGCCACAGCACTCCATGCTGCATTAACTCACCTGGAAGAGCATGGTAGCTATGTGCGGATGCTCTTCGTGGATTACTGCTCAGCTTTTAACACCATCCTTCCACATAAACTGGTGGCCAAGCTACAAGACCTGGGGCTTCCATACAGCACCTGCATGTGGATCAACAGCTTCCTCTCGGGCCGTAGACAGAGAGTCAGAGTTGGCCATCACACATCCTCAGCCCTGAGTCTCAGCACTGGCTCACCCCAGGGCTGTGTGCTCAGTCCACTGCTCTACTCTCTCTACACACACGACTGCACTCCTCGCCACCACAGCAACATCTTTGTGAAATTTGAAGATGACACCACAGTGGTGGGGCTCATTACCAAGGGAGACGAGTCTACGTACAGAGACGAGGTGGAGCAGCTGACGTCATGGTGTAAGGCCAATAACCTCCTCCTCAACACTTCAAAAACCAAAGAACTCATAATAGATTTCAGAAGGAAAAAGGCAGAGATCCAACCACTATTCATAAATGGGGACTGTGTAGAAAGGGTGGCAAGCTTCCGCTTCCTGGGAGTCAATATAGAGGAGAACCTTTCCTGGAGTGTGAACACCTCCGAGCTGCTGAAAAAGGCCCAACAGAGACTGTACTTCCTGAGAATTCTCAGGAGGAATAACATCACACAGAAACTGCTGGTGTCCTTCTACAGAGCCACCATTGAGAGTGTTCTAACTTACTGCATATGTATTTGGTACACTAGCTGCACAGGGGCTCAGAGGAAAGCACTCCAAGGGATCATTAACACCGCCCAAAAGATCACTGGCTGCCCTCTCCCCACACTGGAAGTTCTACACAATGCCCACTGTTTTAAAAAGGCCCAAAACATCATAAAAGACACCTCACATCCTGGCCACTCCCTGTTCGAACTGTTGCCCTCAGGCAGACGGTACAGGGCAATCAGAGCAAGGACTAATAGACTCAAACACAGCTGTTATCCAACTGCAATAACACATCTGAATACTACAAAAAAAATGTCCATCACGCCACTCTTGTGTTAATCTATGCACGGCCTGAAGCATGTGTGTGGGAATGTATGTGAATGTTTTACTGTTACATCTTATTAGTATTTTAAGTATTCTATCTATTTTATTTATTGAATTTTATTGTTTTATTTATATTTTGATATTGCTAGGGATGATGCAATGATCGGGGACCATTCTTCATTTCGTTGTTCTCGTGACAATGACAATAAAGTTTCTGATTCTGATTCTGATTGAATGGCCTCAATTTTGATCAGAGTTTGTGATCTCTAATAGCCCTTTTCCACTTGCACCTACCTAGCTTGGCTTAACTTGACTCAGCTCGATCTTTAAAGTTTCCATTAGGTGATAGTACCTGGTTACAGGTATTTTTTTAGTACCTGCCCAGTAATGTTTCCAAGGCAATCTCAAAATGTGACATATACAGATTGCATGGCAGGGACTATGCAGTCAATGGCATCACTCAATGAGTCATGAGAGTGACTCCTTCACAAAATCAAAAACGTTATTTTAGAAAGACAAATTGGTGTCACACATCACATTGAATGGCTTGGCACACAGCACATTTACAATGCCCCAGAAGGAATGTGTCTTACCAAAGAATTCCATGAAGCTAAGAGCTTGTGATTTTAAGGGGGCTCGTCCAGGATTTGAACCCGGAACCTCTCGCACCCAAAGCGAGAATCATACGCCTAGACCAACGAGCCACAGGTAAGGTAAGGCAAGGCAAGGCAAGGCAAATTCATTTGTATAGCACAATTCAACAACAAGGTGATTCAAAGTGCTTTACAGAGACATTAGAAACAAAAACAAATAAAAAGCATGATTTAAAATTGATTAAAACAAGCAAACAAACAAACTAACTAAACACACACATTTCACACCTGTTCGCGCGATCTGAACCCTTATCGTAAGGGGAGCTACCAGTCCTTCTGTGGACGAGCTACTTTCTATTTTAAATTCCCTGAATTTAAAATACTCTCTAGACCCAGTCTAGACCCAGCTGGGGAGCTACCCAGAGCTCTAATCCCACACCTGTTCGCGCGATCTGAACCCTTATCATAAGGGGAGCTACCAGTCCTTCTGTGGACGAGCTACTTTCTATTTTAAATTCCCTGAATTTAAAATACTCTCTAGACCCAGTCTAGACCCAGCTGGGGAGCTACCCAGAGCTCTAATCCCACACCTGTTCGCGCGATCTGAACCCTTATCGTAAGGGGAGCTACCAGTCCTTCTGTGGACGAGCTACTTTCTATTTTAAATTCCCTGAATTTAAAATACTCTCTAGACCCAGTCTAGACCCAGCTGGGGAGCTACCCAGAGCTCTAAACCCACTTAACAAACAAACAAACAAAACAGTATATAAAATCAAAACAGATAAAATCAGAACAGTAGATAAAATCAGTAGTTAATGTAAGTTTGGAAATTTAAGCTTAACAAACAAACAAAACAGTATATAAAATCAAAACAGATAAAATCAGAAATAGATAAGATCAGTAGTTAGTGTAAGTTTTGAAATGTAAGCTTAAAAGTGTGGATTTGGTGCTTTATTCAAATGCAGCTGAGAATAGGTGAGTCTTCAGCCTGGATTTAAATAAACTGAGTGTTTCAGCTGATCTGAGGCTTTCTGGGAGTTTGTTCCAGATATAAGGAGCATAAAAGCTGAATGCAGCTTCTCCGTGTCTGGTTCTGACTCTGGGAACTGATTAAAGACCGGATCCATATGACCTGAGGGATCTGGATGGTTCATACTGGGTCAGGAGGTCACTGATGTATTTTGGTCCTAAACCATTCAGAGCTTTATAGACCAGCATCAGGACTTTAAAGTCTATCCTCTGACGGACAGGCAGCCAGTGTAAAGACCTCAGAGCTGGACTGATGTGGTCCACTTTTTTGGTCTTAGTGAGGACTCGAGCAGCAGAGTTCTGAATGAGCTGTAGTTGTCTGACTGATTTTTTTAGGTAGACCTGTAAAGATGCTGTTACAGTAATCAAGCCTACTAAAAATGAATGCATGGACTAGTTTTTCCAGGTCCTGTTGAGACATCAGATCTTTTATCCTTGAAATATTCTTGAGGTGATAGTAAGCTGACTTTGTTATTGTCTTAGTGTGTTTTTCTAAGTTTAGGTCTGCATCCATCACTACACCCAAATTTCTCGCCTGGTTTGTGGTTTTTAGATGTATGGATTGAAGTTCTCTGGTGACCTGTAATCGTTTTTCTTTGGCGCCAAAGACTATTACTTCAGTTTTGTTTTTGTTTAGTTGGAGAAAATTGTGGCACAACCAGTCATTAATTTCCTCAATGCATTTACCAAGAGCCTGTACAGGGCCTCGGTCTCCTGGTGACATTGTGATATATATTTGTGTGTCATCTGCATAGCTGTGGTAGTTTATTTTGTTGTTCTTTATAATCTGTGCCAGTGGGAGCATGTAAATGTTAAACAGAGGGGGTCCCAAGATGGAACCTTGGGGAACTCCACATGTGATACTTGTCTGCTCGGATGTGAAGTTACCTATTGATACAAAGTATTTCCTGTTTTCTAAGTATGTTTTGAACCAGTTTAGTACAGTTCCTGAAAGACCTGCCCAGTTCTCCAGTCGTTTGAGTAATATGTTGTGGTCAACTGTATCAAATGCTGCACTGAGATCCAGTAAAACAAAGACTGACATTTTTCCACTGTCTGTATTCAGACATATGTCATTGAACACTTTTGTCAGAGCGGTTTCAGTGCTGTGGTTCTGTCTAAAACCTGACTGGAAGGCATCGTAGCAATTATTCTGTTTTAAGAAGTAACTGAGCTGTTGAGAAACTGCTTTTTCAATGATCTTACTTAAAAATGGGAGATTTCAGATCGGCCTGTAGTTTTTCATTTGTGTCTTGTCAAGATTGTCCTTTTTCAGTATAGGTTTGATTACAGCAGTTTTTAGTGATTCTGGAAACACACCTGATAATAAAGAAAAGTTGACGATCTGTAACAGGTCTGACTCCAAAGTCTTTGAGACCTTTTTGAAAAAACTTGTTGGCAGGACATCTAAACAGCAGGAGGAGGAGTTCAGTTGACCTAAGATGTCCTCCAGGTCTTTGCTGTTAATCGGGTGAAACTGTTTGATGGTGTTTAAACAGTTTTTCGGTGGACACAGTACATATCCTGGATCTGCTGTTGATGTACCAACTGCTTGTCTAATCTTTTGGATTTTGTCTGTGAAGAATTTGGCAAAGTCATTGCAGGCCATGGTCGAGTTCAGCTGCCACTGGCACAGGAGGGTTTGTTAGCCTGTCAACTGTAGAAAATAAGACCCGAGCATTATGGCTGTTTTTAGTGATGATGTCAGAGAAGTAGGACCTTCTTGCACTCCTCAGTTGTAAATTATAATTGTGAAGTTTCTCTTTATAGATGTCATAATGAACCTGGAGGTTTGTTTTTCTCCATCTGCGCTCAGCTTTCCTACACTCTCTTTTTTCATTTTTCACTAGTGTGGAGTTTCTCCATGGAGACTTTTTCCTTCCAGAGATAACCTTCACCTTAATGGGAGCAATAGTGTCCATTACATTTAACATGTTAGCATTGAAGCTATTGACGAGCTCATTGACTGAACCTTTGGACAGGTCAGGTGTTAATGGGAAGACCTGGTTAAAAATTGCACTACTGTGTTCAGTTATACACCGTTTTGTGATCACTGCTGTTGATATATTTGTGTGGGCTGAGATTTTACTTTCAAAGAAAACACAGTAATGATCAGACAGGCCCACATCAGACACAGTAATGTTTGAAATGCTCAGGCCTTTGGAGATCAGTAGGTCAAGAGTGTGTCCTCTATTATGTGTGGCCTCTGTTACATGCTGAGTCAGCCCAAAGTTGCCCAGAGTGTTACTCAGGTCTTTAGTCCCTTTGTCCTGAGGGTTGTCCACATGGATGTTAAAATCCCCAACAATAATTACACAGTCGAAATCAACACAGGTCACAGACAGCAGTTCACTGAGGTCATTAAAAAAGTCTGTGCAGTATTTGGGAGGCCTGTAAACATTAAGAAACACAACTTTGGATGGGGCCTTCAGCTGTAAAGCCACATATTCAAAAGACTGAAAACTTCCAGGAGATAGCTGCTTACATTGAAATGATTCATTAAATAAGACAGCAACCCCTCCTCCTCTCCTGCTCACCCTGGCCTCACTGATAAAACAGTAGTTAGGAGGGGTCGTCTCGATGAGAACAGCTCCACTGTTACTTTGGTCCAACCAAGTTTCAGTTAAAAACATAAAATCAAGGCTGTGCTCAGTGATTAAATCATTAATTAAAAATGTTTTCCCAGCTAAAGATCTAACGTTTAATAAAGCCAACTTAAGTGTTTTAGAGGCATTACTTGTCCCCTCGTGTTTGGGAGCAGTCTGTGGCACACAAGCTATGTTTACTATGTTTAAAGATCTTTTAGAGTGCAGCTCTCTGTGTTTTGACCAGGCCACATGTCTCCTGTCACCTAAAAGTACAGAGATTTTAAAACCTTCAAGTAAACAGGGTCCCAGCTTCTCCTGGGAAAAGTCACCACTGCCATAATCCTCGCAGCCCGGACCCTCCACACATCACACATCAGACTGCGGAGACAAAGCATGAAGGTGGTAAGGAGGAACTAAGGGGGGCGAGGCTGGGCAATGTGACTTCGATTGCTCTGTTGAGGGTGGGGCTCGGTGGCGAACCTTTGGCTGCTTTGGTGGGGGGTTTATGGGGGACAAAGAGGGATTGGGCCGGGGGGTAGATCTGAGCCCAGCATTGACCCGCTCCATCATCTCTTCAGTGAATTTCAGGTGTGGGGAGGAGGGAGAAAGGGAGGGGGAGGAGGGTGATGGGGGTGATGGCCTGTCAGGGGTTTGGGGGACTGGGGAAGATCCTGGTCCTGGTCGTTGGTGTTGTTGAGAGAGTTGGAGGCAAATAGGGACCCCTCTTCTTGCCTCTTCTTGCCTCAGATGTCTCTCCTTTCTGAGGCTCTTCCCGGGTGGGGGCAGATGGAGCTCCTCCTCAAGGTTTCTGCTGGGCTTTGTCTGTTCTTGGAGTACTGTTTGTTCCTCTTTATGAGATAACTCCTCGTTTATCTCAGCCTTGGCTCCAAGCACAGATGGATGACATATGGAATAAAACAAGTTGGAGGTGAACAGTTTCACCCCTGACTTGTTAAAATTAAATCCATTTGCTTTGAACAGATGCCTGCGTTCCCAAAAAATATTAAAGTTGTCAATAAAATGCACTGAGTGGTCAGCACATGCTGATATAAGCCATTTATTCAGTGTAAACAGCCTGCTGAATCGCTCGTCTCCTCCTCTGACCGGCGGTACAGGCCCACTGATGAATACAGCTGCATTCAGAGAGTTTACAGTGTTTAATAATCCAATAAAGTCCCGTTTCAGAACCTCCCATTGTTGTTTGGACACATCGTTTGACCCTGTATGCAGGACAATGTTTGTCACAGTTGGATATTCAGCCTGTGTTTAACTCTGGAACTCTGAAAGGATAGACTTAAATCGGCCTTCAAATTCAAGCAGGAATGGTGTTAAGCTCTCTTCAGTATTCATTTTTGTACCTTCAGGCCTTTGCTACTGACAAGCTCCAACAGGGATGACTCCAGGTTGTAGGAGTCTGGAAGGCCGCTGAGTCCGGGTCTTTAGCTTCAGGCACAGATCTCACATGCAGCAACATATTCCTTTGCATCGCGTTCCCAAGTTCTCCACCAAAAATGGCGCTTAAGGAGACTAATTGTGCGACCTGTTCCAGGGTGACAGGAGAAATGAGAAGTGTGGGCCCACCTAATCACTGCTGAGCGGGCAGCCGCAGGGATGACACGACCCATTCCAGGGTCTGAATGGTTTCCTCCACACTCCAAGACAGGAATCCTACCAAGCAGGAAGCAGGAAGCACAGGAGCTGGTTCAAGATGTTCCTCATCTGGACTGTATTGCTGGGAGAGGGCGTCGGCTTTTGTGTTTTTAGAGCCTGGACAGAAGAAGATTCTGAATCTGAATCGATCAAAAAACAAAGACCACCTGGCTTGGCGGGCGTTCAGTCGCTTTGCTGTCCTAAGGTAGGAAAGGTTCTTGTGATCGGTGAAGATAGTGAACGGGTGCTCCGCTCCCTCTAATATGTGGCGGAATTCTTCCAGAGCAAGTTTAATGGCTAGTAGCTCTCTGTCCCCAACATCATAGTTCCTTTCAGCTGGCGAAAACCGTCGTGAAAAGAACGTATTTTCCCTCTGGGGCCTGTGTGGGGATTGGGATTGGACAGCTCCTACACCGATGTCTGAAGCGTCTACTTCAATGACAAATGGCCTTCTGAGGTCTGGTTGGATCAACACAAGAGCTGAGGTGAAGAGATGTTTCAGTCTTTGAAAAGCAGCCTCAGCTTCAGACGTCCAGGAGAACTGGCGCTTTACAGAGGTGAGTGTGGTGAGTGATGTGGCTACCTGACTGTATTTCCTTATGAAGCGCCGATAGAAGTTAGCGAAGCCCAGAAAGCGTTGTAGCTGCTTGCGAGTGGTGGGTGTGGGCCATTCCTGAACTGCCCGGATCTTGGCTGGGTCCGTCTTCACCTGCCCTCCAGCTAAAACGTATCCCAGAAATGTGACAGAAGGTGCATGAAACTCGCACTTCTCAGCCTTGACGTAGAATCTATTTTCTAACAGACGCTGTAGCACGGCCCGAACATGGACCTTGTGTTCTTGGAGGTTCCTGGAAAAGATTAGAATGTCATCTAGGTAGACATAGACAAAGCGGTTCAGAAAGTCCCGTAGCACATCATTGACCAAGCTTTGGAACACGGCTGGAGCGTTGGTTAACCCAAAGGGCATGACCAGGTATTCAAAATGGCCTAGCGGGGTGTTGAAAGCTGTTTTCCATTCGTCACCCTCCCTGATACAGACCACATGCTAAGCATTGCGGAGATCTAATTTAGTGAAAATAGTGGCCCCCTGCAGGGGCTCAAACGCGGCACTGATGCGTGGCAGGGGGTATTTGTTCTTGACGGTGATAGCGTTGAGACCTCTGAAGTCAATACATGGACGGAGGCTCTTGTCCTTCTTAGCCACAAAAAAGAATCCTGCGCCTACAGGAGAGGATGAAGGCCAGATGATCCCTGCTGCCAGAGAATCATGAATGTATTTCTCCATTGCCTCTCTTTTGGGCTTGGAAATGTTGAACAGACGGCTGGAGGGAAGTGGAGCGCCAGGTAAGAGATCAATGGCACAGTCATATGGTCTATATGGCAGAAGCGAAAGTGCTTTGTCTTTACTGAACACCTCTTGGAGGTCATGATACCCGAGAGGGACAGTGGTAAGGTCTGGGATGTCGATGTGGGAGTCATCTTCCTTCATGGATCCAGGTGGCAGGGCTGACAAAAGACAGTGGGCAAGCCAGAACAAACTCCAATTGATAATTTTATTCCCTAACCAGTCTATATGGGGATTGTGTTTCTGGAGCCAGGAGTAACCTAAAATGAGTGGCGACTCTGGTGGGTGAAGGTGAACAGTGTAAGACTTTCTCTGTGATTACCCGATGTGAGAAGAGTGACTGGACCAGCTCGGCACACGGTGTCAAAACTTGGTTCTTTACTGAGAGCTTTACTCTTTGCACTCATGGGTGTCATCTAGTTCAATTCAATTTTATTTACATAGTGCCAAATTGCAACAACAGTCTCCTCAAGGAGCTTTATATCTAGTGGCAGCATTGGTTGTTGCACAGCCAAAGGAATCCTTGCACTTGTGATTCACATTTCAAATGTATTATAAAATCCAAACTAATGGAGGGAGAACGACTCAAATATCCTGGAAATATGACCTTTTATTTTATTTTTTTTTAGGTTTTTGCATCCCGTATTAAAGAATCTACCTGAGTAATCTATAAAATAATCAAATAGACCAAAACATTGTAAATTACATAATGGACAGTGAAAATGTTTTTACATAATGCAAAGGCTTTTTTATTTATTTAGTTCTGACTTTGTTTGGTGTACTGGATATTTTCTTTGGTACTGTGTTTGGGGTACTGGATGTGTGTGCTTATATAACTCAGGTGTTTTGACTGAGAAATAATAACCATTCCACAGTGGATGGGCTTACATGGTATCTCCCTTGCTGAGACAACTTCCCCAGCATTTGAGAACCATTTTTTTTACAAGGACCAGAAGAAGCTGGTGTCACCAGGAACTGTTTGGCCAACTGAAGCAAGCATCTGCAGTTGCACGTCTGGACCAAGAAGTGTCCACAGGTTCATACAGTTTATCAGTTGGTATTCTGCTTAAATTTTGATCAAGGTCTTTCACCATGTCATTTATGGACTAGTTTAACATTTTATTGAGGGCATTTCTGCCATTGCTGACCTACGACCGATCCACCCGAGAAAACTAAATTAAAATGGACTGAAGCAAAGTAGAAACCTGTTCTGTGGTCAGATTAACTGAAATGTGAAATTCTTTTGGGAAAAATTTCCTATGTCCTTTGGAGTAAACAGGCTATCAGTGGTGCATCTCTGATGGAACTGAAACACATTAGTACTTAGAGTTGCTTTCTTATTTTACTGTTTGTATTTAAAGAGAAGTTATCTTTAAATCTCGTTGTTGTAATAATAATTGATTGGATTTATATAGCGCTTTTTCAAGGGACCCAAAGCGCTTGACAATGCCACTATTCATTCACTCTCACATTCACACACTGGTGGAAGCAGCTACGGTTGTAGCTACAGCTGCCCTGGGGCAGACTGACAGAAGCGAGGCTGCCATATCGCACCATCGGCCCCTCTGGCCAACAACAGTAGGCGGTAGGGAAAACTGTCTTGCCCAAGGACACAACGACCAGGACAGAGAGCCCGGGGATCAAACCAGCGACCTTCGGGTTACAGATACGCTTCCCAACCCCCTGAGCCACGGTCTTTATTGTCATTGTACTGTGTACAATGACAATAAAGGATTTCAGTTCAAACATAAGATCCAGTTCAGATGCTTAATATTGTGAGAACAACACAGAAGAGGGCCTGCGGTGTGTTGGTTATACTAAATACTCCTTCAGGACACTTTCATCATGGTGACAGCTTAATGTTTTATTTCATATCACTGATATTTTCATGTTCCATCCTGAGGCCTGGCTGACACTCTCTGTTACTATTCTGAATTCAGAAAAAAACCTCCATTGATGTGCTTGACGTGACATCAGAGATTATATAACATTCTTAACCCAACATTACATAGAAACCAGCACGTAAGTACCAGCTTTTTCAAGCCTTACATGAAGCACAAGGACTGCAAGGAAACTTTAAACATAAAATCATTCAATCTCAGCGTTGCAGGGACCATGCGTTGCCAGGAGATTATCAAGTTTTAACATACAAAAATCCTCTGGCTGGATGAGAGTAGCAGATGACAGATGTGCCTCTCTCTCTGTTGGAGAAAGAGAGACAGAGACAGAGAGAGCATCGTTTGCTATGTAGCCTGTAAAAAGTGAGTCAGTATGAGAGTGTGAGGCTGAACATGTGTGTGCCACCAGTGTCGCAAAGGCTGCTGTTTTCTGATTGGCTGCTGCCCACACATACTCAGAATGCACCCTGCTGGCAGTGAGATATATGGACGAGAGAACGAGAGACTCGGGGTTAGAGTGAACGTGGAAAGACCAGAATAACATCAGGGGCGACAGAAAGAGTTAAAGAAGCAGAAAGATAAGATCATTTATCAGTTTCAGAGTAGTCTTATCAACCACAATCAGCACTCCAACAGCAGGAAAAGCAGGTAAGAATCAGCCCTTCTTCAATTTTCTGCCTGCCTTTAAAGTTTTCTGAAAGCCTGATCGCATGCTGACAACAATGTGAACTAACAGGTGCTGAAATTATTCTTTGTTGGGACCAGGGATTTTTCTATTTTCAGTAAGAACTCCATCTCAAGTGTTGTGAAGCTGAAAAGTCCCGTAAGTGTAAGAGAAAAAGTAGTATTTGAATATTATTTTGTATTGTAGGTCTGTGTTTAATTGATAACTGAAGTTGATGGAACAGAGCTGATGGAAGAAGAATAAAATAAACAAAGATAAACATAAAATAAAATATATACAGAATTAGAAGCACAGACAGTGCAGCTGTGGAGCCGAGGAAAGTTACAAAGAGCTGAAGTGAAACTGAGTGTAAAACACAAAAAAATGTGTCCACTGGAGCCACTGTTGTAGTTTTCATACAGTATTTTTAATCTTGGATGTTTTTATTATATTATGTATTAGTGGATTTTTAAACACTAGGGATCTCTATTCTAAGTCTCTGTTAGCACATGAATGAATAACTGATCAACAATCGATTTAGTCTGCCTTACAGAAACCTGGTTACAGCAGGATGATTATGTTAGTTTAAATGAATCAACAGTTATATAAATGTCAGAATCCTCGAACCCTCACAGGACAGAAGGGGGCGGTGTGGCAGCAATCTTCCACTCCAAGTTATTAATCGACCAAAGACCCAGACAGAGTCTGAATTCATTTGAAAGCCTGATGCTTCGCATTTCCACCCCAGCTGGAAATATCAAAAAACGTTTTTGTTTTGTTTTGTTGTTGATATCTATCGTCCACCTGGGCCTCAGTCAGAGATTTCTCAGACTTGGGTGATTTTACCATTCATGTAGATGCTAAAAATGACAGCCTCAACATTTAATCTGTTATTAACAGATTTAATCACACTCTAGATCTTGTTCTCAAATATGGCATAGAAACTGAACATTTAACAGTGTTTCCTGAAAACCCTTGTTTCTCTGATCATTTACTAATAGCATTTATTTACAGAAATGCAGTGGGGAATAGATTTCATCACAGTAGATGTCTTTCTGAAAGTACTGTTACGAAATTTACAGATATAATTTGTGCCAATACAGTGCAGAACAGCTACCTGAATGCTGTTATCAGTTATCACAGCCACAGAAACAGGAATTCAAACACCAACATGCAGACATGGAAGCAGAGCAACTACGGACAAAAGTTTGGGCCTGCCTCAGCAATGCAAAGCCCCCAGCATCCAACATCAGCATGGAGGAGAGGAAGGCACTCACATCACTTAACAATGACAACAACATTATCATCCTTCCAGCAGACAAGGGGCAGGTGCACAGTTTTGCTAAACCAGAAAGACTATCATGAGAAAATTTTGTCACTGCTTAGTGACAAAAATACTTATGAGCCCCTGAAACCAGACCCAGGAAGTGGCTACAGCAAGAGGGTGATAGACTGTCTGAAGCACTTAGAACAAGACAAGGCTACCAACCGGACCTCATACCACAGGCTGTACCCAGGGGAGTCTACACCAAGTCTGTATGGTTTACCGAAGATACAGAAACAGGGTTTAAGACCGATTGTCTGTATGATCAACTCGGTCACCCTATAACATCTCTAAGTTTCTGTCTTCAATCCTCAACGGCTGGTAGGCAGCTCTGAACACCACATCCAGAACACGTTGGATTTTGTTGAGAAAGTGAGAGATGTCATGATGGAGGCAGATGAAACCATGGTCTCGTACGATGTTACATCTGTCTTCACCATCCCCACAGACACAGCGGCCAGAGAAGCAGAAGAACATCACATCAAGAAGGCCCTGAGTAAGTGGTTATCCCACCTGGACTTTTGTCAACAAGAAAGCTCCATCCAATCCAGGAGAGAAGGACAACCGCTGCTTAAGTGAAAACCTGTAGTGATCCCATATGTGTCAGGAATATCAGAACAGCTGAGACGCATTTTCTCTAAACACCGCATCTCTGTGGCTTTTAAACACCAAAACATGCTGCGCCAAACGGGTCCACCCCAAGGATCGGGTCCCCCGACACAAACAGAGTATCATAGTGTACGCTGTTAAGTGCAGGAGGATTGCCAGGATTTATACATCGGGGAAACCAAACAACCTCTGGCTACAACACAGCAGAGCCACCTCGTCAGGCCAGGACTCTGCAGTCTATCTACACCTACAGGCCAGTGGACACTCTTTCAATGATGAGGATATAACATCCTGGACAGGGAGGAACGCTGGTTTGAGGGCGGAGTCAAGGAGGCCGTTTACGTGAAAAGGGAAAGACCATCTCTGAATGGAGGAGGGGCCTAAGGGTACATCTGTCACCATCTTCCAATGCTGTGATTGCAGCCATTCCCCAACTCTCTGTGAATGGTACTCATGGCCATTGATCAGTGGTTGTTGATCAATGGCCATGACATTGACATTTGACATGACATTTGCATATTAATTAATAATCAATGAACTGACCTCCCAGCCCATTGTTCATTCAGTGGTGCTGGTTTCAGTCATTGTACAAATGTCCTGTTTATAAGGTTGGAAACCTGCAGTCAGCTGAGACTGAAGACGTCACCTGATGAGTGATAAAACGTTCCTCCCACTAAAAACTTCTCTGTTAAAGATTTTTCTGAATTAACTTCAATAATTAGAATAATGGTAAGTCACTGAAACTTTCCCAACACAAAGTTTCAGCGTTCCTCTTCAATCCTTCTGACCACATGGTGGCCTTAATTTAGGAACAGACCATATTTGCACAAGTGGATAGAACTGCTGGGGGACACCCAAATCTCATGATTTAGGACTGCACTGACATCAGATTGAAATTCATGAGATAAGGTCACAATTTTTCAGTGGGAGTGTGAGTGGGAATAGGCGAGACCTACCGACCCTCAGTGGTACTGCATTTTAGGCACTTCTGTATTGGTAGATGAACCATTACAGACACATCAAAAGTTGTATTTTTAGCTCAATTTTTTGTCCATTTTTAGCTCAAGTAATGTTTCATTACTATTAATAATTTATATATCATACAACTTACACATAAATGCAACATGCAAATAGAAGCTTTGAAGCGAGATATAGCCCACTGTGTGATACGCAAACAGTTATAAATTAAAAAGAAATGTCCAGAGATGCACAACAGAATAAGCATCACAGGATTAACTGACTGGCCTAAAGTGAGAGAGATGAAAGCATACACAGTACAAAGACCTACATGATAAGCATTTTAAATATATAAAACCAATATAATCTGTGGTTGTGAAATTGTGTTGAAATGATGTAGGCAATATATTTTTGGAGGTGGTGCTATAGAGATATTTGTCAGAACAGAAAATCGTTGGCATGTTTGGTTCAGGGTTTGAGCTTCCTGAGCTAAACACATACACGTCATTTTAGCAAGTCACAATAAGTGCTTTAACTTGTGATGGAGCTTCTTCTTATTATTATTATTAAGTCCAGGCACCAGTGTGTCGCCACAATACTTTATTTATAAAGCCTTGAAACATTTCAGCCAATGGGACTTGTGTGTTTTCTGGTGTGTTAGCAATTTAAAATGAAAGATTCAAATGTAAAACAACAAAAGATATCGACAAAGACACGGAGAAAGATATGAAGTGAGACGCAGTTGGAAGAAATTAACAAATTACAGAAAATCAGGATAAGAAGGAAAAGAAAGCAAACCAGAAACAACAGAAAACTATTAAATCACAAAAGTAACTCAAAGAGAAACTTATACTGACAAAGATGCAGATGGAGACAGAACAGAGGAAATAGACAAACAAAACCAACAAATATTACATGGCCCCGTCTTTTGCACCATTTCAGTCACAAATCAAACAATTTAGAGTTGTGTGGGAGCTGGAGTCTATCCCACCTGCGACCCCCTAGGCAGGTTCCCAGGCATAAGAGGACTAACTCAAAGACGTAGTCAACCATATATGCTCACATCCACTCCTATAGCCTAGTTAATAATTCAGTATTGTGGGCGTTTCCTACAGATTAAATAGGAAACAATATTGAGATTCTGGTGAAGGATATAGCTGATCCTCCCTTGGCTCATCCTCCTCACTGGGAAGGATGCCAATTAGACTACGTCCAGTTAATGTCACCATCTGCTGTAGCCTGTAGAGATACTTCGATATAAAATCACTTCCAAATCTGCCTGAAAGACTTCATCAAAATCTTTTCTTCCAATAAGGGATTAAAAGCAGATTAGTGCCGGATTAAACCCAGAATTCATTACATTGACCATCTACTCCAGTTGCAGTTTAACAATAATTTTGTATCTGAAGGTTAAATCTCAGTTTTGCTCCCCGTCATGGCAGCAAAGCGACCACCCATTCCTCTCTTTCTCTCCCCCTAGTTTCCCTCTCTTCCCCTTCAGTCTGTATTGTTCTCTTTCAGCTGTGCTCTTTATCCAAGGTGACCCAGTTATTGTTGTGCATGTGCATTACTGTTGTCTGTTTAGATGTGATCTGCTGGACAGAGGGCAGGAGCAAGTTCAAACATCTTGCTATTCGTCACTAAGTAAATAACATAAGAACAATCATAGTTTTTTTTTTTACAGCTCTGTAGCCAGGCTGACAAACAGTCAGAGCTCTGTTGAGCCAACCTTCCCTTTAACGTTAACTAATAATGACTTCATGAACTTCTTCACAAATAAAATTTAACAATTGGAGAAAAAAACATATTCATAACATCCCACAGATCTATATTATTACGTATGGCTACTTTCAATATTTCAATAGATCATAATTTAGACTCTTTTTCTTCAGTTGATCTTTCTGAGATAACTTCAATAATTACTTCCTCCAAACCATCAACGTGTCTTTTAGACCCTATTCCTACAAAACTGCTCAAAGAAGTCCTGCCATTAATTAATGCTTCGATCTTAAATATGATC
Organism: Aulonocara stuartgranti; assembly: GCF_965226115.1. Taxonomy (NCBI): domain Eukaryota; kingdom Metazoa; phylum Chordata; class Actinopteri; order Cichliformes; family Cichlidae; genus Aulonocara; species Aulonocara stuartgranti. The sequence goes on along the minus strand of NC_138954.1, from coordinate 36,613,103 downwards.
AACCTATCTCTAATAATCAGCTATGTACCACAGGCCTTCAAGCTGGCTGTAGTTAAACCTTTACTCAAAAAGCATCTCTAGACCCAGCAGTCTTAGCTAATTATAGGCCAATCTCCAACCTTCCTTTATATCAAACATCCTTGAAAGAGTAGTTGTCAAACAGCTAACAGATCATCTGCAGAGGTTTATTTGAAGAGTTTCAGTCAGGTTTCAGAGCTCAGCACAGAAACAGCTTTAGTGAAGGTTACAAATGATCTTCTTATGGCCTCTGACAGTGGACTCATCTCTGTGCTTGTCCTGCTAGACCTCAGTGCAGCGTTCGATACTGTCGACCATAATATCCTATTAGAGCGATTAGAACATGCTGTAGGTATTACAGGTACTGTGCTGCAGTGGTTTCTATCATATCTATCTAATAGACTCCAGTTTGTGCATGTAAATGGAGAGTCCTCTTCACACACTGAGGTTAATTATGGAGTTCCACAGGGTTCAGTGCTAGGACCAATTCTGTTTACATTATACATGCTTCCCTTAGGCAGCATCATTAGAAGACATAGCATACATTTACACTGCTATGCAGATGACACCCAGCTCTATCTGTCCATGAAGCCAGATAACACACACCAATGAGTTAAACTGCAGGAATGTCTTAAAGACATAAAGACCTGGATGGCCGCTAACTTTCTGCTTCTTAATTCAGATCAAACTGAGGTTATTGTACTCGGCCCTGAAAATCTTAGAAATATGGTATCTAAGCAGATTCTTCCTCTGGATGGCATTACCTTGGCCTCCAGTAACACTGTGAGGAACCTTGGAGTCATTTTTGACCAGGACATGTCCTTCAACATACATATTAAACAAATATGTCAGACTGCGTTCTTCCATTTGCGCAACAGCTCTAAAGTTAGAAATATCCTGTCTCAGAGTGACGCTGAAAAACTAGTTCATGCATTTATTACTTCCAGGCTGGACGACTGTAATTCATTATTATCAGGAAGTCCTAAAAACTCACTGAAAAGCCTTCAGCTGATCCAAAATGCTGCAGCAAGAGTCCTGACAGGGACTAGAAAGAGAGAGCAGATTTCCCCTGTTTTGGCTTCCCTTCATTGGCTTCCTGTTAAATCCAGAATTGAATTCAAAATCCTGCTCCTCACATACAAGGTCTTAAATAATCAGGCCCCATCTTAACTTCAAGATGTCATAGCGAGCAAGCAAGTAATTTATTTATATAGCGCTTTTAGAATAAGTCCCAGCTGAACACAAAGTGCTGTACAGTTGACATCCCAGAAATGATACATTAAATAAGTTTAAAAGTAAAGTAAAAATAAAATAAAATAAAGATAAAAAAAGGATAATTAAAATGACATTTAAAATAATAAAATTAGCACAAATAGCAAAAACAATAATAAAATAGTATAAAATGATAATTAGATTAAAACAATAAGCCAAAGAGTAAAAATGGGTTTTAAGACGTGTTTTAAAAGTGGACAGTGAGGGGCCTCTCTAATGTGCTGGGGAAGATTGTTCCACAGATTAGGAGCAGCAATAGAGAAGGCCCTATCCCCTCTGAGCTTTCTCTTGGACCTGGGTACCTCCAGGTACAAACGCCTTAAATGATAAAAACTGGACTTGACAGTAGCCCTAATTTGAGTGTCCAATTTAAAATCACTGTCCATCTTAAAACCCAGGTTAGAAACAACAGGTTTAAAATACTCTGCCAGGGGTCCCAAGCAGTGTTGGTCAAGTTACTTGAAAAAAGTAATCAGTAACTAATTACTGATTACTTCCCCCAAAAAGTAATCTCGTTACATTACTAATTACTTATTTTCAAAAGTAATTAATTACTTAGTTACTTAGTTACTTTTTAAAACCCTGAATAGGTAATAAAACAATAGATCTTTCAGCCCAATTCTACTTTTTCTGCATAATCCATCATATAAAATGTAATCAAATGGAAAAGTCTCTTTTTAAAACTTGTTTTATTAGTTTTAATCTTTTAACTTTATGCATCAAGCAAACATTTAATTATATGCAACATTCTCTGAGTTGAATAAATTAGTTTAACATTTAAACCTATTTTCTGCACATTCCAGCACATAAAATAAAATATTTTTTGTGTTTACACTCAGTCTTTCAAATAGATGCAAGTAAAACACAGCAGAAAATAAATAAAGTCACAGGCTCAGCAGTCCTGTCGCTCTATTTTCACCTGTAAAGCAGGAGTGGCGTAGGCGTAGGTTTCCCTGGTGCAGGTGTGCCGCAGCGGTCAGTGGAAGGATACGGCAGTTTCTCTGTGAATGTCACATTATGTTGTTGCGCACTCGGTGCTTGTTGAGGGGTTTTTTTCGCTGTAAAAAAGTTTTCTTCCCACGCACGATGGACACTAATGTTTTTGTCACTTTTTATGGAATCAAACTCAAAGTAAGGTCAGTACTTCCACGCTTTAAGCGCTGCATGCTCATACTCTCTCCCGCACTCGATATATGATCCACTGTTGATCTGCACACAGCTGTTGTCACGAACGTCGCGCTCGCTTACGTCACTGTCATGAGACACTCTCGCAAAAAAATCACGGTTAAAACACAGCGTGCTTACGGGAAAGTAACAGTAATCTAATTGCAATAGTGATCCCTTACTTTCCTCGTTACTCAAAATAAGTAATCGGATTACAGTAACGCGTTACAAGTAACGCGTTATGCCCATCTCTGGTCCCAAGTCAATAGTGGAGGGTTCACAAGGTCCACTGGGACCAAACACAATCATCTCAGTTTTGCTTGAATTACATCTTAGAAAGTTTAGGGACATCCAAGATTGAATATCTTCTAGACATGCTAAAAGTGGCTTAATAGAGAAGGCATCTTTCTGCTTCAGAGGCAGATCAATCTGACAGTCGTCAGCATAGCAGTGGAAGGATATTCCATGCCTTTGAGGATAGTTCCCAGGGGCTGTAAATATAATGAAAAAAGCAGAGGCCCTAAAATTGAGCCCTGCGGGACCCCAGACTGAAAGGCGGCAGAGGAGGACTCATACCCTAAAAAGTTAACACTAAAAGTTCTGTCAGAAAGATAAGACCTAAACCAGGGGTCCCCAATCCCAGTCCACGAGGGCTGGTGTCCCTGCAGGTTTTAGATCTCACCCTGGGTCAACACACCTGAATCACATGATTAGTTCATTACCAGGCCTCTGGAGAACTTCAGGACATGTTGAGGAGGTCATTTATCCATTTAAATCAGCTGTGATGGATCAAGGACACATCTAAAACCTGCAGGGACACCGGCCCTCATGGACTGGGATTGGGGACCCCTGACCTAAACCATTTCAAAGCAGTACCACAAATGGAGATAGGCCTGTAGTTAGCCAACACAGTGTGGTCCAGGGCAGGTTTCTTAAGCAGGGGTTGTACTACTGCATGCTTAAAATTAGCAGGGACTACACCAGATATTAAACTGCTGTTTATAACAGTAAGAACAGCCTGGCCTATGCTAGGAAAAATCTCCTTAAAAAATTGTGGTGGGACAGGATCATTTGGGGAACCAGAGGGCCTCAGGTGGCCAACCACATCCTCTAAATAAGAAAGAGACACAGGCTCAAACTGGTTAAAAACAGCAGAGCAAGGGATCAAGACAGAGCGGTCAGACTCAGGAGAGCCCGCGTGGCTGCAACCTTCTCAATGAAAAACACATAAAATCATTAGTTTATGAGAGGCCTCCAAGCAGCCACTTTGTGGAGTATTTAAGACTTAAGTCAATAGAGTTAAATAATCAGAGATGGTTACTTGTAATGCGTTACTGTAATCTGATTACTTTTTTCAAGTAACGAGGAAAGTAAGGGATTACTATTGCAAAATCGGTAATTAGATTACCGTTACTTTCCCGTAGGAACGCTGCGTTACTGCGTTACTAAAACCGTGATTTTTTTGCGAGAATGTCTCATGACAGTGACGCAAGCGAGCGCGACGTTCGTGACAACAGCTGTGTGCAGATCAACAATGGATCACATATCGAGTGAAGAGAGAGTATGAGCGTGCAGCGTTTAAAGCGTGGAAGTACTGACCTTACTTTGAGTTTGATTCCATAAAATGTGACAAAAACATTAGTGTCCGCTGTGCGTGGGAAGAAAACTTCTTTTTACAGCGAAAAAAACCCCTAAACTTCCAACAAGCACCGAGTAGCTACGACGTAATGGGAAACTCAGAGAGAAACTCGCGGATTCTTCCACTGACCGCGGCACACCTGCACCAGGGTAAACCTCCGCCTGCCCCACTCCTGCTTTACAGGTGGAAATAGAGCAACAGGACCGCTGAGTCTTTGACTTTATTTATTTTCTGCTGTGTTTTACTTGCATCTATTTGAAAGACTGAGTGTAAACACACAAAATATTTTATTTTATGTGCTGGAATGTGCAGAAAATAGGTTTAAATGTTAAACTAATTTCTTCCAGTCAGAGAATGTTGCATATAATTAAATGTTTGCTTGATGCATAAAATTAAAAGATTAAAACTAATAAAACAAGTTTTAAAAAGAGACTTTTCCATTTGATTACATTTTGTATGATGGATTATGCAGAAAAAGTAGAATTGGGCTGAAAGATCTATCACTTTATCACCTATTCAGGTTGTAAATCGTGTTTTTAAAAAGTAACTAAGTAATTAATTACATTTGAAAATAAGTAATCAGTAAAGTAACGGATTACTTTCTTGGGGAAGTAATCAGTAATTAGTTACTGATTACTTTTTTCAAGTAACTTGACCAACACTGTAAATAACACACGTGGATTGTGACTGTTGGAGGAAATGATCTTAGAAAAATATTTTCTTTTAGCCTCTTTGACCGTATCCTGATAGAGGCGCCAGCAGTCCTTTAGGATTTGAAGAGACACCTGCAGTTTGTCCCTCTTCCATCTGCGTTCAGCTCTACGACACTCCCTCCTCACAGCCCGAGTGGCGTCGTTAAACCAAGGGTCCGTTTTAGCCTTGGGCTGCCTGGTTATTAATGGTGCCACAGAGTCCAGAATGGTTAGGCAAGAAGATTGAAACCAGGAGCTGAGGTCCTCTGTGTCCAAGGGAGTACGATCGGCAGGGATAGACAGCTGGTTAAAAGCAGTTGAGAACTGGGCAGCAGTGGAAGGGTTAATAATCTGACAGCGGCGAACAGGAGCGCTGGTTTGAACTGTAGTGCGCGAAAACACATCATCAAATAATACAGCCATATGGTCAGAGAAAGCAGTGTCAGTCACTTCCACGTTAGACACAGGTAGACTGTGTGACAAGACCAGGTCTAGTGTGTGTCCGTGTTCATGTGTGGGACCAGGTACGGGCTGGACCAGATTAAAAGAGTCAATGAGGCTTAAAAACTCCTTCACCAGAGGTTTGTCAGGACAGCAGACATGGATATTAAAATCTCCCACAATAAGAACATGATCATAGTTGGGCATAATCCCAGCTAGAAATTCTGAAAAGTCATTAATGAAATTCTTATTGTATTTAGGGGGACGATAAATAACAGCAAAGAGCACAGAGTTAGAGCGACTGACTTCAAAACACGTGAGCTCAAAGCTGGAAGACGAGGGCTGTAAAAAACACTGTTTACCTCCTCCTCTCCCTGATGTCCTTGGTGTGTTAAAATAGGAACAATCCGCTGGTAAAAGTTTGGATAAAATACTGGACTCACCAGAGTTAAGCCAAGTCTCTGTGATACACATGAAGTCCAGGTTCCAGGAGGTGAATAACTCATTCAGAATAAAAGATTTGTTCACCAGCGATCTGGCGTTTACCAGCCCAATCCTGACAGGAGCCGGGGATGAGGTATGCACCATAGTACCATATCACCCCAACAGAGCACTTCAGTCTGAGAATGCTCTCTTCCCTATCGTTCCTATGATATTTAAAAGTAGTATGTGAGGCAGAGCCTTTGCTTTCAGGCACCTCTTCCGTGGAAAATTGAATTGAATTGAACTTACCTCAGCTCACCTCGTTCACGAACTTGCTCTCTAACAAACACAGACGATATAAGAGTGTTAAAAATGTTCCTGCTGTGGGATTTTATTTTAGCCATTACTTCTGATGGAATTGCAACATTGGGACAGAAAACTGCAACATCTATTTCAATTTGTTTTTTTCCTTTATTTTATTATTTTACTATAATTGTTAGTGTCACAATATATTTCTATAGCACAATTAAAAGCAACAAAGTTGACCAAAGTAATTTACAAGTTATTTAATGAACAAGAGAAAGACAATAAAATAAAACATGAGAAGAAGCAAATGCGATGTTGTGACATCATATCAAAAAAAGTTACAGTATTACATTAATTTATTCAAACATTATCTAACAACATTTTAAACTACTTATTAAACATTTATCAACCTCTATCACAAAACCAGTAAATAAAAGACGGCCATAGCCAGTGTGCCCTCACCCAAAGGTGTCCTGATATGAAGCCTAGCGCTGAGCGTTTATGCCAGCACCATTTTGGTGTTTGGAACTGGATGTGACAAATGAGGAGAGGATCTGGTTGTAACCCATGCTTACTGGCTAACACCTTGTGATTAACAACATGGAGCCAATGGGAGTGTCAGATTTAGCTGTGTGAAGTGTGGTGGCGGCTTACCCACCCAAAAGCATAATGCAGTATACAGAGGTGCTTACTGCCAAACTGACAAAAGTAACTCACAGTCCAAAAAGAGAAAACATCCAAAGGCCTTAAGGAATAACTGAAGAAAGCAATTCCTGGGGAAACTAGGGAGAGCACAGCTATGTGGGACAACTCAACAAAGGACAAATGGAAATTGAGAAAATGTATGCATAAGATAATGATGGGAGGGGGAACAGTTGGGAAACAGCTGCAGACACCAGACCAAATGAAATGAGGAAGTACAAGTCAGCACATGACACAGAGAGAAATGCTTACCAAAGTAAAATGTGAGAGACGGCAGAACAAGGTAAATAATGAATGACTTCACACAAAAGGAAAACAGAGATGGAAAAACAAGGGAAGCAATACACAGGGACTCAGGGAATAAAATACAACCAACCGAACAGAACCAGATGAGAAACCAAAAACTGAAAATGTAAATAAATATGGAAAAAACAAACAAACAGGAAACTCTGCACTCTTGCACACTCTGCAAGAGTCTGGGTCCAAGACCCAATTTAATTCAATTCAATTCACTTTTATTTATACAGCACCAAATGACAACAACAGTCGCCTCAAGGTGCTTTATATTGTAAGGTTGACCCTACAATAATACATACAGAGAAAAGCCCAACAATCATATGACCCCCTATGAGCAGCACTTTGGCAACAGTGGGAAGGAAAAACTGCCTTTTAACAGGAAGAAACCTCAGACAGAACCAGGCTCAGGGAGGGGCGGGGCCATCTGTTGTGATTGGTTGGGGAGAGAGAAGGAAGACAGGACAAAGACATGCTGTGGAAGAGAGACAGAGGTTAATAACAGATATGATTCAGTGCAGAGAGGTCTGTTAACACATAGACCCAGGGACCATGACAGAGAGTAGCCTAGTTTATCTTGCTTTCTAACTCTAATGACCATAAATGTGCAAATTAAAGTTGTTTTTGCATGACCTGAAACTACCTGTCCTCAAAGGCATAAGGAAAGTGTTTAATGACGTCACAGACCTGAATATAATATGTGGCAGTATTTATAGTTATAATGTAATTACCTACATAAAATTAAATAAATTAAGTAATTAGATAAAAATCCATTAAAACAGTAAATTATGAATTCGCAGTCTAAAGCAATTCAAATAACAGTTAACATATACAAACAAAGATTATGTCCGTGATGCTAACAGTAGATATTAACTGTACATCCCCCACAGGCCTAGCCTACTTGCTAAGATAGCTATCTTTTACAGTGTTGAAGCCTGGGGGGCGTGAACGGCGGATGCAGCGGGCGCAGATGGGGAGGGGGGTCGGAACCAGGCGTACAGTAAAAAGAGAGAGAGATGTGCAAGAGTCTGCCAATAAAAATCGATCTCTTCTGCTCTAATTCACACACTAGCTCAGGTCGATACAGCCTGCCTCTCTCTCCCCCGCTGCTCTCGTTCTCTCTATCTCTCTCCACCACATACACGTACGCTCGCGGCAGCCGCCAGCTTGTATGCGTCCCTCCTCGCGCCAGAGAGTGGCCGCCTGGCTGCTCGCGCTGCCGTTGGGGAGCGGTGGAGAGGAATGCGCGCGCCGCGGCCGACTGGAGATGATCTCGTTTTGGCTGCTGTGCTGGAAGCTGTTGGTAGGTAAATAAACCAATCAACAACATTGAATAATAAAGCCGAACAGCGTCTTCCTCGTGGGTTTGCAGCTGTGTGGATGCACACCGTGTAGCCTGTGAACGCGGTGTATGCGCGAGGCTCTGGCTCAGCTTGGCTTCTGTATGCACGCTTATCTGTCACGATTTTGGTGCTTTGCCCAAGTTTAGAATATTGTCTTATATAACACTGCTGGCACAGCACTCATCTGACAGAACGCAGTAGAACCAGGAGGATAATTGTATTTTTCATTAGAATTTAACTACAAAGAGCAGAACAGGAGAAAATGGAACGCTAGAACCGAGTGCAACAGCATCATGGCTCCATTTATAACTCATCTTTGGTAAAACACATGATGCCTAAAGCTGCTGTGTAATCCTCTCAAAACACACACACACACACACACACACACACACACAGAGGTGTCTGATTAAGTAATCATCATAATGCTGTCTCCAGCTGCTGATGTGGGGGCAGAGACTGCAAGGGAATTCACTATACAGGGAATATAACTCCATGTTGCGGATTTAATATGTTTTAAACCTAAAGTTCAGCTGACAAAGGTCAGTGAGGTCTACCAATAATCCAAAAGTCTGCTGGTTCAAATCTAGACAGGCAGTGTCCAGGGGCATGGATTACAGCAGAGCGCCACTACACCACTAATGACCGTGCAGGCTGTCCTCAGAAACTGAAGAAGAAACAATGCTATTTTGAATGTGCGCAGGAGCACATGTACTGACTACATTTCTATGCTACGATCAGGACATGCTCAATAAATATGGCTTCAGTAGTGTATTAGAAATAGGGGTGGGCAATATAAACAATATACGATAGAAATGATATAAATTTGGCCAACGATAGAGATTTTGACTATACCGCTCTATCGCGATAGCACATGTTGATGATGTCATCAAGCTGCGCATGTTTTGGTCGAAAGCATCGCAGCGGCTACAACCATAATCATCTGCAAATTATTGCGGGCGACAGTCATAGCAAAGAGATGAAGCACTTTTGAAATATGGCAAAAACTGCGCTTCCTCCACTTCCGTAACATTGATTCATTAATGTTGGATTCTCTCGCAGCTGCTCTGTTCCCATGTTGTTGCAGTATATTAATAACTAACCTCGTATTGTGGATGAATAATCTCAGTTGTTCTCCTGACTGAAGTTTGGCCCGTGTACAGCATCCTGCTATGCGATTGCATTTGTCCCTGACCACCAGAATCCCTCACGTTAACTTTTATCGAGTGGAAAAAAAGTTGGCGTTCATCCTCCTGCTTCACTGTGCTAATGTTATGCTAACATAGCTGTGTCACTAGCAATCACGTAGCACAACATTATATACCAGCTAGCCAAACTTCAGTAACCCTACAAATGTCACTGCTGTTTAGTTTTCTGTCTTCATTTATGTTGGAAGTGGTAGCAGAGCTGTACGTTTGAAATAGCTTCAAAAATCTCAGTCAGAACATGGTATGAAATGTTTAGGTGGAAACTAGCGAGCTAACTTCCTGTTAACTTCTAACTCCGTTAAATTTAATAAATCTGTTTTCATGGATGCCTGGATGTTAAACGTAATTGTTACACCCGATAAAGCAGAAACGCTGATGATTTAATTAAAGATGAAAGAATTTAGACCGTTTTTAACTCTCAGTGTTCGTTTGACTTTGGGACCTGAAGGGGACGGAGTTTTGGACCCAGATTACTCCGTGAAGCTCCTCACTACGGCAGCCGTAATGCTCTGACAATCCATCAAGCAGTGCTGCTTACCAAAGTTGTACTAAAACATTTTTAACAGATTTCTGCAGCCAAAATCGGTTCAACGTCAGTAAGCACAATCAGAATTCATACATAAGGTACACTCTCGATTTTTGAGAAAATTAAAGGATTTTTAGTGTGGAAAACACGCTATACAGAAGAAAAGAATATATCGTGATATATATCGTTACTGCACATGCTTCAAATTATATCGCGATATGAATTTTAGGCCATATCGCCCAGCCCTAATTAGAAACTATATTCATTTGACAGATTAAAGAAATCATTTTCAGTATCAGGAGGATCTGATGTTTTCATAAACCGTCACATCCTGCTGCTCAAGCTTCTGTGAGAGGCAAGCAGATGTTGACAGCTGCTAACCAACAGTTGTTGCACAGATGAAGTCTGAGCTACTGTGAAAGGTTATTCCCTGTATATACTTTGTGCAGCAAAACTCTGGACTGTCCTGCAGAAGGCTTTATTTGCAAAAATCCAGGGTCTTCAACCCACGCAGTCATAGTGCAGCATTGTTCATTGTTATATTTTCTGCATAGTCTGCTATTTATTAGAGTTTCTGTTTATCAGGTTTTCCATGATATTATGTCCGCTTAAACCCTTAGTCAAAGGAGCTTGCCAAGAAAAGCGTCTGGACTTCTTTAACTTAAAGAAGTCCAGACGCTTTTCTTGGCAAGCTCCTTTGACTACGATGACCTGGATGACTGAGAACCTTCACAGACACTTAAACCCTTAGTTTTCCTCAGTTCTTTGTTGTGTTGTTTGTCAGCCTGCGTGTTCCAGTTTGGATCATCATCTCTGCTTTATCTCAGCTCTCTGGAATCGCTGCCTCATATAAATAAATGTTTTCGTTTATGTAAATGTGCTTTAGAGTCTGCATCTTGGGTCCTGGATTCTCCATAACTATGACATTATTGTGTTTTGGTAAGCTGGTCAAAGTTCATGAGTATTGTGTCTCATGGCTAAGAGCACACCTGCAACAGAGCTGTAAAAAGGCTATAGTCACATTCTGCTAAAAGAGTTTTGCAGATCAGAATGATGACCTTGCAGGCCAGACATGAACTCTGAAAAACAAACCCATGAATATTGATTCAAACTGGCAGATGTTGTATCAGTCAGCGAGTTAAAGCAGGGTCACTGCAAAATTAATAATAGTTTCAGCGAGAAACAGGACGGACATATTTGATTTCTGTCATGAATGGATCCAACTTTGCTCACCAGTATGTCGGTGTGTGTGAGGGAGCAAGAATGAGGGTGACTGTTGATTTCCATATTTACATAACTGCACGTCATGAAATAAGCACCAGGGCAGGACAGATGATTATGTCACACGGCTAACACGATTCAGCTCAGTTCAATTTTATTTATACAGCCCCAAATCACAACAACACTCGCCTCAATGCAATAGTGTGCAAATGGAAGAACGCAGTCTTACATATTTGTTTAATATGTGTGTTGAAGGACATGTCCTGGTCAAAAATGACTCCAAGGTTCCTCACAGCATTACTGGAGGCCAAGGTAATGCCATCCAGAGTAAGAATCTGCTTAGATACCATATTTCTAAGCTTTTCAGGGCCGAGTACAATAACCTCAGTTTGATCTGAATTAAGAAGCAGAAAGTTAGCGGCCATCCAGGTCTTTATGTCTTTAAGACATTCCTGCAGTTTAACTCATTGGTGTGTGTTATCTGGCTTCATGGACAGATAGAGCTGGGTGTCATCAGCATAGCAGTGTAAATGTATGCTATGTCTTCTAATGATGCTGCCTAAGGGAAGCATGTATAATGTAAACAGAATTGGTCCTAGCACTGAACCCTGTGGAACTCCATAATTAACCTCAGTGTGTGAAGAGGACTCTCCATTTACATGCACAAACTGGAGTCTATTAGATAGATATGATACAAACCACTGCAGCACAGTACCTGTAATACCTACAGCATGTTCTAATCGCTCTAATAGGATATTATGGTCGACAGTATCGAACGCTGCACTGAGGTCTAGCAGGACAAGCACAGAGATGAGTCCACTGTCAGAGGCCATAAGAAGATCATTTGTAACCTTCACTAAAGCTGTGAATAACACAGAGAGACAGACAACCATTCACAATCACATTCACACCTATGGGCAGTTTAGATTCACCAAATAAGCTGACCCTACAACTGTATGTCTTTGGACTGTGGGAGGAAGCCAGAGAGAACCCACACAAACACGGGCAGTACATGCAGATCCCACAGAGGAAGGTGAAGTGGCAGTACTAACCACCATGCCACTGCCAATGCAAATTCTAGATGTAAAATGTATACATGAATTTCATTAAATAGCGACTTCCAAAATTAATTAAATTCACTTCATCGATTCTCTTCTGCTTATTGTTATCAGGGTCACAGGGACTGAATAACAACAGTAGTCACTTCAAAGTGCTTTGTTAGATAAACACCCAACAATAATAATGTGGGTCAATATAACATCAATAATATTTCCATTATTTTACATTAATTATGTTCATATTACATCAATATTACAGCAGTACTAATGAACAAAGGGGAATAGAAAAGTTATCTTAGCATCATCTAACTTACATTTAGCAATAGTACAATATAAAGAGCTATATTATACTGAGGCAAGAATGCCACTTCTGCAAGTCAGTCACCTGTCAGGGATGATGCACAATTATTCACAGCATCCCAATGTACAGTTATGGACAGGTGAGTATATGAGCGTGTTGTATAAGGCCTTGGGCCTCTTGAGACAACTGCTGTGGTGATTTGGCGCATATAAATACAACTGAATTGAACTCCATTGAATTGATAAATGTATCCGCTTATTATTATTTTTATTATTATTAGTAGTATTAGTATTATTATTATTATTACTTACTTACTTACAATTATTATTAGTAATATTTAAAGTGCCTTAACAAAGGAATTTTCCAAATATGGGATAATGAAAATACCATCTTATCTTAGTAATCTTTCTTCTCATGCAGTAAACATTGGTTGATTTTCAATGAATGCTGTGTTTCCAGTCTATAACCAATAAGTTTCAGTGACCCGAACCGAACATTTGCTTCAGATATGAGATGTCAGAATCTAATCATAATAAACATCAAATGTTTAAAGGAATGGTGTTAAATCAAAAACATTCGTGCAGGTCAATAAAAACAGAAGCCAACTTTGTGATTTTGGTAAGTTTAGGGTTTGAAGTTGATCAGTGTACTGGCATGTGTAGCAATTGTTAAAATGGGAAATAATACAACAGCAGAAAACTGTAGTTACATTAATATTTTTTGGGATGCTGTTTTTTTCCTTTTTTTCCAGGTGGTGGTTGTGTACTATCTAATTGTACACAACCCCCAGATTAGATGTACTATCTAATCTAATTGATGTGTATCTAATCTTCTGTTATTATAAATATGGAGGTGTCAATTTTTAAGTTAAAGATTTAAACAAAAATGTTGCATTAAACGCTGAGGAATTGGATACATTTTTATACACAGTCCTAAAGTGCGGTTAAGTTCACTGAAATGTGAAACCTATTTCTTCATACATTAAGTAACTAAATGTCTGGAGATGATTCCACATGGGGTATTTGCTACGGCCAAGCCAACACATCAAACTCAGTGTTGTGTTCCTCAAACCATTCCTGAACCCTTTTTGCTTTGTGGCAGGACATCTTAACCTGCTGCCATCAGGTGGTACATCTTAATGTAACATGACCCAAGGTTTCCTAGCAGAACATTGCCCAAAGCGCCACACTGCCTCCTCCAGCTTGCTTTGTTCCCATTGTGTATCCAGGAGCCAGTGGTTCCCCAGGTAAATGACACACATATACCCAGCAATGTGATGTAAAAGAAAACGTGACCTATCTGGCCACCTTCTACCAACCCAAAAAAGTTGATTCTGTTCATCTGGACATAGAGTTTTCAGTACGAGAAATGTTTCGCCACTCATCCAAGTGACTTCTTCAGTCTCAGCTGACTGCAGGTTTCCCCGCCCTTATAAACAGGACATTTGCACAATGTATCTCTGATCAATGTTCATGAGTCCCAGTCACAGAGAGTTGGGGAATGGCTGCAATCACAGCATTGTAAGATGGTGACAGATGTACCCTTAGGCCCCCCCTCCATTCAGAGATGGTCTTTCCCTTTTCACGTAAACGGCCTCCTTGACTCCGCCCTCAAACCAGCGTTCCTCCCTGTCCAGGATGTTATATCCTCATCATTGAAAGAGTGTCCACTGGCCTGTAGGTGTGAACAGACTGCAGAGTCCTGGCCTGACGAGGTGGCTCTGCTGTGTTGTAGCCAGAGGTTGTTTGGTTTCCCCGATGTATAAATCCTGGCAGTCCTCCTACACTTAACAGCGTACACTATGTTACTCTGTTTGTGTCGGGGGACCCGATCCTTGGGGTGGACCCATTTTTGGCACAGAGTGTTTTGGGGTTTAAAAGCCACAGAGACGCGGTATTTAGAGAAAATGTGTCTCTGCTGTTCCAATATTCCTAACATGTACGGGATCACTACAGGTTTTCTCTTAGGCAGCGGTTGTCTTTCTCTCCTGGATCAGCTGAAGCTTTCTTTTGGAGCCTTCCCAGCTTTGACAAAAGTCCAGCTGGGGTAACCACATTTACTCAGGGCCTTCTTGATGTTCTTCTGCCTCCCTGGCTGCTGTGTCAGTGGGGATGGTGTTCGCTCTGTGTTGTAGCGTCCTGATGACACCCAGTTTATGCTCCAGTGGATGATGAGAGTCAAACCTTAAATACCGTAGGTTTACGGTACACATCAAGAACCAGCAACTTTTTGACAATTTGCGCTACAGTAGTGCATCTGTTGGCTCGGACTACCGTATTTTCACGACCATAAGACGCACTGTACTAAAAGGCGCAGTCTCAGTTATGTGTGCCATTACTGTATTTAACACACACATAAGGCGCACTGGATTATAGGGCGCATACAAGTACCGTATGCGTATTTAAAAATAAAGCGGGAGCAAACCTGAGTTCGGTACCTTACTCACATTTTTATTACCAGTAATCGTCATCATCAACAACACACAAGCATACAAGTGTGCGTATTTAAAAATAAAGCAGGAGCAAAACAAAGTTTGGTACTCACATTTTTATCATCAATCAAACCCATCGAAGTCCTCATCCTCTGTGTCTGAATTGAACAGCTGCGCTAAATCTCCATCAAACATGCCAGGTTCACTTTCTTCACTGTCAGAGTCACTTTCCGTGCCGTGCGGCTCCTCGGAAATGATGCCGGCTTTTGCGAAAGCTCGAACAACAGTGCCAGCAGACATGTTAGCCCAAGCATCTACAATCCATTCGCAAATTGTGGCATAACTCGCCCGGCGCTGCCTTCCACTCTTGGGGAAACTGGTCTCCATCGGTCATCCATTGCTCCCAGGCCGCTCGCAGCCTTACTTTGAACGGGCGGTTCACACCGATGTCCAGCGGTTGGAGTTCCTTTGTCAGGCCTCCCGGAATGACAGCAAGCTCACAGTTCATTTGCTTCACTTGTTTTTTCACATCGGCTGTGAGATGGGCACGCATAGAGTCACAGATTAAGAGCGATTGTGATGCGTGGAAAAAACCACCTGGTCTCCTTACATACGCCTCCCTCAGCCACTCTTTCATCATTTCCTCATCCATCCAGCCCTTTTCATTTGCCTTAATGATGATTCCTGGAAACTTCTCTTTAGGCAAAGTCTTTCGCTTAAAAATCACCATAGGAAAGGCAAGGCAAGGCAAGTTTATTTGTATAGCACAATTCAACAACAAGGTGATTCAAAGTGCTTTACAGAGACATTAGAAACAAGAACAAATAAAAAGCATGATTTAAAATTGATTAAAACAAGCAAATAAACTAACTAACTAATTAACAAACAAACAAACAAAACAGTATATAAAATCAAAACAGATTAAATCAGAGCAGTAGATAAAATCAGTAGTTAAATGTAAGTTTTGAAATGTAAGCTTAAAGTGTGGATTTGGTGCTTTATTCAAATGCAGCTGAGAACAGGTGAGTCTTCAACCTGGATTTAAATAAACTGAGTGTTTCAGCTGATCTGAGGCTTTCTGGGAGTTTGTTCCAGATATAAGGAGCATAAAAGCTGAATGCAGCTTCTCCGTGTCTGGTTCTGACTCTGGGAACTGATAAAAGACCGGATCCAGATGACCTGAGGGATCTGGAAGGTTCATACTGGGTCAGGAGGTCACTGATGTATTTTGGTCCTAAACCATTCAGAGCTTTATAGACCAGCATCAGGACTTTAAAGTCTATCCTCTGACGGACAGGCAGCCAGTGTAAAGACCTCAGAGCTGGACTGATGTGGTCCACTTTTTTGGTCTTAGTGAGGACTCGAGCAGCAGAGTTCTGAATGAGCTGTAGTTGTCTGACTGATTTTTTAGGTAGACCTGTAAAGATGCTGTTACAGTAATCAAGCCTACTAAAGATGAATGCATGGACTAGTTTTTCCAGGTCCTGTTGAGACATCAGATCTTTTATCCTTGAAATATTCTTGAGGTGATAGTAAGCTGACTTTGTTATTGTCTTAATGTGTTTTTCTAAGTTTAGGTCTGCATCCATCACTACACCCAAATTTCTCGCCTGGTTTGTGGTTTTTAGATGTATAGATTGAAGTTCTCTGGTGACCTGTAATCGTTTTTCTTTGGCGCCAAAGACTATTACCTCAGTTTTGTTTTTGTTTAGCTGGAGAAAATTGTGGCACAACCAGTCATTAATTTCCTCAATGCATTTACCAAGAGCCTGTACAGGGCCTCGGTCTCCTGGTGACATTGTGATATATATTTGTGTGTCATCTGCATAGCTGTGATAGTTTATTTTGTTGTTCTTTATAATCTGTGCCAGTGGGAGCATGTAGATGTTAAACAGAAGGGGTCCCAAGATGGAACCTTGGGGAACTCCACATGTGATACTTGTCTGCTCAGATGTGAAGTTACCTATTGATACAAAGTATTTCCTGTTTTCTAAGTATGTTTTGAACCAGTTTAGTACAGTTCCTGAAAGACCTGTCCAGTTCTCCAGTCGTTTGAGTAATATGTTGTGGTCAACTGTATCAAATGCTGCACTGAGATCCAGTAAAACTAGGACTGACATTTTTCCACTGTCTGTATTCAGACATATGTCATTAAACACTTTGGTCAGAGCGGTTTCAGTGCTGTGGTTCTGTCTAAAACCTGACTGGAAGGCATCGTAGCAATTATTCTGTTTTAAGAAGTAACTGAGCTGTTGAGAAACTGCTTTTTCAATGATCTTACTTAAAAACGGGAGATTTGAGATCGGCCTGTAGTTGTTCATTTGTGTCTTGTCAAGATTGTCCTTTTTCAGTATAGGTTTGATTACAGCAGTTTTTAGTGATTCTGGAAACACACCTGATAATAAAGAAAAGTTGACGATCTGTAACAGGTCTGACTCTAAAGTCTTTGAGACCTTTTTGAAAAAACTTGTTGGCAGGACATCTAAACAGCAGGAGGAGGAGTTCAGTTGACCTAAGATGTCCTCCAGGTCTTTGCTGTTAATAGGTTGAAACTGTTTCATGGTGTTTAAACAGTTTTTTGGTGGACACAGTACATATCCTGGATCTGCTGTTGATGTACCAATTGCTTGTCTAATTTTTTGGATTTTGTCTGTGAAGAATTTGGCAAAGTCATTGCAGGCCATGGTTGAATGAAGTTCAGCTGCCGCTGGCACAGGAGGGTTTGTTAGCCTGTCAACTGTAGAAAATAAGACCCGAGCATTATGGCTGTTTTTAGTGATGATGTCAGAGAAGTAGGACCTTCTTGCACTCCTCAGTTGTAAATTATAATTGTGAAGTTTCTCTTTATAAATGTCATAATGAACCTGGAGGTTTGTTTTTCTCCATCTGCGCTCAGCTTTCCTACACTCTCTTTTTTCATTTTTCACCAGTGTGGAGTTTCTCCAGGGAGACTTTTTCCTTCCAGAGATAACCTTCACCTTAATGGGAGCAATAGTGTCCATTACATTTAACATGTTAGCATTGAAGCTATTGACGAGCTCATTGACTGACCCTCTGGACAGGTCGGGTGTTAATGGGAAGACCTGGTTAAAAATTGCACTACTGTGTTCAGTTATACACCGTTTTGTGATCACTGTTGTTGATATATTTATGTGGGCTGAGATTTTACTTTCAAAGAAAACACAGTAATGATCAGACAGGCCCACATCAGACACAGTAACCTTTGAAATGCTCAGGCCTTTGGAGATCAGTAGGTCAAGAGTGTGTCCTCTATTATGTGTGGCCTCTGTTACATGCTGAGTCAGCCCAAAGTTGCCCAGAGTGTTACTCAGGTCTTTAGTCCCTTTGTCCTGAGGGTTGTCCACATGAATGTTAAAATCCCCAGCAATAATTACACAGTCAAAATCAACACAGATCACAGACAGCAGTTCACTGAGGTCATTAAAAAAGTCTGTGCAGTATTTGGGAGGCCTGTAAACATTAAGAAACACAACTTTGGATGGGGCCTTCAGCTGTAAAGCCACATATTCAAAAGACTGAAAACTTCCAGGAGATAGCTGCTTACATTGAAATGATTCATTAAATAAGACAGCAACCCCTCCTCCTCTCCTGCTCGCCCTGACCTCACTGATAAAACTGTAGTTAGGAGGGGTCGTCTCGATGAGAACAGCTCCACTGTTACTTTGGTCCAACCAAGTTTCAGTTAAAAACATAAAATCAAGGCTGTGCTCAGTGATTAAATCATTAATTAAAAATGTTTTCCCAGCTAGAGATCTAATGTTTAATAAAGCCAACTTAAGTGTTTTAGAGGTATTACTTGTCCCCTCGTGTTTGGGAGCAGTCTGTGGCACACAAGGTATGTTTACTATGTTTAAAGATCTTTTAGAGTGCATCTCTCTGTGTTTTGACCAGGCCACATGTCTCCTGTCACCTAAAAGTACAGAAATTTTAAAACCTTCTAGTAAACAGGGTCCCAGCTTCTCCTGGGAAAAGTCACCACTGCCATAATCCTCACAGCCCCGACCCTTCACACATCACGCATCAGACTGCGGAGACAGGGCATGAAGAGGAACTAAGGGGGGCGAGGCTGGGCAATGTGACTTCGATTGCTCTGTTGAGGGTGGGGCTCGATGGCGAACCTTTGGCCGCTCTGGTGGGGGGTTTATGGGGGACAAAAAGGGATTGGGACGGGGGGTAGATCTGAGCCCAGCATTGACCCGCTCCATCATCTCCTCAGTGAATTTCAGGTGTGGGGAGGAGGGAGAAAGGGAGGGGGAGGAGGGTGATGGCCTGTCAGGGGTTTGGGGGACTGGGGAAGGTCGTGGTCCCTTGTCCTGGTCGTTGGTGTTGTTGAGAGAGTTGGAGGCAAATAGGGACCCCTCTTCTTGCCTTAGATGTCTCTCCTTTCTGAGGCTCTTCCTCAGATGCCATGGATGTCTCTCCTTTCTGAGGCTCTTCCCGGGTGGGGGCAGATGGAGCTCCTCCTCAAGGTTTCTGCTGGGCTTTGTCTGTTCTTGGAGTACTGTTTGTTCCTCTTTATGAGATAACTCCTCGTTTATCTCAGCCTTGGCACCAAGCACGGATGGATGACGTATGGAATAAAACAAGTTGGAGGTGAACAGTTTCACCCCTGACTTGTTAAAATTAAATCCATTTGCTTTGAACAGATGCTTGCGTTCCCAAAAAATATTAAAGTTGTCGATAAAGTGCACTGAGTGGTCAGCACATGCTGATATAAGCCATTTATTCAGTGTAAACAACCTGCTGAATCTCTCGTCTCCTCCTCTGACCGGCAGTACAGGTCCACTGATGAATACAGCTGCATTCAGAGAGTTTACAGTATTTAATAATCCAGTAAAGTCCCGTTTCAGAACCTCCGACTGTTGTTTGGACACATCGTTTGACCCTGTATGCAGAACAATGTTTGTCACAGTTGGATGTTCATCTGCAATTTGAAGAATTCTCTCCTTCAGGTTGTTGACCATATCGTTAGGAAAGCAGAGGACTTTAGTGTTCTTACCGCACATCCTTTGTACATCCTTTACAGCAGAGTCACCCACAATCAGAGTTTCAGGCCTAGCCTTTAGCTTTCCCTGTGGCCTTTCACTTTTCAACAGATTTTCAGACCTTATTTCGCTGCTTTTAGATGGATGGTTGTCCGATATAGATCCAGGGTCCTTTGATAGTGGAGCAAATCTGTTCTGCAGTTTCACATTCAGTTGTTTTGGAGGTTTGTTGTTAACCTTCCTATTCACGGTTGTCCAGTCCTGTTTCCTCCCGTATACAGGGGTAGAAGAGCTTCTCTGTCTCGTAGGAAGTGAAGGCCAGTCGGTTTCAGAGATTTCAGCTCGCTGTGCCCTGCCTGTGATACGTCCTCCCCCTTCCAGGAGACATGATTTATGTCTTGGTTTTGCACCAAGACAGTCTAAGGGGGGATTATCACTTGAGGATTTATAATAATGCACAGAGTCTACTTTCTTGGTCATGTTATCTGTGCTCCTTAGCTGTGTACTAGCTTGCTCATCGCCATTGTTTTGAATCAAAGGCAAGGTTGTTTCATTTCCACACAGTCCATTTACCTCCACGTTTACTTCTAAGCGATGAATTTTTGTCTCCAGTACTGCAATCTTCTGCAGGAGGCTGTGGTAGTCATCTGTGGAGAGGGAAGGCATCTTGTTGCTAGTTAGCCTAGCGGTTAGCACCTTTCCAGGCTATTGAGGCTGCTCGGTGCCCAGACGCTGTAATCAGGCTTCAGCTGTGTCTAGGCCACAGACACACGGAGCGCTGAGGACAAGGTAACCATAAAATGTTGCTGTTTCTGTTAAGAACACTCTAGTCCTAATGATCTACAAGTGTCCAGAAGTTATTGCAGGTAAGCTCACACGGAAAAAAGGGAAAAAAATCAGCATAAAAATCAATAAAAATCAATATAAGAAGGAAAGCATTCAAGAGCAAAGAGATGAAGCATCCACACTCACAAAGGGGAGGAGCTGCGGTTTTTCGGCAGCTCCTCCCCTTGCGGCAGTTTCTGTCCATTAGCATGGCAGCCAAGCACAACAGTAAAAGAAGACTTTTCGTGCCCCGTTGTGCGTATCGCTACCGTGCTGGTCCCCTTCTTCTCTACAGTGTGACTCACCGGGATGTCAAAAGTGAGCGGCACCTCGTCCATGTTTGTGATGTGGCTGGGCTGGATGTGTTTGGCGGCGATGTGTTTGCTGCAGTAGGAGCGGAAGATGGCCAGCTTTTCCTTATAATCCGCTGGAAGTTGCTGCGCTACCGTAGTCCTGGTCCGGATGGAAAAATGGCACCGTTTCATAAAACGAAAGCACCAAGATGGACCTCCTTGGAAATGTTCAATGTTCATCTCTTCAGCTAGTGAAACTTCTTTGAGCTGAATGGTGACCGTCGAAACGCTTCTCCCGCTCGTTCTTTGCTCGATGATCCACCGCTCGAGTCTTTCCTCCAACTCGGGCCACCTCGCCTTATGTCCGCGGAAACTCAGCTGCGTTTTCTTGACCTGCCGGAGCTTGTTTTCTAGCTTCCTCCATTTGCGAACCATCGATTCGTTAATCTTAAATTCTCTCGCCGCTGCTCGATTTCCATGTTCCTCCGCATAGCTGATGGCCTTCAGTTTAAACTGTGTTTCATAAGCGTGTCTCTTTGCCATTTTCTTTTCTTTTTTTTTTGCTTGTCCCGTTTGGCTCTTTTGCCATCAGAATCGTTGTCTAAAGGCAAAGAAAGATGCCCAACGGATTTACTTTACCAAATTGACCATCCCAGCCCTGCCGTAATGGTCCATTTGATTCACCTTTTATTGTTTATTTTATTTTCACTTACTGAATACGGGACAGACTTGACTGGGGGAAAGAAGGGGAGAAAGAAAGAGGGAAGGAGAAACAGCTGAGAAGAGGGACGGGGAGAAGGACAAAAAACAAAAACCAACAGAAGGTTCAAGGTTCAAGGTTCTGTATTTGTCACATGCATAGTTATACAAGTATAACACACAGTGAAATGTAGCCTGACACGCTCCTCGACATATGCAAAAATTGGGGGGGGGGTGTAGAGGAAGAACATTATATATATATATATATACATACATACAGTATATACACTGGGTGAATGTGCAGTAGTAGCAGCAAGCAGGTGAATTCTGTACATTAATATGAATAGACATCTGACTATTTTACAGGATAGACAATGTAAACATATTTAAAATTAAAGGAATTGAAATGTACATTGTGCCTTGGTTTAGTGTCTGGAAGAGTCCTGTCTCAGTCAATTATAGATGATGTGAGAGGGCGGGTGTGTGTGTTTAGGGCACGGATGGCTTGGGGATAGAAGCTCCTCTTGAGTCTCTCTGTCCTTGCCCGGAAGATGCGGAACCTTTTACCAGATTGCAGAAGTTGGAACAGTTTGTTGCCAGGATGGGACGGGTCCTTCAGTATCTGCGCTGCTCTAGTCCAGCATCTCCTGGTGTAGGTGTCCTGAAGCGCGGGGAGAGCAATCCTGCAGCAGCGTTCTGCTGTACGGATCACTCTCTGGGGAGCTTTTTGGTCCTTCATACAGCTGTTCCCAAACCACGATGTCATGTTCTGTGTGAGGATGCTCTCCACAGCGCCTGTATAGAAAATCCTGAGGATCTTTGGAGAGACCCTGAACTTCCTCAGTTGTCGTAGGTGATACAGGCGCTGCCTAGCCTTTTTGGTCTGGACCTGAATGTGGGCAGCCCATGTCAGGTCTGAGGAGATGTGGACACCAAGATACTTGAAGGACTGCACCCTCTCCACTGGAGCTCCATTGATGATAATGGGCTTGTAGTCTCTGTGCTGACCCCTTCTGAAGTCCACCACCAGCTCCTTGGTCTTGCTGACGTTCAGCTGGAGGTGGTTGTCCTGGCACCACGATGCCAGATTCTTCACTTCATCCATGTAGGCCGCCTCATCGTTGTTGGAGATGGCACCCAACACCACTGTGTCGTCAGCAAACTTCACAATGGTGTTGGAGCCATGGGTGGCCACACAGTCTGAAGTGTAGAGGGAGTAGAGCAGTGGCGAGAGGACACATCCCTGAGGTGCTCCTGTGTTGATGGTGATGCTGTTGGAGAAGCACCTGCCCACCCTCACCACCTGAGTTCTGCCAGTGAGGAAGTCCAACACCCATGCACACAGACGGCTGTTAAGTCCCAGATCCCTCAGCTTTGTGAACAGTCTGCAGGGCACTATTGTGTTAAACGCTGAACTGTAATCAGCAAACAGCATTCGCACATAGTTACCCTGTTTCTTGTCCACGTGGCTGAGAGTGGTGTGTAGGACGTGGGCGATGGCATCCTCTGTGGATCTGTTGGATCTGTAGGCGAACTGCAGCGGATCTGTGGTGTCTGGGATGGAGGAGGAGATGATGTTCTTCAGCAGCCTCTCAAACACCTTCATTACTACCGAGGTCAGTGCAACTGGCCGGTAATCGTTCAGGGATGAGGGTTTGCTGTTCTTGGGCACAGGGATGATGGTGGATCTTTTGAAGCATGTGGGGACCACAGACTTCGCCAGGGACTCGTTGAAGATGTAAGTGAACACACCTGCTAGCTGGTCAGCACAGCAGCGCAGCAGACGGCCGGTGATGCCGTCTGGCCCTGCCGCTTTCCTTGTGTTCACTCTCCTCAGTGCCGCTCGGACGTCATGCTCCGCGATTCTGGTCACCGGTCTCTCGCTGATGACGTCACTGTCCTCGGTAGTCAGGCGGTAGATAGCATTAGCCGCCTGGCTAACCTCGAAACGGGCGTAGAACCGATTCAGCTCGTTGGTGAATGCAGAGTCGGCGTTGATCGGCGCAGTGTCCCTGGCTTTGTAGTCCGTAATGGTGCGTAGTCCGTGCCACATACTCCGTGTGTCGCCCTGGTGGAAGCGGGACTCCACACGTTCCCGGTACTGGCGTTTGGCATCTCTCACCGCGCGCCGCACGCTGTATGAGGCCGCTTTGTAGGCGCTCATATCGCCAGTGGCGAGACCCGCGTTGTAGGAGGCGGGTGAGCAGAAAAAAAAAAAGAAAGAAATAAAAAATGCATATATCAATCACCTGGATCACCTGCTGAGAAAGAAAAAAGAAAACAAGCAGAAGAGAACAAGAGTAATAGAATAAACAGCATCACAATGATATATGGGAATATGACAGTAAATACTAAATATTAAACATTATTGTGCAGCACATAAGATCAACAGAACACAGTGTGCTTTGAGGTAGGAGCCAAAAAGGGTGTAGTTTGTGGGTGTGATCACCCGTGTGTACACCTGTGAGCATGGACGCGCTTGTTTTTAAAAGGTTCCTTCATGTAATGATCTGCTAGAGGGTGTGGGGGGGGCACAGCCCCGTCCTCCAGGGCATGAAGCAGGTATGGAGGAGATCAAAACTCCAGACATCCAGAGGCCCCCAGAACACAAGAGACCAAGGAAGACCAACAGAGGGGCAGCCGCGCCACTGTCCCAGAAAGAGCTGAGGAGAGTCCCAGATGAGGGCTCACTCAGCAGCCGCGGAGCAGAAGCCAGGGGGAGTTGCAGTGACGCGCCTGTGAGCTCCGCCGGCAGCCAGCCGTGCCTGAGTGACCGAGCCCCAGGCCGAGAGGCCGGGGGCACCCCACCTCCGAAGTGGCCCGAGCGAGCCCCAGGCTCCAGGCCCCGATAAGCGGCCGCCAAGGAGTGAGCCGGTGTGTACCTGGACGCCCATCCCCGGACACAAAGAACCACCAACGCACCGATGTCTGAGGGAGTCCGCCACTGGCAGGGGAAGTGGTGGTAGGGGGAGATAGGCCTCCAAACCTTGGAGGGCCTGAGATGTCCCCAGAGAGGTGGCGCCTGACACCCAACCTGACATATAGACACAGAAATACAGGCACACACATATACAAACATCCATTCCCACCCTCATGCTCTCATATGCACTTACTCCACACTCAACCAACGTGGAGACAGACATAAAGAGACGCTGTACACACGATCACACTCCCCAAGCGTACTCTACAAACCGGGACTAGGTACCCTTTGCCATTTTCAGGGTTGTTAAAACAACGATGTTCCACATAATGCACATACCTGTCCTTTTATACAGGTATGTGCGATTGTCCGGTATATACGATCAACGCCCACACTTCACCCTTTAGCGTTCTCATGGTGTTCTCTACTACGTCCTCCTTACAACACACAGGGCGCACTGCGCTATAGGGAGCGCCGTACTTTTTGAAGAAAATCCAAGACTTTTAAGTGCGCCTTATGGTCGTGAAAATACGGTACACGGCCCAGCCTTCCCTCTCCTTGTGCATCAGTGAGTCTTGGTTACCCATGACCCTGTCACTGGTTCACCACTATTCTTCTTTGGAACACTTTTGATAGATACTGAACACTGCAGACCTGGAACATGAAAGCTGTAGTGTTAGAGATGCTCTGACCCAGTCATCTAGCCATCACACTTGCTCAAAGCTTTACACATACTCATATTTGCTGATTTAAAAAATCAGCTTTGAGGACAAAATGCAAAAGCAAACACAAAAACCAAAGCACAAGCACAAAGAGACTTAGCAAAATCAACACAGGGATTTTATTTTAGAAACATGAACGGGTAGAAATCAAGGCTGAAACCTGACTGCTCATTACTGCCTTGGTTACCTGTTGAAGTTCAGGGTCTTTCTGTTAGGCTGGGGTTGACTTTCACTCAGCTTTAACATCGCTCTGGGTGCTGGTGCACAGACATGCTTAACTGGGACCAGTGGATTTTCTATCCCTTTCTGGTGAGGTCATGAACGCATCCACACACTTTCCCAACAGGTTATTAAACCCGAGCCAATCTGTCACCACAATTAAGGGATGCATCCAGTGTGAGCTAACCGCAGCCTATGGGATATTTGTCCCCATTAGGGGTGGGCGATATAAACGATATACAATAGAAATGATATAAATTTGGCCAACGATAGAGATTTTGACTATACCGCTCTATCGCGATAGCGCATGTTGATGATGTCATCAAGCTGCGCCTGTTTTGGTCGAAAGCATCGCAGCGGCTACAACCATAATCATCTGCAAATTATGGCGGGCGACAGTCATAGCAAAGAGATGAAGCACTTTTGAAATATGGGGAAAGCCAAAAACTGCGCTTCCTCCACTTCCGTAACATTGATTCTGTTAGGATGCCAGGGTTTTTGAGTTTATTATATTATTTATAATTTCTAGTCTTTGGGTTTTTGTTAGAGTCATGTCTTATGGTTTGTCTCTGTGTAATCCTTAGTTGCTGTCTCCCCTGTCCGCTATATCCCCGTGTCCAGTCAGTGTCTGTGTCTGCCCTGGTCCCACGTCTCTGTTCCCTCTGTTGTAGTGCCTGCATGTGAGTCTGTCTTTGTTCAGTCTGTGTTATGTGTTTCCTGTTTTACTTTGAAGGTCTCTGTCTTATCTCAGTGTGTTCGGTTTACGCTTCCTGGTCTCGTCAGTTCTGATTTGCCCCAGCTGTGTTTCCCTCCAGTTGTCCATTCCCTGATTGCTCCCTCTATGTATTTAAGCCCTGTGTTTCAGGTTGTCATTGTTGGGATCTACTGTTTATCCAGCTGTGTGTTCTGTCAGTCTTCCGGTGTAAGTTTATTTTGATATTTCCAGTTATGTTAAATTTGAGTTTAACATTAAAGCTGTTTTGAGTTCAAGTTTTGCCTCCGAGTGTCTGCACCTTGGGTCCTATTCCTGTCTGCACGCAGCCGTTCCATAACATTGATTCATTAATGTTGAATTCTCTCGCAGCTGCTCTGTTCCCATGTTGTTGCAGTACATTAATAACTAACCTCGTATTGTGGATGAATAATCTCAGTTGTTGTCCTGACTGAAGTTTGGCCCGTGTACAGCATCCTGCTATGCGACTGCATTTGTCCCTGACCACCAGAATCCCTCACGTTAACTTTTATCGAGTGGAAAAAAAAGTTGGCGTTCATCCTCCTGCTTCACTGTGCTAATGTTATGCTAACATAGCTGTGTCGCTAGCAATCACGTAGCACAACATTATATACCAGCTAGCCAAACTTCAGTAACCCTACAAACGTCACTGCTGTTTAGTTTCATTTATGTTGGAAGTGGTAGCAGAGCTGTACGTTTGAAATAGCTTCAAAAATCTCAGTCAGAACATGGTATGAAATGTTTAGGTGGAAACTAGCGAGCTAACTTCCTGTTAACTTCTAACTCCGTTAAATTTAATAAATCTGTTTTCATGGATGCCTGGATGTTAAACTTAATTGTTACACCTGGTAAAGCAGAAACGCTGATGATTTAATTAAAGATGAAAGAATTTAGACCGTTTTTAACTCTCAGTGTTCGTTTGACTTTTGGACCTGAAGCGGACGGAGTTTTGGACCCAGATTACTCCGTGAAGCTCCTCACTACGGCAGCCGTAATGCTCTGACAATCCATCAAGCAGTGCTGCTTACCAAAGTTGTACTAAAACATTTTTTAACAGATTTCTGCAGCCAAAATCGGTTCGAGGTCAGTAAGAACAACCAGAATTCATACATAAGGTACACTTTCGAGTTTTGAGAAAATTAAAGGATTTTAAGTCCTTATAGTGTGGAAAAATACGTTATACAGAAGAAAAGAATATATCGTGATATATATCGTTACCGCACATGCTTCAAATTATATCGCGATATGGATTTTAGGCCATATCGCCCAGCCCTAGTCCCCATGCACTTACCTAACATCCACCCACTCGCTCTCCAACAATGCCACACAAGGGTATGTGCGAGCCAGGGTCCACCATAGCCTGTCCTCCAACAGCTGGTGCTGGTGCACTGCTGCCTGCTCCATGCACATGACGGACTGGGTACAAGAATGCCTGGGTTTCAGCATCACTTGTAAAGTGAGGACCCTGTATCCACAGCGTTGGAGATCATTGGAGGCTTTATTTCCAATCATGCTTTTCTAATTACAGTGCTGTCGGGATGCTTCAGCTTCTTCCCTCAGCCTGAGCTGCCGGCTCATGTGTTCTGGTCAGCCTCCTTCACACCACACCCTTAACCCACTACTCCACCTCCGCTATGAACATAACCAACAATTGAAATTCAAAATACTGAGTCGCCACTTTACCTCTTGCTTTTACCTCCTTACGCAGATGCAGGGTATATCCTGGACAGGTCCACCACAGCAGATGCACAAAAAGACAGACAGCTGCACACTCTCAAATCCACACCTGTGGAAAATTTAGTATAAACAGTCCCTAGCATTTATGTCTTTGGGCTGTGGGATAAAACTGGAGTTTCTGGACAGAATCCATGCAAGCCCACAGATGAACTGTTAGCTAAAATCAATGGACAGCTGTTATACTTGGAAAGCTTAAAGTAGGGGAAGAATTGCAGAATAAGGCTACAACAGTTACAGGCTAACTGCCAGCATAGTTAAAACCCATGCATAATATTACGAAAGCTGGAAGTGCAGGGTTAATAGTTAAAGTGTAAACAAAATGATTTGTGAGCTGGGATGGTTGGCCTTGGTAGATGCACGCAACCTTTTCCATGAATTTGATTAAAAATGCCATGGATAGAACAACGTGTCTAAATAAAGCAGTGAGAGCTCAGGATGAAAAGTAATTTTGTTCCCCTATGAATCAAAATGTAAGTAAATGTTTCCGCCTATGCGCATTCACTCAGTTTGTACTACGGCTTAATGTTAATTGATGCAGAGAGACGTTAATCATCTGTTATGCAGCATACTGGAAATGACATCTCTTCAAAGTAAATGCCTTCAGAGACTCATCACATCAGAATTAATTGAGGTTGTTGAGTAAAACTAAAGCCCCTTTCACTCATGGACTTTATGCCGTCTGGAATCATTTCCAGTGCTGGAAATGCAGAAGAGGACAAGAAACAGGTCATCTTCATAAGTGTTTGTGATAAATCCTGTTGGGTAGAACTTTTAGAAACCAGAGAGGTGCTGCATGAAAAAAGCATTACTCCACCGAGAAATTCTGATGACTTTACTGCCACAAACTTGTTACAAACTATAGCTGCATTGGCACTGATCCAGTGTTGTAGTTGACACATTGGTGCAGGTATGCATGTCATGGGCCATTGATGCAGAGGACTCTGTCTTCATATGTTTTAGTTTATATTTGCTCGGTGTCATTTTAGTTCCTACGTTTGCTGTTTATGAATGTTATACCATAAATGTGCTGTTATGCAACTAAAGAAGTTTTTGTATGAAGTCACTTTATTCACGCAACCAAGGAGAAGTGATGGGCTATAATATGTGATCTCTCTTCACACAGTGG
Source organism: Aulonocara stuartgranti (assembly GCF_965226115.1). Classification (NCBI taxonomy): domain Eukaryota; kingdom Metazoa; phylum Chordata; class Actinopteri; order Cichliformes; family Cichlidae; genus Aulonocara; species Aulonocara stuartgranti. The sequence continues at coordinate 36,583,787 of NC_138954.1, read as the reverse complement.
GACTGAACTGAAAAGGAACTGACTTTAGCAGCTTGCCTGCCTCTGCAGCTATACTTAGTGTTACCATAGCAACACCTCCCATCTGTCACCAGCACATGCTTTTAACGACAGACCATAATAATATGCAAACCCACTCACAGCCAACGCAGTGCCACCATGGTAATGAGAGGATGGCTTGAGTTTATCTCATCAAACATATGAGGCCATGTGCAGTACTGTACCTTGATGTACTCATGAGTATGTGGACGGTTATATATTCAAATATATTCAGTAATTGTTGAGTAATTGTATATTTGCATATGCCTTATTATAGTGTAAGTTTAACAGTGTAGCTCAGTGTGTGTTGAATTAACCAAGTGTTTCTACTTTAATCTTAGCTCTGTGTTTGGTCTCCACCTACTCGTGTGCATACCTGTGCAGCTGCTAAAGATTTACCAGTTTTAACTTCTAATTTACTAAACCATGTAGGGTGATAAATTCAAACAGGCGATAAGATGCTTTAGCCTACCCACAGTTGTTACCCATCTGCAAACCACTTTGCAGACCACCTCCATCCAAGGTTCTCATGATGTTTCTGATCTATAATCTCTGATTAGCACTGATCCTTCATGTATTATGTAACAGACCTGTAACACCAAATACAGGTTACTGTAGAAGCAGACTTTAACTAGAGTGATTGTCAAATTCTAAATTGGAGATAAAGTATCAGAATTTCAGGAGCAGGACCACACCTCCAAATATGCTCCTTCCAGTTCTCATCTATGTATGTTCCCCCAGTTCTACAAGCTGTTCATTCTCATTTACGTGCCCCACCTTCCCTGCCTTGTTAAATTCTTTAGCTTCTTCAATTCTATTTAGTACATGGGGACCTGCCAGGCCCGGTCAGGGTCTTCCCCAAACCGCAGCTCAATTCTTGTCCAAGCCATTCACCTTTACCTACTAAAACGCTATCAAACCTCAAATGAGGACGTGGGCCCAGTGAGGGGAAACACATATTTGAGATACCAAGTTAAAACTGTGACTTTTCTCATAGAGAGTTACTCCCTGCTGTGTTTTCAGTGTTATTAACTGAGTAACTGTGATGTAGATTAAACCATTGCTAAGCTGACACGAAATTAAATGAAATTTATAATGTTAACAGCCTCCAATCAGAAGCAGCCTGTCCACCTCCAGTAACCCCCGCCCTTGCTTAAGTATTTCCTGTATATGCATCAGTAAGAAGAGCTGTTTTTCACTATCAGAACTGGTTAAAATGGCCTGTATTTATATAGCGCTTTACTAGTCCCTAAGGACCCCAAAGCGCTTTACATATCCAGTCATCCACCCATTCACACACACATTCACACACTGGTGATGGCAGCTACATGTAGCCACAGCCACCCTGGGGCGCACTGACAGAGGCGAGGCTGCCGGACACTGGCGCCACCGGGCCCTCTGACCAGTTAGTGCACCAGGTATGCTTTCTTTTCCTTTAGAACCTCGTACTGCTAAGCACAGCAGTGACAGGAGCACTTTCATCCATGATTCACACCAACGTCTGCTTTGTGAGATTCTGCAGGAAAGCAGTCCTGTAGTTCAGATAGCCCTCTTTGACTCTGTCATCCTCCTCTGGGTGTCACTGTGTGACATCCATGTGTATCCATCTACCTATTAGCCTGAACTCTCGCAGGCTTCCTTTATGCATGTTGGTCACTGCCGCTCATTGGAAAGAATGCAAACCCATAAGCCGTCATTGTTATCATAATTATGAGATTTTAGTAGATTGGACTTTTGAATTGACTTCATGTTTTTAATCCAAGTATGTTTTTTTTTTAATTTCCGCTCCATTATAACCACAAAATGAATTACAACTACACGTATGTTTCCTCAGAGAGCTACGACTGGGCTAAGGAGGACAACACCTGAGCTAACAGACGCTAACCACGACAACGCTAGCTCCAGCAGCAATAACCCCGTCTGCCCTCCCTCTCCCCCACCGCTAGTCAGTGCAGTTACCATGGAGATGAGCTCATCAGCACCGCTAAGAGACATAGAAAGAGAGAGCCTTTTTAGCTGCCACAACCAGGAAGAGGACCAACTGTGTCTTCCTGGGGTCCATAGGGTGGAAGACGAGGCTGTAGGAGGAGAAAATAGGAAAGGAGATGAGTGTGACTATCTCATTTTTGAGATGGGAGATGAGAAAGGAAGAGACCTCAGTGAAAGTGAAGGAGGAGAGGATGAAGGGAGAGGGGAAATAGAGGGAGAAGATGGAAACGAAAGAGAAACAGAGAGTGATAGCTGGGAAAGAAGAGAGACAGAGGGAGATGATGAAAGCAGAGAGAATACAGAGGGTGGGGAGGTGGGGGGTGGAGAAGAGGGAGAAGACCCAGGAACAAAAGAAGAGGATAGCTGGATCAGAGGAATAGAGGAAGAGGCAAAAGAAGATGTCCTTTCAGATCTCCTCTTCCCCTCAGACAGTCTGCTGTGTCCTTCACCATCTGAGCCACTAGGCACCACCTCACATCCTCTGGAGGCCGTGTCACAAGAAGTTTGGGGTCCCGACTTCACAATCAGGGATGACCTCAGTGACAGCCACCTCAGTGACTGCCTCCAAGCAGAGCGTGTCATCGTGTACTCAGACAGCGATGCAGGTGAGGACCAGTGGTCAGCTTTTGCCCCCTCTGACATCACCAGCCAGATCGAAGAGGAGAGGAAGAAAGATGCAAGATTTGAAGAAGAGGAGAAGGCCAAAAGAGAGGAAGAAGACAATGAAGTCAAAGCAGATGCAAAAAATCAAGCGCAGAAGAGAGAGGTGGCGGTGGAGGAGTACAGGGTGGGAAGAAAGGATGATGATGAAGACCAGATGAGGTTGAGGAGAGATCTTTTCCTACGGTCTCCTTCAGTCAGCTCCACAGCGAGCTCCACAGACCCTGACAAGAAGGTGAGTTTGCTGTTTATATGTAGCCTGATGCAGAGACACGGCGGTGTTTTCTTTGTGCTTTTAACTTGGTTCAACACTTTTCACCAGACATTTAACAGAGATGAATTATGACAACAAAAAATGTTTGCCAAAATGCAATAAGCTCCTCTGAGTGTTAAATACAACACTGTTGAGTGTTAAATTAACACTTTTGACAGTGTTATATGTTTAAAAGTAACCTAGTCAGTTTTGAAGATTAACAAAGACTAACACTGAGCAGTGATGGTTTTCTAACACTGGAACATTTCTAACATTTTGAGTTATTTTCCAGTGTTAGAAAATCAGCACTGCTCAGTGTTAGTCTTTGTTAATCTTCAAAACTGACTAGGTTACTTTTAAACATATAACACTGTCAAAAGTGTTAATTTAACACTCAACAGTGTTGTATTTAACACTCAGAGGTGTGGACCCATATAGACACCCTAGATTTTGCTGTGTAACTTAAGCTATCTCTAAAAAGAAAAGCCTAAACTTAAACCAGAGCAGGTACAGTATAGGCACACATGAGCTTTATAAACTCTGGTCTTAACAGGGTGCCTGTCAGTTAGCCAACAGTAGATGGAGCTGTGTCTCTGTCACTCATCTGTTACAGTTTCTGACACTTTTCATCTGTACCACCCAAAACTGCACTGTCAGTGTCTGATAGAGGGAGCTGCAACATGTGCAATGACTGTAAGAGCCTTGAACCCATCACCCAGCATTAGCACTCGTAGTTTGTATCAGAATTCTAGGACATTAATTCAAGCATCAACTAAAGCGAACTCTGCAGTTATAACACAGACGAATCTCAGAAGTATTCATTGCTGCATTATAACAAACATGTCCATTTTAACAAGAAAAGGGAATAAAGATCATCGCTGCCACCTTGTGTCCAAACTGTGCAACCACAGCTGAAAGTGATAGCATAGTCCACTCAAAGGTGACATGAAAAGGCTAATTTACACTGTGGATCCCTGCTCTCACATACTGTCATAGGTTTAACACTGACTGTGAAGCTGGATTTAAAAATACGTGTTTGAAGTTTTTAGAACAAGTTTAGCGCCGTCTTGTACCAATACAGAACGTGATGTCACTGAGTTGGTTGGTTGCTGCTAATAGACTTAGATTAGTTTCTGTTAGCTAACTAGTAACAGAATCATTAACTCATTAAAACTAAAACTCGGTCTATATCTATATCAGTTTTATACGAAACCAAGGACATGCTGTCCATTTCTCTCTGTCCTGTAGGGTTTTTATGAGAGAGAAGACAAATATGTTGTAAGTTTTCACAGTTTATTATGAAAACGGTTAAAATTTCAATGGACCTCAGTCTCTTTGGCTCAGAGACAAAAGGCTGTGTGTCTTTCTGCTCACTCAGGAGACCCAAATGAACAAAGAGCCCCACCCTCAGACACTAATGCTTTTATTATGTGTGGTAAACAGGGCTCTAAGGTGATTGGTCAAAAGTTGGAGGAAAGCCACAGTTCTATTTATCGGGCTGAGATCCAGCACTTTGGCTCACGTTTTTTCTTCTGCATCTTTCTGGGCATTTCCTTATTTGGAGATGCCACTTCACCCATCACCATGGCAACCACCTCTTGTCCTCCATCAGGTCTGATGTATGGCCTTGTTGTCTTGTAGGTACTACAACCTCGTCCACACTCTTAATAATAAAGTGTGCGTGTTAGTCCCCATAGGGAAATAGTTCCTCTGCATTTAACCCATTCACCCAGTGAAGCAGTGGGCAGCCACCAATGCAGCGCCCGGGGAGCAGCGTGTAGGGACGGCACCTTGCTCAGGGGTACCTCAGGGTAGCCGTTCCGTGGAGTCGAACCCCCGACCTTCCGATCATGGGGCCACCACTCTACCTACTGAGCTATCTCTGCCCTTGTGACGGGGTCTTAGTCTGTCGCTATCAGAATGAATCCAAAACTGTTCTGCAATACACTGTGAGCAGTATTAGACAAAACACAGATATGTGATGCTAATTATGAGACATTAGCCTGACAGATAGAAAGAAATCCCAACAGTCCTTTAAACAGTAAGTGTTTTTTTGTTGTTTAACTAACTGCACTGAAACTGGAAGCTCCACTTGTTAACCTTAATGTTTGAGTTTATAAAGCACTTTATGAATGAAAACAGTCTGGAGGAGAGCCTGAGTCATGTGACAGATGGTTCACCTGATATGCCCAGCCTGGCTGTCGGACTCTAGCTGAGTCAAAGAGTCACTGGCTGTTTGCTAACCCCACATTTAATCTCTCCCGTCAGGTCCCTGTAGATTTCTGCGTGCATGAAGAGACCCAAAGTGAAAATGTCTCTACTGAGCATGTGGACTTCCTTTTGGCCCGTCAGCAGTGGAAGAAGATGGAAGAAGAGGTCAAAGGTCAGCCTATCCCAAAACCGGGACTGAGAGCTCAGGGGAGCTTCCAGGGCACCCACTCCTCACTGTATCCCCCCACTCGCAGTCCCCGGCTCAAACACAGGTAAATCTTCACCCTGGAGTCTTAGTCATCCTCACCGTAAATATTTTCTACTACAGCCTTCGTTGAGGTTTCAAGGACTCAACCTAAAAATGCGTCATACAATTTATAGTGCTAACAGACGCTGTAGAGTGACAGTGGAATAGTTTTCAGGGCTCATGCCCAGCAGTAAAACAAAGAACAATGCACCACATTAACAAGATGAGTCCTTCAGCCAACATAGTACACTTAGCAAGTAGCTAGTACGCTGTAGGTTTCACATCCTTCTCAACTTGAGTGTGGTTTCCTCCTGTCCTATACAAGGGAAATTCAAATCCCCATGCCCAGGGAACCTCCTCTGTCCTCCACCCTGTCCCCTAGCTCAGAGGACTCAGGTCTGGATGATTCGTCATACCGCAGCACCCTGGAGGAGCCTGAGACTGCAGTGGAGAGAGAGATCCGATTGACTCTAGAGAGAGAGGAACGACACCGCAGGGAGAGGGGGATGATTGCACATGGCCTCCCAATACCCAGGTACAGCAGCCAAAAAGTCCTAGTCTACCACTACACACCAGCAGTAATTGGCTCTGCTGTATTGTGCAATCATGAAAACTCACATAGCAACAGAATGCAGTCCTTATGATCTCAAAGGCACTTAAATGCACCTAGATAGAATTTTCATTCATTTGAAAGCCTTGCCTCTCAACTGTCACAAGCTCTGGTAGTAACCAAAAGAGTGACATTATGGATACAAGCGGCAGAAGTGAGCTTTCTTCGAAGGACTGCTGGCCTCTCCCTTAAAAATAGGGTGAGGAGCTCAGATCGAGTGGTGCAGAGTAGAGCCGCTACTCCTCCGCATTGAAAGCAGCCTATTGAGGTGGATGCCTCACTGGAGAGGTGTTTCAGACATGTCCTATAAGGAGCAGGCCCCAGGGCGGACCCAGGACATGCTGGACAGATAACAACTCTTATATGTTGTGGGAATGCCTCGATGTTCCTACGGATAAGCTGGAGGAGGTGGCTGAGGTGTAGAGGGAAGTCTGGGCAGCCTTGATGATGGATGGATGGATGGATAAATGATGGCTAGATAAATGGACAGACGGATGGATAGATATAAGGAAAGATGGATGGATGGATGGATGCATGGATGCATGGTTAGATAAATGGATGGATGGGTGAATGGATGGATGGCTATATGGATGGATAAAGTTACGTTGAAACCAAGCACACCATTGTTGTTCTTGTGACATTACCAATAAGTTTGATGTGTCAGATGGCCCTCTTCCTATTGAAAAAAGTTGTATCCAAGATGGCCGACTTGTAAATGGCCACCATGGTCACCGCCCATCTTGAGGAGTTTTCTCCTCACATATACTAATGTGCCACAAACAGGACTTTAATATCACCAACCATTCCCATGTTATTATGGTGTATTCATATAAATGGCCCACCCTGTAGATAGAATTGAAGATTAACTATAAGGAGTAGGAACTGGTTTTTTTTCTGATTGCAGGGTATTCAAGTTTGGGGAATACCCTGTTAGAACTAGATTTTTCAAGTGATTTTGATGGACCTGAGTGTGAAATAAGGATACTGCCCTTTTGTATGTGCTTGTCAGTCATAAAGTGTCTACATTTTTGTCTATTTTACTTTATTGGAGGCCACCATTTACAATATCTATATAATATTAATTTTATTCAATGAGAAACTGAAACGATAAACTCATCATGAAAGTGTTTACTGAGGCCATGGGTCAAGCATGCTGACTCTTGAGTTACTGTACCTCCTGCTGGCCAGGTTAGCAGCACTTTCACATCGATGTTCATTTTTACGCAGACCCCTAATAAAAGTTGACATTAAAGTTGCCATGGTGTCTGTGATAGCAAGCATTTGTCTATTTATTTCTCTTCGTTAAGCTCTGGTTTGGCTTCCATCAAATGTAACTGTTAGTGTCCCAGTGAAGGTTGTACATGTTTGTTTATTGCTGGGCAGGTAATCATTTGATTAAGCTTTTAAGAAGTGAAATCTAATTAAAATTGCTGTCTGTACCCATCACCCTACAACCAAAATAAACCCAACCTATTGAGTTAAAAGAAGTGCATAGAAGAGTGATAGTTCTACTGTAGAAACACATTTTAGACAGAATAATTCAGAAAGGATTCTGAATATTTGTCAAAATGACCCAAAACCCCTCCATTCAAAACACTTAACATTCACATTGTTCTTTTCTGTATGCAGGCCATCCAGCTTGCAGACAGGACGATCTCCACCCAGACCTCCAGCCTGCCGCACCCCGACACTCTCCATCTCCCCAACTCCTTCCTGTTCCTCGTCCCTTCCCCGATCTGTCTACCATGAAATGACAGCTAACAATGTCATCATCCTGGAGCCTGATTCCTCTAGCCCCGCCTCCAGGAATCGTCTGCTCTCTTCTGCAATCGGCGGCCTTTCCGATTGGCCAGCAAATTCAGATGCAGTGCCTTCCGTTAATGTCATTGTTGTAGAAACCTCCAATCTGATCATTCGCAGTGCGTCTGAGTTCTGCCTAAGCTCCACCCAACTGTCCGTGGAACCGCAGGAGAGCACCTTCACGTCAAATCCTTTTTTCAAGCTGCGCTCACTCAGCAGCCAGTCACTGGTGGAGCAAGAGATCAGGATGGTGAGGCAGAGGGAGGAGGAGTGGAAAAGGCAGAGGGAGGAGATGTGGAGGAGGAAAAGAGAGGAGGAGTGGAAGAGAGGGAGAGAGCGGTACGATACTGTTTTGGTGTCTCCGGGTCTGAGTGATAATGTTACGTACAACGGTATGTATCATCCACACAACTAAAACACTAATGATGTAGGAAGCACACAACCTAACATACTAGAAACCTTTTATTTTATTGTAGATTTATTCAAATGAGTCAGTGTTTGAATGTGTTTGAATGTAAGACCGTGTGCTTAGGCATAGATAGGTAAAAGAGTCCACATTTAAGTTTCTAACAAATCTCTCTTTCTCTTTCTGAGTGCGAGATCTCGCAAAAGTCCGTCTTAATTTTTTTTTCTCCCATGTCCCCTGCGGGGCTCCGTATGTTCATGATGTTAGCCAACACTAACAGTTTTCACTGCTGAGTGAAAACAACAATTGCTAAGTCAAACAGGTCAACAGCACAGTGTTAATCTGTTACCAATATGACACATAAATCAGCCTTTGATGTATGCTTCACCACTAAAGGCTTTAATGAGGACTCCCTTTTTTATGATTGGTGACATCTTGGGAAAATTTCCCAACAAGCATCTATAAGTGTTTCCGGATCTGAAAAGAAATGTTAGAAAAATGTCTTATAGACTGTGTAGTTCTCAATTAGGCCCTAATTCATATATGCTGATGATGCTGTGGGAACTTCCTCTGTTTTGATACCAGTGTCAGTGGTTCCAGACAGAAGCGTCTCCTCCCCGTCATCCCCCTCCAGGACCCGCAAAATAGAGCGATCCAGTTTGTCTTGTGACCACAAGGTTGGCAGACTCACACACACATTCATATGCATGCACTCTACAGCTGTTGTAGAAGACAAAGTTGTGTCAGCACCAAAGTCTGGAAATCATTATGCACACCTCTAATACAAATGAGCTGACAGAGAGTCAGAGCTAAATTGAGGTTTTCTTTTAACTTTAACGAGAAATTCTTCAGAAATAAAATTTTAACCATCAGAGAAAAAAGAATTCATAGCTGCCCCATATGAAGTGCATTAAATGCAGGAACTTTAATAACTGCTTACTTTACCTAGGCTCTTCCTCTCTTATCATCTTTCTAAGTTGACTAAACCATGAATGCGCCTCAAACAATTTTCACTATTATTTAATGCTTAAATATGATTATTCTATCTTCATCAGCAGATTATGTACCACAGGCTTCTAAGGTGGCCACAAACAAATGATTTCTAAACTTTCTTTTATTTTAAAATACAGTTGCTGTCAAACAGTTAAATGGTCATTTTCAAAGTAATGGTTTATAGAGTGCATGATAGCAGAGAATGTAATGATGCTGTTTAAACTGTCACTCTGACTTTCGTTTGTACATCACCCATTGTATATGTCATACACATTGTTTCACTCATTTTTTACCCTACCTTTCTGACTCATCAATCAGTTGGATTGATCGCACCTTTCATTCACCAGTTCACAATTTAGCAAATATATTCATTATTTACCTCATTTCATCGAACCATTACACCTGCATCACTTTATCCAGCATTTCTGTTACATCTTCTCTTAATTTTTCTTTCTCTCTAATGTCCATCCATCCATCATCCATCCATCATCCATCCATCCATCCTCCATCCATCATCCATCATCCATCCATCCATCCATCATCCATCCATCATCCATCCATCCATCCTCCATCCATCATCCATCATCCATCCATCCATCCATCATCCATCCATCATCCATCATCCATCCATCCATCCATCCTCCATCCATCCATCCATCCATCCATCCATCCATCCATCCATCCATCCATCCATCATCCATCCATCCATCATTCATCCATCATCCATCAATCCATCCATCATCCATCCATCCATCCATCATTCATCCATCCATCCATCCATCCATCCATCCATCCATCCATCCATCCATCCATCATCCATCCATCATTCATCCATCATTCATCCATCATTCATCCATCCATCCTCCATCCATCATCCATCATCCATCCATCCATCCATCCATCCTCCATCCATCCATCATCCATCCATCCATCCATCCATCATCCATCCATCCATCATTCATCCATCATTCATCCATCATTCATCCATCCATCCATCCATCCATCCATCCATCCATCATCCATCCATCCATCCATCCATCATTCATCCATCATTCATCCATCATTCATCCATCCATCCATCCATCCATCATCCATCCATCCATCATTCATCCATCATTCATCCATCCATCCATCCATCCATCATTCATCCATCATTCATTCATCCATCCATCCATCCATCCATCCTCCATCATCCATCCATCCATCTTTGCTCCAGTGGTTCAGCTGAGTCTTCCCCTCCCTCCAGTTCCCTCCTTCCCTCTCTTCAGTGCCTCGACAGCAAAATGCCATGGCACAACGATGGGAGGCCTCCCTACTAGCCAATCAGAAGAAGTAAGCAACGGTACTGCTCAGCTGTCAGACATTGTAAAAGCCAAAATCAAGTCCCCTGCCTGTTTCTTCCTTAGTTTTGCTCTCAGTCAGTCCCTTGTATCGGCAGCCAATGTGTTTTACAACATTTGTCAGAGCTATGGGTTATAGCTCAAATGTGGGTTTTTCACCTGGACACCACAGAAGAAGAGAACTGTTTCTCGGTTTCAATGATTTCAGTAATTTACCTGAGCTGGTTTTCTCACAATGTCTCAGTGGCTTTAAAAGTCAGACTATCTAAAAGAGTCCGACACATTGGACCTGCCTGTAACGTCACTTTTTCCTTTATATAATAATTCCTGTGGACAGATTACCTAAAGCTGTATAACAAACATAAGTATATATAAGTCTTAATCTGCAGTCATGCTAATCCCACTGGTTTTAACATGTGATATTTAATGTGAATTTTCACATTTTAACATTTGTGATTTTCTCCTCGATATATGATATTTACAGCACTTTGATAACTAGATATGGCTGAGCTAAGGCACTAGTAGAACTATTTATTGACATCTGTTTTATGTGAATGACTGACTCGAATGCAGTGATTTTCAATTTTACTTCTTGGCAGTCACATGCTCGATTTTAATGACTTTATATGTGAAAATATTGTAGCTATGCATTGCAGAGATGCAGACAAGATGTTGCATGTTGTTTTCTTCACAATAACAGTTCATGTATTTTAAAGGTGCCACGCCAAACTTTGAAAATCACTGCCTTAATGAAGTGTTACAATGAGCCATTGATCCAAACAGTTTGGATGTCCCAGGTTTCCTAAAGAGCTACTTTTGCTTCTTTGATGAAGGTCAGCTGTTAGCACAGGTTCTGATCAGTGTGTTAAATATACACTCTACCTTCCTTTAGGCCCTTATTGGCACACGTGTCAATTTTGAGGAAAGCTGTTAGTGTTTTAAACAGTTTAAGTAGCTTCTGTTAAGTGGCTGCATGATCTCGATGAGAGCAGCTCATAAAGGGAAACTTGCCCTTGCATGATGGATCCTCCCCCTTTAGTTTTAAACATTAATAGTTTGCCTTTGGCATCCACACTGTATTGTTTTCATCCTCTCAGTAGTTGGCCTACAGCCTTTTTACTTTAGGAACCAAAAGAAAATGTGTAATTTCTGCTCTGCAACCTGTGTTGTTGTGTGTGCCACAGGCTTTTTTCCATCATGAGCCTAGCTATCCCCCGAGAGTCCAAGGTATAAGGACGGAGTCTACTCTTATCTAGACTGTAGATAAGTTAATTAGTTTAGGTTAACTTCACACCATCATACAAAAAATGGACATCATAGAGCCTGTGTTTCATCCTGAAGTAAAACAAATAAGGAACAAAGATGTATCTCAGGAAAAGGATTACTGTGCAATGGAACTGAAGAGAAGTGAAAAAGTTAAAAGAGGACAACAGTTATTCGAATATGTTGCCAGATAGCTTGTAGCTAATGCCTCACCAACAACTTCCATCTATAAAATGGATGAAAGATCTCAAGCTGAAACAAACGTTTGCACGGCCGTGTCCCCGTGCTGTTTGAGCTTTATAATCATCCCCAGACAAACACGCTTCTCTTGGAGTGATACAACCTGGCCAAACCCTGTATGGCTCCACAGTTATGGAGGCGAGGGCTCGTCACAGCTCTGACCACAAGATCTAGTCAATATTTTTACAGATTTTTATCGCCTGTCTTGATTCTTACAAAGAGAGATTTATCGTATTGTATTTTTGCTGCATATATTTATGAACTGAGCAGTGCTTATAAATTCTTAAAACTTTTATTTGTAAAAGGTTTATAACATATTGTGATGGTAAGATTATTGAAAACTTTCCATGTTTTTTAGAAGCTGATATTTCCGTGTGGTGTGTGCGTATGTGCACGAGTGCATACCAATCCATCCTCCTTACACATGGGACTTACACATGAGTGGCTCTGGCTTCTGCAGTATGACTCCAGAGTACGTCCACTAGTTTGGATAAAAGGTGCGTTCAAGTCAGCTCAGGATGCAGGATTTCTCTGTCACAGGGAACAACACCAGACAGGAATGCAGCAGATTGTTTGGGATCACTTTATTTTAGCTGTGCTACACTGCAGTGTATTACTGAATAAACTATATTACAGTATCTCAAACTACCTAGCTAAACCTGCGAGTCACTGTGCAACCTGAAGCTAGATCCACAGCTCAGTAGATTATAGTAGTTTGGCTTACCTTTTCTTTACCTTCTGCCCTACCTTCCTAATATTTTAATCCTACATTTACAACTTTTTATGACAATGTTAAAGTAATACTACTTTTCAAGTGCTGAAGGTGTTGTTAGATACTATAATTAGCTTTGTATCCACACTAGGTGTTATAGTTTCATCTTGAAATTGAAGGCGAAGCTTTAAGTACCTTAAATAGAAAGATTGCTAATAGAAGGCTGCAAAAAAACTTTCCCACTGAGTATTTTTCACCAGCCACTCTGATCAGTATGCTGGTGGTAATTTTTTAAATAAGACAGAGGTCCATTTTTAGGTGCTTGATTGACATGCTCCGTCTTGTGTGATTAACACACTGGCCAGTTACTAATAAACATAAGGAACTATGTTGTTCAGATTTTTCACTCAGTTAATATTTTCCTTTAAATCCATGTAGCAATATTAGTGCTCAAATGTTAACAGTGCATTTGGCTCTTTGGTGATGTATCTCCTCCAATCAGCTTCCAGCTGTTAACCGCCTACTCCACCGCACTGCACATATTCTGGCAATGTTAACCTCCACCTGAAAAGATGGTGTTGACCACAAAACCATCACTGGCTTCAGTTAAGCTGTAATATAACAATAACGGCCGTAGTGAACAGCATCAGCTTTTATGCCCATCTTTATATACAGTCTTTATACACACCCTTGTGGAACAGCTAAAAGCTGGAAAAGCTTTTGACTGGAAAGCTGGAATTCTGGAATGAAAGTAGACGACTTCAATCCAAAGATAATGCTGACTGGCGTCTGACCCCTGACCCTGGACACACTGTCAGTGACTCGTGGAAATGAAGCAGTAGCAACCATGCTACAAAGAAAATAGTCCTAATTTAATAAACCTGTCACAACTATTCTTTTTTTTTTCCTCCCCAAAACATTCAGTTTGCCTTACTCCAAAATATACGGTTAAGGTAGGTCTACCACCTACGATGGCTCAGACCTGGTTAGATTACCAGGATAATTAATACATCAGTGTTGTCCATCTAAAGATTTTTGTTGGAGATTTAGTTCAATTTTATTTATACAGCATCAAACAACACTGTAAGGTAGACCCTACAATAATAATGTCGGATTATTCACACATATATCAGTTATTACTGCTAGAAATGGCCTTTTGCTGACCACATATTGGAAACTGAAATACAGAAAACAAATGCAACTAAAAATTCAACTCAAAGTGCAAAATGTACACCCCCACCCCCTGATCAGAGGTCACAGAGGTCGCAGACTGCACTTAGATGCTGTGTTAATGCTTTGGGAAGTCTGAATATGCTGCTTAAATCTCTGTGTTATGAATTCTGAGATGTGTTGAATGCACTCTGTGAGAACAGGATGAAGGGTCAGCATGTTTCTGTGTTGCTGTGATACTGTATTATAACCTGGATTACACTGTACTGTGCACTCAGTGATCAGCCTGTAATTTCAAGGATTTGAGTCCACATCCACACCTGGCTGCAGTTTTACTTTAAGTTTTGTTGTTTTTGCATTTAATTTTGTTTAGTTTTGGAAATAAATTGAATTTAGATTTCAGATGTACTTCTCAGCTGGTGCAAAGGTCCGATCTTCAGTGTGGAGTCACAGATGTTTCCCTCATACGTGTTATTTATGTGTATTAGTTTGTTTGCATCCACATTCACTCATTTATTATTGCCAAATAAAGGTGTGGTGATCTTAAATAAAGCATAACTCCTGAGTGGTGCTCAGCGTTTCTTTATTCTCCATCAACCACATTCACCTACACAACTAGAAACACCAAGTAAACGAAGTGAACTGCTGCATTGTATATTTAGCTGTACTTGGTCTTAATTTTGTTTTAGTTCTAAACACTTTCAGGAGAAATGTACTTCAAAATAACACAAAAAGCATAGAAGAGCTAACCTGGAGTCTGGATCTGCAGATTTCCACTGTGTGTTCACAGGGTGGGACTCACAGGGTGGGACTCACAGGGTGGGACTCACCCACTCGGATTAGGATGAAGCACATTTATTATGGGATATCACCATGGACACACACTTTTACAGCAGACATGGTCGTGACAATTTCTAATCTCGTTTTGTTTAGGCTTCTCCATATAATGACAATATATAAAAATAATAACATGATTCTGAAAATGTCCATGCTGAAAACTGGCATGACCCCAACAAGCTTCAGTGTCCCTGAGAGACAAGTACAATAAAAAAGTAATCAGTAACTAATTACCAATTACTTCCCCCAAAAAGTAATCCCGTTACTTTACTGATTACTTATTTTCAAAAGTAATTAATTACTTAGTTACTTTTTAAAAACACGATTTACAACCTGAGTAGGTGATAAAGCGATAGATCTCTCAGCCCAATTCTACTTTTTCTGCATAATCCATCATACAAAATGTAATCAAATGGAAAAGTCTCTTTTTAAAACTTGTTTTATTAGTTTTAATCTTTTAACTTTATGCATCAAGCAAAAATTTAATTATCTGCAACATTCTCTGACTGGAAGAAATTAGTTTAACATTTAAACCTATTTTCTGCACATTCCAGCACATAAAATAAAATATTTTGTGTGTTTACACTCAGTCTTTCAAATAGATGCAAGTAAAACACAGCAGAAAATAAATAAAGTCAAAGACTCAGCGGTCCTGTTGCTCTACTTTCACCTGTAAAGCAGGAGTGGGGTAGGCGGAGGTTTACCCTGGTGCAGGTGTGCCGCGGTCAGTGGAAGAATCCGCGAGTTTCTCTGTGAGTTTCCCATTACGTCGTAGCTACTCGGTGCTTGTTGGAAGTTTAGGGGTTTTTTCGCTGTAAAAAGAAGTTTTCTTCCCACGCACAGCGGACACTAATGTTTTTGTCACTTTTTATGGAATCAAACTCAAAGTAAGGTCAGTACTTCCACGCTTTAAACGCTGCACGCTCATACTCTCTCCCGCACTCGATATGTGATCCATTGTTGATCTGCACACAGCTGTTGTCACTAACGGCGCACTCGCTTACGTCACTGTCATGAGACATTCTCGCAAAAAAATCACGGTTTTAGTAACGCAGCGTTCCTACGGGAAAGTAACGGTAATCTAATTACCGTTTTTGCAATAGTAATCCCTTACTTTACTCGTTACCTGAAAAAAGTAATCAGATTACAGCTGTGTTTCCCTCTAGTTTCCCTCTTTACTGTATTCAAGCCCTGTGTTTTCCTCTGCCCTTTGTCACGTCGTACCTCCTCATGTGCTGTAAGTCGCTCCGTGTTTCTGGTTTCAGTTTTTCTACGCTTCTAGTTTCGCAGTGTTTTGTTCTTAGTTTTATACTCTAGGTGTTTGCTTTGTTTTCTGTAAGTTATATCATGAAGGGTTTTTCCAGCAAATAAAGCTGCCGATTCAAAGTTTGTTTTTCCGTGCACGAATGTCTGCATTTGGGTCCACGTCCTGCCTGCCACAGCACAAACAGTTTCATTGTGTTTGCTGATAAATATAATGGTGGCTGTGTGCCAAAGCCAGTGATACGGGCACCTGCATTAATGACGTTAAACTCGTGGATAGTTCTTTAATGACACGAGCGACTAACAGAGAGTGATATCCAGCGTGACTCTGTGGGGACGTCTGAGCTGACTCGTGTCACACAGGATTAATGTCGCACACGCATTAAATGGTCAGAGCAGCGTACACGGGATGAGCTGGTTTATTAGCATCATTGTTCTAGGGCTTTCTACATGCTCGTCATCTCACACACTGCACCCAAATGTTTAAAGGCACTATCAGAATGGACACTGAAGGAAATTTCCGTCCCGGGTTTCCTCCGTGGCGTGAGCGATAAGCAGAGTTTTGTCCTTTCCTTATAATACTCCTAATTATTCAGAGTAACACTCAGGTATGCCGTTCAGCTGGGTTAGTTACGACGTCGGGAGCAGTTAGGAGAACAAAGTGACAGAAACTGTTCAGGTTGCTTTCCCACAATCAACTCAAAGGTTTATTCATCAGACAACAGCTTATATAGAGGGAAAAGGTTCGTGTGTCAGCATGTTCTCAGTTCAAACCGGTACAGACCAAATAAGGAAACGTCTTCCTGCCTCCTGAGCAAAGAAGTATCCTTTGTGTAGTTTATCTCTTCAGTTACAATTTATGATCATCCCAGCAAAATACACTCCTAGACATAGAATACAGAGTTCTTTCATTAGTGAATTCTGAAACAAACCACCTGGCCTTTAACAAGCTCTTTTCTAAAGGATAAGGAAGGGAGGATGGGAGTAAGGAAGTGGTCTCGTCTCTGTGGTATTTTCGACCTTGGGGTACCAGCCTGTGAGTCTTACACATTAATTCTTGGGTCACAGAGAAAGAGAAAAACAACTAGTAAATGGGCCTTATTGAGTAACAGTTTTCCTGTATAATATCACTATAAAACAATATCCTGTAAATGCTACCATGGTATCAAAATATCACAACAGACACCGTATCAGAACGAAAGGGTTTACAAATGCTGATGACAGTAAAATTATGATTTTACTGTCAGGTATTTACAAACCAGATGTTTAAGCTTCCACTGTCAGGAAATGATGAATATTGTTTCTCATATGCAAATGTTCCAGTTGGAGAAAGCACAACTGAAACATTGGCACCTGAGCTGTGAATGCTAATGCAGTCATGCTGCTGTTGTGCAGCTCAGTCCATCCAGTTATAACAAATATCACACTTGTCCATCCGGTTGTTGTTCAGTATTTATCAGCTGATATTGTTTTGGTATTATTAAACCCACGTGGGCCAGCCCAGAACAGAATATGCTGCATAGCACAGGAAAGTAATGCAAACATTCACCGACACATTCAACACAGTGTGAAGTCATTCTGAAGTAGGTCACTCCAATCCGTTATTACCAGCAGAGGGAGCCACAGTGCGCTCCACTGGTCAAACCTAATATTGTGTCTGTTGCTATGGGAACATGTGCTTGTTCTGTAATATTGTTTAATTTGGACCTGAGGACTATAAGAAGATCATTAATGTTATTACCTCCATGTGTGTCTGTGTGTGTCTGTGTGTGTCTATGTAAACCATTGTTTTGAATTAATTCTGATAAAGGATTTTAGATTGGGGTCATGGTAACTACCCATTAAATGTTAGCTTACATCCATTACGGTCTTCAATATCAGCTTCATGATTTATTGGTTGAAAACGGACAAAAAGCCTTTTAAATTCAAAGTTCTGACTCTTAAAATTGTGCTGTGCATTGTCAACATATGGAAAATATCATATCAAGATCATGTGATCTCTCCTCAACAGATCAAGAGCTGCGTCTTGGAAATGCGTAATTTTGGTTAATTTATTACTGTCGTAGGCTTTTGGGAACAAACAAAACAAAAACATGCATGAAGCTACAAAGTTCTTCAGGCTAACATGCTGTCCAAACCTAATCCTAACGATCAGAGCTGGGCTTATTTGAGTGCTTTGAAGCAGTAAAAGTGAAGCATCTTACAGTCCAGTCATCATCATGCTGGTGTTGCTCTGCTGTTCGTTGTCACAACCAGCAGCTCTGCAGTGTAACAATGAAATGAGTAAATGTTAAACAGTACAGTTTTGAGTTGTTATTCTGAGAGGTTAAAGCTAGCTGCCTGGGCTTTGAATACTGGGAGCTAGGAGCAGACATGCTAAAGCACTGCTAGCACATGTGCAGTAAGAACACGTGTGTCACTTGGATTTAATCCTGTTCAAAGTGATTTATTTTGGTTTGTCTTTTTTCTCCATGCATTCCAACTTCAGATGACAGATTTGTGGGTTAATCTTTTCAAGTCATCTTACATTTTACATTAATCTGTAGCATATATATCCTGGGGCAACATACTGAACTCCCAGTTGCTCTCTGATGCATTCATTCATTCATTCATTCATTCATTGTTAGTACTTGTTAGCATGGAAAACAGTGCTTGTGTGATTGTGTGTGATTTGGTGAAGTAGAAGCAGAAAAGCGCTATATAAAAACAGTCCACTTACAGCGACACACAGCAGTATGTGATACGTGGGGAACACGTTATAAAGACTGACCAAATTAAACAGGGCTCTTTAGTTACAGTGTCACATGTTTATTAGCTGGAGATGATTTCACATCTTCCCTTTCACAAAAGGTCACTAAGCGCTCGAGGAGAATCGGTCATTTTAGGCAGCACCACGTAAAAAAGAAGGCTTTCAGTTAGCAGACACTACAGCACGGTTGTTGTTTTTTCCAGATCTTTCTGACGCCTGGTCCCACCGCGCTCTCTCTGTGTCCGTCTCCAAGTCCCTGCACGTGTGCAGCAGCTCCATTGCTTGCGCTTGGCTTTGGAATGTGCCCGTGGCTCTTCTTCTCCTTCATGTTGCTGTCATCATAGTCTTCATCGTCCTCAACAATGACCAGTTCAGCCTTGAGGGAACCTTCAAACTCCCGAACCTGCCGGCTCTCGTCCAACGCTGACTGAAAACCCATGAATATGGCTGTGATTGGCTCAGCAGTGTCCAAGACGCTAAGGACTGTGCAAGGAGGGTCATCTCCAGTAAGGGGTGCTCTGTGTCTGTTCCCAGTTTGTCTGTTTGACTGGTACAATGATGGGCGGTAATGTTCTTCCTCACTGATATAATCAATAGCAGGAATATAACAGGGAGTGTAGCTGAAGCGTGTGTGTGTTAGTATTTCCTGGTCATGTGTTCTAAGAGGTACGCAGCACCTGGATGGTTCAGTGATCCTGCTGCTGCTTCTGGTCATGCCACTGGGCTGGTGGCTTGCAGACCCGCCTTCCTGAAGACGGTGACAATTTGTCACTGGATATGAACTACAGTGACAATCTCGCTGGTTGCCATAGTGATCCAGGCGCGTCACACAACTTTCCGTCAGATTGCTTTGCTGGCTCCTGCCTTCATTTTTGATAGGACAGCTGTCCTGGTTACAGTAGTGATGCTCACTGTGTGGGTTTCTTTGGCTGTTTTCGTTGGAGCTAAAGTCTTTGTCTGCTTTGTGTCTTTGCAGGACATCATAGTGTCCTGGCTGCTTCCTGAGGTCATGCTCCTCCACCCTGTTCCAGTTTTGGTGCTTTGCTTGACCATGCATTGTAGCATTTCTCAGTAAATGTTCCACCTCATTGGCCGATAGCTCAGAAACACCATTCTGGCCACGTGATGCCTAGAAGTACAAAAAAACCAGGACTCAGAAACTGAAAGAAATTCAAACACAACAGAAGCTAACATGACGCATTCTGTTTATGTCACTTCACGAGCTACTTGAAAAGGAACATGTACAGCTAAAATGCTTGTTCTTTGTCAGCAGAATTGCTAACAGAAATCTATATTAGCTTGAGATGTTCATGCCAGTGTTTCCCACACACAGGCTTTATTCGTGTGGGTGACTGTTTTGCAGCTAAGTGAGGCCACAGTTCAGGACTGTGGATTTGGAGTTGCTACTATGTGATACAGAACTCAGTTAAGAGACAGTGGATTATTGCTCCTTTATTTATTGTCATAGTTTTTGAGATTTATTAAAATAAAGATTTAAACAAAGGAAAAACCAACTAAGAACCATGCAGATGGTTCAAACAGTAACAGACGACAGTCGGCTGCATCCTTCATTACTGTAGTTTTCTCTCTCTTGAAATAGAGAAACGATATAGTGCATGCCTCCATTTATATTCATCATATACAACAAATCTTTGTTTGCCTTTGGCACCCCAGGTAGATAGCTTTACATTAATCCAGTGTAACATTAGCCCCACCCAGTCCACTGCTCTGTGCCAGTCGCAGCTACTGGGACTTTGGTAAAAATGCTGGTGTCATTATTACCAGTTGTGGAGTATTAGGGTCACTAATCAAAAGTTACAGGGAGCTAATATTCTCATACAAATCTGTTTCAAAGCTAAAATGGAATAAAACAAAGCATGCACCTCCACTGCTTAAAGTGAAGTCAGGGTTTGGCTCAGAATAATAAAAATACCTGCTGAGAGTTGAGTGCACAAACACACTTCTGGACATCATCAGGAACCCTGAGCCCGGTGTTTTGGTGAAAGTCTTTCAGAAGAACATCAGGCGTAGAAAGTACTGAGCTCTCCCCAGTCAGAGTATTTTTAGCCACATTGAGCTGCATGTTAAACAGAGCTGGGACACAGAGGGCAGTTAATGCAGTTAAAGTTTATCCTGATTATCATGACATCCGTCCAGGTGCACAGCACAATCCATGTCCTGTACATTAGTTAATGTAAGTCTCCACAGGTCATTCTCAATGGGTGATACAAATGTATAAAAATAAAGCAGAGGAAAAAGTTCGCTTTGAGCTCTGAGATATGGTATATCTGATATAACATATACAGGACAGTATGTGTAGAACCCAGAAACATAGATGTGTGGTCAAAGATGAAAGAATGTGCACTAATGAGGTGAAAAAGTTACATTTATGTGACTTTCTGATGTCCTTTTTAAAGATCTGTGGAAAATGATGAATCACATTTTTTGTGCAGAAACTAGGAGTGAGTCATATAGACATCCTTTACTCAGCGTTCTGATACCTGTGCAAAGTTCACAGGTAGATCCTCAAAAACTAGAGCGCACTGGAACGCCAAATTAAAGCAGACATGAAACACTACACACATACAAAGGCTGATTTACAACGTAAAAATCCAGCTGTTACTCATAATCTGTGTGTTTGTAAAGAATTTAAAAATGAGGACAGATTTTCCTGTTTGAGTGAATGTAGCCAAACAATGGAGCCAATTATTGTTAAAGAGACAGACAGTATAAGTGGACAGTATGTCCTTGGTTTTACTGCTGCAGCCAGGGGCAGCACAAAAGGGTTTTCCACTGAGTTATTGGTTCTGTCACCAGTTAGCTAACATAAACCAATGTGGGTTTATTAGCCACAACCAACCAGGCGACGTCACATTCTGTGCTGACAGAAGATGGCGTAAACATCTTTTGAAAGCACTTATTGTACTGTAGCTGCCTCCACCAGTTTGTGAGAGTGAATGAATAGTGGCATTGTAAAGCACTTTGGGTGCCTTGAAAAGTGCTATATAAATCCAATCCATTATTAATTATCAGAACACAGCACTATAAATTCAGTTCTACATTTGCAAACTCTTGTGTATTTCAGTGCTATTGTGTATAACAGTTTTAAATGTATGAATGATCTCACGCTGCCGTGGTGTGTTTGGCTCACACTGTTCACTGGCTGGTGAGGAGAAGGATTCAGGGATTGCTGTGGTTATGTGTAATGGTTCTGCAAGAACAAAAACAGAACTGTTAGCTTGGGTTCATCTTTCGTCGCAACACCAGAGATGTTGCAAATGATGTCACATGACTTACCAGGAACAAAGCTGTTGTGGGCTTCCTAGAAGACACGCACAACTCAGTAAGTATAACAGGTACTAGAGGGAGCACAACACTACACCTGTGTATCTGTGAGAATGTGTGTTTGTATATACCTTGATAATGTCCTCCGGACTTTTCTCCACTGCCTTGAGTCTACTGAGGATAAAACTCTCATTAACGCTGATCATAGACTCTTCTCTCTCCAGAGAATCCACCTCCATTTCAATCCTAAGGAGACAGAGGGGTCAGAGCAGGGTAGTAACAGGGCAGGACATCACATGAGAAACAGTAACCTCTGGGCCTGAAAATGTGGCCAATGTGAAAGTGACAAAAACTGCAGTGCCTCTGAAGGCTATTTGAGGCTGGCAACCTCATAGACTCTCTTGTTAAAATACCCAACTTTACAGC
This sequence comes from Aulonocara stuartgranti, assembly GCF_965226115.1. NCBI lineage: Eukaryota > Metazoa > Chordata > Actinopteri > Cichliformes > Cichlidae > Aulonocara > Aulonocara stuartgranti. The sequence goes on along the minus strand of NC_138954.1, from coordinate 36,561,297 downwards.
ATTAAAGAGCATGTTTAATTTTTGATTTTTTTTTGTTTTGTTTCAAGTAGAGCTGTGCGATAGAACGATAACGATATGTATTGCGAAATAACTTTTCCTCGATAGAAAAATTAAACTATTGCGATAGACCTCACCGCTCTGGTCCTCTTAGAAAGAAGAACAGCCAATCCAAATTAAGTTGCGCAAAGCCGAACCAATCACAGCCGCAGCGTCACGTGACTTGTTACGTACAGCACAAGTGCCAAGCTGCACATGTGTATTTGTTTGGGAAGCAGCCAGCCGCCGTGCCGCCCGGATAATGGAGAAAATGAGTGTGCTGACTAGAAAAATCAACCGAGAGCATGACCGAAGGTTACCGAAGAGAAAACAGATGATGGTTCCAATGCCGGAGAGCTTGTCAAACGGAGGAGCCACAGAAGTCCCGTAGTGTGAAGGTATTTCGGCTATTTCAAGTCTGACAAAAAACATTAGCGCGCACTGTAAATTGTGCCGAAAGCAAGTCTGGAAACACAATAAAGCGGTGCATGCTCAATCTCTGACTGGAAGCGCTAATTCGTCATTCGGCTTTTGTCAGACTAAAGTAACTGTTAAAACTGTTTGAAAAGCTCAGCTATACAACAATGTGTCATGATCCTGGGTCCTTTTGACCCAGCGTTTTGTGTTTTCTCTTCTTGTGATTTTGGTTCTGTTCTTCCTCTGTTTAGTGTTTATTCTGTTCTGCCCGTGTGTTCCTGTATCTAGTCCGCGTTTCTTAGTTGTGTCCTTTCATGTGTAAGTTCCTGTTTTATTGTGAAGGTCTGCGTCTTATGTGAGTGTTTTCATTTGCCTCCCTAGTCTCGTCATGTTAATTACTCCCAGCTGTGTTCCCACCAGTGTGTAACCTCCCTGTGTTCTCTGAGTGTATTTAAGTTGTGTCTTCTGTCATAGTAGTTGCTGGTTCGTCTGTGTTGTTTCCCCTCGGTCTCCCTGCATCTCTCCATGTGTATTTCCCCGGATCTCCCTGCATCTTCGTTTCTGGTTTGTGTTGTTAGTTTACCCAGTTTAGGTGTCCGGTTTCATGTTCACCCACCATTGCTGTTTGTACCCACTCCTGTAAATAAATACTCACCTGCACCAGAGCTGCCGCCTTTTGGGTCCTTTCTCCAACTCCACACGGCTTGCCCCGGCAAACCGTGACACAAGGAGAGATTGAGAATTTCCTTTTAGTTCTCAGTTTATTTGATATTGACAAAAGTTAGTAAATTTTGTCTGTTCTTCTGTAAAACAAACTAAGATTTATTTTTAGAATTAATATTTTGTTTCTAAGTGGAATTGACAATTTAGTCTGTTTCGTTTGTTCTGTTTTGGCAGATATCCAAGAAAGGGTCTCCAGTATGAAGAGTTGGACAGCACCAGGGCCCGACATGGTTCACACCTACTGGCTGAAGAAGCTGACTGCACTCCACGAGCGTCTGGCAGCACAAATGAACCAGCTGCTAGTTAACGAGAGACACCCGGAATGGCTAACTGAAGGCCGGACGGTCCTGATCCCCAAGGACCCCAAGAAGGGACCGGTCCCCTCCAACTACCGACCAATAACCTGCCTCAGTACTACATGGAAGCTCCTGTCAGGCATCATATCGGCTAAGATGAACAGGCACATGGGTCAATACATGAGCGGGACACAGAAAGGAATTGGCAAGAATACCAGAGGCGCAAAACACCAGCTACTGGTAGACAGAACAATCAGCCGAGACTGCAAGACCAGACTGACCAACCTGTGCACTGCCTGGATTGATTACAAGAAGGCCTATGACTCAATGCCCCACAGCTGGATACTGGAATGCCTAGAATTGTACAAGATCAATGGGACCCTAAGAGCCTTCATCAGGAACTCAATGGGGATGTGGCGTACAACACTAGAGGCCAACTCCAAGCCCATAGCACAAGTCACCATCAAGTGCGGGATCTACCAAGGAGATGCTCTGTCCCCACTGCTGTTCTGCATAGGCCTGAACCCCCTCAGTGAGATCATTAACAAGACTGGCTACGGATACCGACTACGGAACGGAGCAGTTGTCAGCCACCTCCTGTACATGGATGACATCAAGCTGTATGCCAAGAGTGAACGAGACATCGATTCACTGATCCACACTACCAGGCTATACAGCAATGACATTGGAATGTCGTTCGGACTGGAGAAGTGTAGTCGGATGGTAACAAAGAGAGGGAAGGTAGTCAGAACTAAGGGGATTGAACTACCAGAAGGCAACATTGCAGACATAGAGGACAGTTACAAGTACTTGGGGATCCCGCAGGCGAATGGGAACCATGAAGAGGCCGCTAGAAAAGCTGCAACCACCAAGTACCTGCAGAGGGTCAGGCAAGTCCTGAGGAGTCAGCTGAATGGTAAGAACAAGATCCGGGCCATCAACACGTACGCCCTGCCCGTGATCAGGTACCCTGCTGGGGTAATAGGCTGGCCAAAGGAGGAGATAGAAGCCACTGACATAAAGACAAGAAAGCTCCTTACCATGCATGGAGGGTTTCACCCCAAATCCAGCACCCTGAGGCTGTACGCTAAGCGGAAGGAAGGGGGCCGGGGACTGGTGAGTGTCAGCACCACAGTCCAGGATGAGACAACGAACATCCAAGAATACATTAGGAAGATGGCCCCAACTGACCGAGTGCTCAGTGAATACCTCAGGCAGCAGAAACCCAAGAAAGAGGAGGGAGACGAGGAACCATCATGGAAGGACAGGCCCCTGCATGTATGTACCACCGGCAGATAGAGGAGGTGGCTGATATCCAGAAATCCTACCAGAGGCTGGACAAAGCTGGACTGAAAGACAGCACAGAGGCACTAATCATGGCAGCACAAGAACAAGCTCTGAGTACAAGATCCATAGAGGCTGGGGTCTATCACACCAGGCAAGACCCCAGGTGCAGGCTGTGTAAAGATGCCCCAGAGACAATCCAGCACATAACAGCAGGGTGCAAGATGCTAGCAGGCAAGGCATACATGGAACGCCATAACCAAGTGGCCGGCATAGTGTACAGGAACATCTGTGCCGAGTATAACCTGGAAGTCCCGAGGTCAAAATGGGAGATGCCCCCAAGGGTGGTGGAGAATGACCGAGCTAAGATCCTGTGGGACTTCCAGATACAGACGGACAAAATGGTGGTGGCTAACCAACCGGACATAGTGGTGGTAGACAAACAGAAGAAGACGGCCGTAGTGATCGATGTAGCGGTTCCGAATGACAGCAATATCAGGAAGAAGGAACACGAGAAGCTGGAGAAATACCAAGGGCTCAGAGAAGAGCTCGAGAGGATGTGGAGGGTGAAGGTAACGGTGGTCCCCGTGGTAATCGGAGCACTAGGTGCGGTGACTCCCAAGCTAGGCGAGTGGCTCCAGCAGATCCCGGGAATAACATCGGAGATCTCTGTCCAGAAGAGCTCAGTCCTGGGAACAGCTAAGATACTGCAGGACCCTCAAGCTCCCAGGCCTCTGGTAGAGGACCCGAGCTTGAAGGATAAACCGCCCGCAGGGGTGTGCTGGGTGTTTTTTTTATGTATATATATATATATGTATATATATGTGTATATGTGTGTATATGTATATGTATATGTGTATATGTATGTGTGCGTATATATATATATGTGTATATATATGTGTGTGTGTGTGTGCGTGTGTCATGTACCGGTGTGTGGCAGGCAGGAAATAGGACCCAAACGCAAACTCACGGGAAAACAGAACTGAACTCAAAGTGCAGCTTTATTGCTGACAAAAGATAACAGGAGAGGCAGAACGTAGAAAATACAAAATTAAACTGGGAAGAGCTAATTGTAAGAAATATCAGAAAACACGGGGAGAATCACACACAGCATGTGGGACGACACGACACAGAACTGAGGGAGACGCAGACATAAATACACAGAGGGTTAACGAGGGAAGTGGGAGCACACGGGGAACACAGGTGACACTGATAATCATAACAAGACACGGCAGGAGTGAACACCACACTGATGGGAGACGGGCAAAGTAAAACAGCAAGTACAGAGGTTCAGACAGGAGGAGAGAGAGCACGGGGAGAACACAGACATAATGGGCTGGGGAAAACATAGAATAAAACACGAGGAGAGACGAGGGCTCACAGTTACACAGGGGCACACAGGGGGTAAGAGTCACGAAGGGAAAACACTTAGGGAACAACATAACAGGACAACTCAGGAAACATGGCCTAAATAAGAAATGAAATACAGAAATACAAGAAACTAAGAATACTGGGCCAACATGGCCCAGGACCATGACAGCGTGTATATATGTGTGTGTGTGTATGTGTGCGTGTATATATGTGTGCGTGTATATATGTGTGTGTGCATGTGTGCGTGTGTATGTGTGCGTGTGTATATATGTGTTTGTGTATGTGTGCGTGTATATATATGTGTGTGTGTGTATGTGTGCGTGTATATATGTGTGTGTGTATGTGTGCGTGTGTATATATGTGTTTGTGTATGTGTGCGTGTGTATATATGTGTTTGTGTATGTGTGCGTGTATATATATGTGTGTGTGTGTATGTGTGCGTGTATATATGTGTGTGTGTATGTGTGCGTGTGTATATATGTGTTTGTGTATGTGTGCGTGTATATATATGTGTGTGTGTATGTGTGCGTGTGTATATATGTGTTTGTGTATGTGTGCGTGTATATATATGTGTGTGTATGTGTGCGTGTGTATATGTGTGTGTGTATGTGTGCGTGTATATATGTGTGTGTGTATGTGTGCGTGTGTATATGTGTGTGTGTATGTGTGCGTGTGTATATGTGTGTGTGTATGTGTATATATATATATATATATATACACATATATATATATGTGTATATATATATATGTGTATATATATATTAGGGGTGCAACGATACTCGTATCGATGTTGAACCGTTCGATACAGTGCTTTCGGTTCGGTACGCATATGTATCGAACAATACAAAATTTGTAATTTATTTTATCAACTTTCCTTCTGACGATGCTGTCTGTGTTGAGCGCTCAGTGAATCTGCGTTCGACTACTCCGCCTAGGCTGCACTGTCGAGCGCAGATCCACTGAGCGCAGCACAAGCTAGCGAGACAGAAGCTAAGCTCTCCTTGCAACATGGCAAATTGAACCTCCCCCACCCTCATTCAGATCTGGTGTTTGGAATTATTTTGGTTTTCATGTGACGTATGACCCTGAAGGTAAGCGCGTCATGGACTAAAGTAAAACAGTATGTCGGATGTGCCACGCAATGCTCAATTACATGGGTGGGAGCTAGTGCGTTAGCGCAGTTAGTTATATAAAAATAAACACCCAGCACGCCCCTGCGGGCGGTTTATCCTTCAAGCTCGGGTCCTCTACCAGAGGCCTGGGAGCTTGAGGGTCCTGCGCAGTATCTTAGCTGTTCCCAGGACTGCACTCTTCTGGACAGAGATCTCCGATGTTATTCCCGGGATCTGCTGGAGCCACTCGCCTAGCTTGGGAGTCACCGCACCTAGTGCTCCGATTACCACGGGGACCACCGTTACCTTCACCCTCCACATCCTCTCGAGCTCTTCTCTGAGCCCTTGGTATTTCTCCAGCTTCTCGTGTTCCTTCTTCCTGATATTGCTGTCATTTGGAGCCGCTACATCGATCACTACGGCCGTCTTCTTCCGTTTGTCTACCACCACTATGTCCGGTTGGTAAAACACAAAATGCTGGGTCAACGACCTATATATAGATATATATAGATATATATATATATTTACCAGCTGTTCTTCACAGAAGCAGCCAAGGTGTACTCCTAGTGGGAGGGGAACAATATGAGAACAGCACCGCCAAGGCTGGAAACGGATCAATACTGGTACAGCATATGGGGAGAGGACACAACCCATAATAGCAATGCTCAGTGGCTAGTGAATCCAAGAGCAGACCACAACAACCTCCCTGAACAGGGTCCAGTAACAATCATAGTGGCAGACATCCAAGAAAAGATTAGATTAGATTAGATTAGATTAGATAGAACTTTATTAATCCCTCGGGTGGGTTCCTCTGGGAAATTCGATTTCCAAAAAAGCACAGCACCGACAGAAGTCATAGAGTTACAGAATATTATATATATATATATATATATACACACACACACACACACACACACACACACACACACACACACACACACACACACACACACATATAAATACAGAGACAATATAAATAAAATATACGAAGGGGATAAATAGAATAAATAGGAATAAAAAATAAAAATACAAGTGAATTGCACATTTCAAGTATTGAGGTCTATTGCACTGTTGACTATTTACAAAAGTATTGCACAAAAGGTATTGCACAGTGTCCCCAGTATGAAGAGTTGGACAGCACCAGGCCCCGACATGGTTCACGCCTACTGGCTGAAGAAGCTGACTGCACTCCACGAGCGTCCAGCAGCACAAATGAACCAGTTGCTAGTTGACGGGAGACACCTGGAATGGCTAACCGGAGGTCGGACGGTCCTGATCCTCAAGGACCCCCAGAAGGGACCGGTCCCCTCCAACTACCGACCAATAACCTGCCTCAGCACCACATGGAAGCTCCTGTCAGGCATCATAGCGGCTAAGATGAACATGCAAATGGGTCAATACATGAGCGGGGCACAGAAAGGGATGGGCAAGAATACAAGAGGCGCAAAACACCAGCTACTGGTAGACCGAGCAGTCAGCCAAGACTGCAAGACCAGGCTGACCAACCTGTGCACTGCCTGGATTAATTAGAAATATCCTGTCTCAGAGTGACGCTGAAAAACTAGTTCATGCATTTATTACTTCCAGGCTGGACGACTGTAATTCATTATTATCAGGAAGTCCTAAAAACTCACTGAAAAGCCTTCAGCTAATCCAAAATGCTGCAGCAAGAGTCCTGACAGGGACTAGAAAGAGAGAGCAGGTTTCTCCTGTTTTGGCTTCCTGTTAAATCCAGAATTCAAAATCCTGCTCCTCACATACAAGGTCTTAAATAATCAGGCCCCATCTTATCTTAATGACCTTGTAGTACCATATCACCCTATTAGAGCACTTCGCTCTCGCTCTGCAGGCCTACTTGTTGTTCCTAGAGTATTTAAAAGTAGAATGGGAGGCAGAGCCTTCAGTTTTCAGGCCCCTCTTCTGTGGAACCAGCTTCCAGTTTGGATTCAGGAGACAGACACTATCTCTACTTTCAAGATTAGGCTTCAAACTTTCCTTTTTGCTAAAGCATATAGTTAGGGCTGGACCAGGTGACCCTTGTGTGTGTATATTTAGTGGGTGTCGGTCTGTGTTCGTTGTGGCTCGTCTGTGTTCGTCTGCATTTCTCTGTGTTCCATGGTGTTTCGGTCCTGTCTCTGCGTCTCTCTGCCCCGCACCCCTTTTGTATGCTCTCAGGTTTGTTATTTAGTTCTCCCAGTTTTGGTTTCTTCAGTTATTTGTCATGCCTCACTGCTATCCCACCTTGTAAATAAACGTCACACTCTTGACCAGTCAGCTTCCTGCATTTTGGGTCATTTTCATTCCACAACACGACTGCTGCACTGAATTATACCTGTTATTAATAATAATAATAATAATAATAATAATAATAATAATACATTTTATTTGAGGGCGCCTTTCAGAAACCCAAGGTCACCTTACAAAAAACACAATTAATAAAAGGAACAATAGTCATAAAATACATAAAATAAGTTAAGTTATTAACCTCTGTCTCTCTTCCACAGCATGTCTTTATCCTGTCTTCCTTCTCTCACCCCAACCAATCACAGCAGATGGCCCCGCCCCTCCCTGAGCCTGGATCTGCTGGAGGTTTCTTCCTGTTAAAAGGGAGTTTTTCCTTCCCACTGTCACCAAAGTGCTGCTCATAGGGGGTCATATGATTGTTGGGTTTTTCTCTGTATGTATTACTGTAGGGTCGACCTTACAATATAAAGCACCTTGAGGCAACTGTTGTTGTGATTTGGTGCTGTGTAAATAAATGAAATTGAATTGAACTGAATTACAAGAAGGCCTATGACTCAATGCCCCCACAGCTGGATCCTGGAATGCATGGAATTGTACAAGATCAACGGGACCCTAAGAGCCTTCATCAGGAACTCAATGGGGATGTGGCATACAACACTAGAGGCCAACTCCAAGCCCATAGCACAAGTCAGCATCAAGTGCGGGATCTACCAAGGAGATGCTCTGTCCCCACTGCTTTTCTGCATAGGACCGACTGCAGAATGGAGCAGCAGAAGGAAGGAGGCCGGGGATTGGTGAGTGTCAGCACCACAGTCCAGGATGAGACAACAAATATCCATGAGTACATCGTGAAGATGTCCCCAACCAACCGCATGCTCAGTGAATACCTCAGGCAGCAGAAACCCAAGAGGAGGAACTATCATGGAAGGACTGGCCCTCAGGAAGAAGGAACATGAGAAGCTCAGAGAAGAGCTGGAGAAGATGTGGAGGGTTAAGGTGACAGTGGTCCCAGAGCACTAGGTGCAGTGACCCCCAAACTAGGCGAGTGGCTCCAGCAGATCCCAGAAACAACATCGGAGATCTCTGTCCAGAAGAGCGCAGTCCTAGGAACAGCTAAGATGCTGCGCAGGACCCTCAAGCTCCCAGGCCTCTGGTAGAGGACCCAATTTTGATGGATAGACCGCCCGCAGGGACGAGTGGGGAATTTTTTGTTTGACATGACTCCAGTAGTGACAGCAGTGAATCAAAAGTGCAACAAATTGTCAGCGAGTCAGTGTTCTTGCCTTGATTAAGTTAACAACTTTGTCTCGCATGTGCTTCAAAAATGCAAAGTTACAGAATCAGAATCAGAAAGACTTTATTTATCTCCAGGGGGCAATTAAGATACAACAGAGCAGCATGACGTTGAAGGTAAGGACAGGGCATAAACATGGTAAATGGTAAATGGCCTGTATTTGTATACTTAGTCCCTATGGACCCCAAGGCACTTTACACTACATTCAGTAATCCACCCATTCACACACACATTGACACACCGGTGATGGCAGCTACACTGTAGCCACAGCTGCCCTGGGGTGCACTTACAGAGGCGATAACATACAATAATAGTGAAATAATAAATACACAGAATATACAGTATATACACAGTTTTAAAATTAAAGTGACTGAATAGGTGAATAAATAACTGTAAGTGACTAAAAGTGAGTAAAGTGTCGGCAGTATAAAAGAGTGTAGAGTAGTTTCTGTTTCTGGTGTGGGAAACGGTCTCATCGGCTGGAGTTAAAAAGCAGGGTGGCTTTGGGGACAAAGGTGGCACTCCTCCTCCTCTCAGTCCTGCAGGAAATGCAGCGGAGGCGTCGCCCAGAGGGGAGCCATTGAAACGCGGGGTGAAGAATGTGAGAGGGGTCGTTGATGATTTTGGCTGCCTGTCTGAGGGCCTGTTGACAGGCCAATGACTGTAGAGCACACTGATGCAGTGCGCTGCAGTCTGTTCCTGTATGAAGGCTGAGGCAGTGGAACCAGCAGGTGATGGAGAAGGTCATGATGCTTTCCAGGAAAGCATAGTAAAAAGTCATCATGATGGCTGTGCTGACTCCAAAGGAGGTATAGCTGTTGGTGGCACCTCCTGAGAATCTCCTCAGTGTTGGCAGAGAATCTCAGGAGGTTGTCAAAGATGGTTCGCAGGTATTTGTACTCCTCAACTACCTCCACTGGCTTCCCGTGGATGGTGGTGGTGACTGAAGCAGCCAGATCCCTCTGCCTGCTGGAGAAGGTCACCACCTTTGCTCACGTTCAGTTCAAGTTTGGAGCTGTCACACCACTCTACAAACTCCTGCAGAGCGCCCGTGGTGTTGTGAGGGCCTGACAGCAGTGACAGGAGAACTGTGTCATCAGCATATTTCACCAGGTGACAGATCTGTGTGGATCTGCAGTCATCAGTGTAGAGGATGAAGAGCAGGGGGGAGAGCACACAGCCCTGGGGGGAGCCAGTGGAGCTGAGACCGGAAAGAGAGTTGTTGACCCGTCCTGTTGGTCAAAAAGTCCAATATCCACAGGCAGTGTTGGTCAAGTTACTTTAAAAAAGTAATCAGTAACTAATTACTGATTACTTCCCCAAAAAAGTAATCCCGTTACTTTACTGATTACTTATTTTCAAAAGTCTTTAGTTACTTAGTTACTTAGTTACTTTTTAAAACATGATTTATCCCCTAAATAGGTGATAAAGCGATAGATCTTTCAGCCCAATTCTACTTTTTCTGCATAATCCATCATACAAAATGTAATCAAATGGAAAAGTCTCTTTTTAAAACTTGTTTTATTAGTTTTAATCTTTTAACTTCATGCATCAAGCAAAGATTAAATTATATGCAACGTTATCTGACTGGAAGAAATTAGTTTAACATTTAAACCTATTTTCTGCACATTCCAGCACATAAAATAAAATATTTTTTGTGTTTACACTCACTCTTTCAAATAGATGCAAGTAAAACACAGCAGAAAATAAATAAAGTCAAAGACTCAGCGGTCCTTTTGCTCTATTTCCACCTGTAAAGCAGGAGTGGGGTAGGCGGAGGTTTACCCTGGTGCAGGTGTGCTGCAGCTGTCAGTGGAAGGATCTGTGAATTTCCCATTACGTCGTAGCTACTCGGTGCTTGTTGGAAGTTTAGGGGGTTTTTCGCTGTAAAAAGAAGTTTTCTTCCCATGCACAGCGGACACTAATGTTTTTGTCACTTTTTATGGAATCAAACTCAAAGTAAGGTCAGTACTTCCACGCTTTAAACGCTGCACGCTCATACTCTCTCTTCACTCGATATGTGATCCATTGTTGATCTGCACACAGCTGTTGTCACGAACGTCGCGCTCGCTTGCGTCACTGTCATGAGACATTCTCGCAAAAAAATCACGGTTTTAGTAACGCAGTAACGCAGCGTTCCTACGGGAAAGTAACAGTAATCTAATTACCTTTTTTGCAATAGTAATCCCTTACTTTACTCGTTACTCGAAAAAAGTAATCAGTTTACAGTAACGCGTTACAAGTAACACGTTACTGCCCATCTCTGTCCACAGGATTAGCTGATCATCCAGGTGAAATCAGAAGGAAAGTTTAGTGGGCAGGATACGAGGCTGCAGAGTGATGCATGCTGATGAGAAACCAGCAAACAGAAGTCTGGTGGAGGAGTCAGGGAACTCCAGATGTTTGTGGATGGAGTCCAAGATGAAGGTTGTTGCATCATCGACGCCTCTGCGTGCACGGTAAGCAAACTGGGGAGGGTCCATCAGTGGGTCAGTTGCTCTTGATGTGCTGTTTTATGATCTTCTCCATGGCCTTCATCACCAGGGAGGTGAGGGCCACAGGACGAAGATCATTCAGAGACTTTGGGTTGTTTCTTTTGGGGACGGTGTGACTGTCAATTGAGTTTTGAAATAGAGTCCAGAACACACTTCCTAGTTGCCCTGTCTCAGAACTCGCCTGCTGATGTTGTCAGGGCCAGACGTGTTCCGCTGCTGAAGCCAGTGCATGTCCAGGCCCGTCTGAAGTTTGCCAGAGAGCACATGGATGATACAGCAGAGGATTGGGAGAATGTCATGTGGTCAGATGAAACCAAAGTAGAACTTTTTGGTATAAACTCAACTCGTCGTGTTTGGAGGAAGAAGGATACTGAGTTGCATCCCAAGAACACCATACCTACTGTGAAGCATGGGGGTGGAAACATCATGCTATGGGGCTGTTTTTCTGCCAAGGGGACAGGACGACTGATCCGTGTTAAGGACAGAATGAATGGGGCCATGTATCGTGAGATTTTGAGCCAAAACCTCCTTCCATCAGTGAGAACTTTGAAGATGAAACGAGGCTGGGTCTTCCAACATGACAATGATCCAAAACACACCGCCCGGGCAACAAAGGCGTGGCTCCGTAAGAAGCATTTGAAAGTCCTGGAGTGGCCTAACCAGTCTCCAGACCTCAACCCCATAGAAAATCTGTGGCGGGAGTTGAAAGTCCGTGTTGCTCAGCGACAGCCTCAAAACATCACTGCTCTCGAGAAGATCTGCATGGAGGAATGGGCCAAAATACCAGCTACTGTGTGTGCAAACCTGGTAAAGACCTATAGTAAACGTTTGACCTCTGTTATTGCCAACAAAGGTTATGTTACAAAGTATTGTGTTGTATTTTTGTTATTGACCAAATACTTATTTTCCACCCTGATTTACCAATAAATTCTTTACAAATCCTACCATGTGGATTCATGGATTTTTTTTTTCACATTCTGTCTCTCACAGTTGAAGTGTACCTCTGGTGCAAATTACTGACCTCTGTCATCATTTTAAGTGGGGGAACTTGCACAATCGGTGGCTGACTAAATACTTTTTTGCCCCACTGTACTAACCCCAAGTTGCCCTCCGATGCGTTCATTGGAGTGTGAATGTAGAGTCGTTTGCACTTGTGTTTAGAACTGCTTGTATGAGTGGGTGTGAATGAGGCATGTTGTATAGAACCCTTTGAGTACTCTGGGAGAGTAGAAAAGCGCTATATAAGAATCAGTCCATTTACCATGTTTAGTCTCCTAACAACAATTCAAATTGTAATCCTTGTGTTTAAGGATTTACCTCGTTAAAAACTATATTCTGCATCAATCTTTTTTGTGTGCTGACATCTTTCAGAGCTAGCAAACCCACACCTCTCACAAACGTACAAAACACACAGTACACCGTTCTCTGGAGATGATCAATGAGTGTTTGATGTCTAAGATGGAACAAGCTGCATTATACTTATTTACATTTGAATTCTAATTTCCCATTCACCTTTAGATGTCAGAGACACCAAAAGGCTGTGGCCTGCAAGGCCAAACAATGCCCATGCGTAATCTATGGTGATGATATTTGCTTCTCTGTGAGCTCTGTTTGAGCTGATTTTGTACCTGTGGATGCTGAGCTGCAGGGCTCTGGTGTGTTCCCGGTCAGACAGAAAGCTCTGCTGCTGTGTGCAGTCGACTCCATTATTGGAGTCTCGCAGCAGCCACTGCTCTCTCAGAGCCTTTTTCTGTACAGAAGAACAGAATTATCATTAGTGTGGATTGGGACTGGAAGTAAAAATGCAGGTCTGCAAACAGGTAGGACGACTATCCTGCCTTTCTCTCCTCACCCCAACCAGTCGTGGCCATCTGCTGCGACATTCCTGTTAAAATGGAGTTTTTCCTTCCCACTGTCATCAAAGTGCTGCTCATAGGGGGTCATATGATTGTTGGGTTTTTCTCTGTTGTATTATTGTAGGGTCTACCTTACAATATAAAGCACCTTGAGGCGACTGTTGTTGTGATTTGGCGCTGTATCAGTAAAACTGAATTGAAATGAATTGATTACTTCTGCAGTTCATGCTGATAATACACATCCAATGAAATGATTTGCTCTACACTTTATCTGCTGTTATAGCCGATCATTTATTCAAACCAACCTTCAGATGTTGCAGTTTGAATTTCTCTTGATCGAGTTTCACTTTCTTCTTTTTAATGTCCTCTTGAATTCGATGCTTCTGCTGTTTCATCAAAAGCAAAAGCTTAAATGAGTGAATATATGAAACATTTACAATTGACAATGGATTGTCAGAATAAGTCAAATATCTATTGAAAATGTAACCCAGTGAGTTTACACGACTCTGTAATGCACTACAACATTGTTATTGCTAATTGTGATTCATCGTTACTCTGTTAATCACTGAGTTGAGCTAAAGTAAATCAATAATAAAAGATAAATAATCTGAATATAAAAATAAAACCCCAGAGAGTATATTTGACACCCCTACTGGTTAGGAAGAAACAAGCCCTGCCTTCCCCTGCTCTGTATGTGCTCAGACACAGAGAGAGAGGAGGTGCACCGTCGCTGATTTTCACCGCCAAGCTTGTTACTGGAAAATAACTATAAACTTGATAAATTGAGCAAATATCCATACCGGAGATCTGCATGGACCTTGGAGAAACGGACCTGATTTGTTTTGAACATTTTGGACTTTGGAACCATTGCCGTGAGTCAGAAGCTAACCTTCAAGCTAACAAGCTAACAAGAAGTTAACCGGGAATATAATGGCCCAATTTCAATGTTGTAGATCTGCACGGGTGCGGATGAAGTGGACAAGATCCTTTCTGAGAGTTGAACATTAGAAGCGTGCTGGTGAGTTAAACTGGGACTGGGCGAATCAGGCTAATTAACAAGCTAATTAGCCGACCACGTTTTCACTGTGGGAGAACACACGGGGTTTGGAGTTCAGCTACTCTGAGCACTCAGCTTGTGTGCTGATGATGTTCTAGTATTACATGTTGAATATTAAATGCACTAAAATAAGATGATGGGATGAAGTTAATTTTGATCTTAAAGGTTATGAATCTATTTTATTTGATGCTCGAGCGGCACTGTAAAGATGCCTCTGCATATTCTTACTGTGCTGATACGTTACCACATACTGTAGAACTACAGCCTGTGGGCTTTTGTATATTTTTGGTCATTTTATTTTGTACATTGAGTGTAATTAACATATTGTTTCGTTGCTATGCAGTGCAAAGCAAGGCTCCTGTAATTCAGTAAAAGGGGCAGTACTGGGAAAGATAATCTACCATAGTTCATGGTTTATTTCTGGTTTCTGATAGAAATGTGCTCCTTGATGGAAAAATAAGCTGATTGTGATTTAAAGATTGCATTCATGATTAAGACGCACTGTATAGACTGTAATTAGAAATTAGAATTAATGTTTTGTGCTTGATTTGTTATAGCACTTAAATTATTTACATATGGCCATATATATCATTAGAGTGTGAGTTGAATTAGTAATAGCCCTGTTGTTTACAGGCTAGGCTTTTTTGGGGGATCGTGCAACCTGGATCTCTTCCTGACGAGGAAGATGGCGAGCCGTTCCCTTTGAACCGAACCACAGCCATTCCGAGTTGGCCCAGAAGGGCAGGTTGCTCTTCTCTCACGAAGAATTGCAGCAGAGCGGTTGGACAAAATCACTGAACACTGACTATTAAGCCGGCAAGACTGACATATCTGAGCTCAGATGGGATTCTGGTTACTATTATTATTGCTGTTGTTGTATCTTATTTAATGTTTCATTCCTGTTTATGAAGTGCTGTTTAATTGTTGCTATATAATTCAGTACAATTCAAAGCAACTTTACCTGTGGCTCCACTCATTCTTCTGCACGCCACTCACCATGACCCTCCTGCGAGTCGAGCTATTGGCCCATTCTCTCCATCCTACTTTAACTTCCCCTACCCTGTCCTGTACTTGGCTACAAAAGCAAACTAATCCTCAGAGTAGTTTAAACTGTTTCATTTAAGTTTTAAATGTTCCAAAGTTAAGTGAATGTTAAAGGACAGAAAAAGGTCATAAACAAATGACAAAAGTACTAATTTACATTTTTTAGAGTCAAAAGCCACAAAGATTTAATTTGTTACTTATTTAAATAATAATAATTATTTGTAAGTTACATGTTTTATTTTAGAGTACAGTAAAAAAAGAAAAAAGGTACAGACTGTACATGTCTCAGTAACATCTGCATCATGCTCTAAAACTTCTAAATGAAAGTGTGAATAATTGTCACATAGATAAGCAGATATCTTTAGAAGTGTAGCACAAGTGTCTGTGACTGCTCAGAGTAGACGGGAGCATTACAGTGATGGCCTGGAGCCTCTCCTGGAGCAGGTCACTCTCCTCCATACTGCTTCAGGATCAACACAGAGACTGGAGACGAGAAGAAAGAGAACCTGTCAGATGCCTTTATTTCACAGTATCACTTATAAACATGACCACCAGCAACATTAACCACATTTACAAACTCAAACTGACGGTTCAATATAAGAGAATAAGCATCTGCAGTGTGAGTCATGCACAGCTGCCTGAGTAGAAGAATAAAAATATGAAGACTGAAATGAGCAGCATGAAACAGCTGTTTCCAGCACCCTGACACAACGGTACACTGTGACATCACTATTTTATTTCAGTATTCATTCCTCTGACAGCACACTGCCACCTGCCAGCTTGTTCACTCTTTACGACACAGTCATCTGCTTATCCTAAACGAGCCATTTGTAACTTTTGTCTCACTCTAATTAAAGAAAGGCGGAGAGAGGCTTTATCTACAAGTCCATCAAGTAACCTGTCACTGAAGCGCTAAGCTAATCTGCTCATGAGCCTGATAATCTGCGTAAACCATCTGCTTGCCAACCACAGGCAGGGCTGCTGTGTGGTTTAGACTCTATTAACTGAAAAGTCTGAACTTTTTATTTATAGGAAATGTTAGAAATCACACAGAACACATCGTTCTCCTTGAGTAATGCACTGGATCCACACCAGACTGCTTCTGTTGTGGGTTCTTTTCTCGCTTCATAAAATTCAGATTCGTTTTTTTGTGTGTTATCTAGATAAGAAATAGATATAAGTGCTGAAATGTTTATGCCTTTAAACAAGAATCACACTGTTCATGGGTGCAGAGCTCTGTGTTACTGATTTATCAATGCACATGTAAATACATCATGAACTGGGTAATTCCACATACAGTGTTGCCAAAACTATTCGTCTGCCTTCACAAGCATATGAACTTGAGTGTCGTCCCATTCTGAATCCACGGGGTTTAATATAACATCGTCCAACTCTTTGCAGGTATAACAGCTTAAACTCTTCTAGGGAGGCTTCCACAAAGGTTTTAATTGGGATGTCTGATCATTATTCAGAAGCACATCTGTGAGGTCAGACACTGATGCTGGCTCACAGTCTCAGCTCGAATTCATCTGCATGTGTTCTGTTGGGTTCATGTCAGGAACCTGTTCAGACCAAACTTGCTCGTCCATGTCATTCCCAAATTGTTCCCACAAAGTTGGAAATGTGACATTGCCCAAAATGTCTCGGTATGCTGAAGCATCAGGAGTTCCTCTCACCGGATTTAAGGTTACAAGACCTGAAAATCAGCCCCGCACCACAAGCCCACTTCCACTTGGCACAATGCAGCCAGACAAGTACCACTACAAGAACTGTGATTTCAGGTCGTGGTGGATGACTTGCTGCGTACCAGGACAGATTCAAATAAAGGCTGATCAAATGTATGATCTGAGTTACAGATGATTACGGGCTGTTCCCTGAAATCCTTTTATTGTACTTTAATCTATCGACCTCCTGGAGCTGCCCTACTCGGCACAGATGTTCCTGTACACTATGCCGGCCACTTGGTTATGGCGTTCCATGTATGCCCTGCCTGCTAGCATCTTGCACCCTGCTGTTATGTGCTGGATTGCTTCAATCTCAACCTGAGATTGATTCAAGACTTATGTTATTATTGGGCACCAGCATATCAAAATGCTCCCTAACTGCTGATGTTTTTTGAGATTCTCCATGCAAGCTTCATGTGCTTAAAATCTCCGTGCAAGCTCGTGATGATCCTCAGAATCACCTCAGATCCAGTTCATGCCAAAAACTCATTCCCATGTGTTTGTGACAGCTTGAATCCCATAACGAGACAGTGATGTCATTTCAAGGAAACGGGGCCTTGTTTATCTTTTATCACGTGATAAAGATAAGACCAATAAGCAGCCTCGACATGGGCTTCATCTGGACACGCCCCTCAATAAACACAGGCCTCAGGGCTTTAACATTACTGCTCACCGCTTCACCTGCCTGCCCACCCTCCGGTGCCTTGACCCCGCCCCCCAACTTCCCACCGTGCAGACTCTCACCCTTCCTGGATGTCACCTTCATATACCAAGTAAGCAATCAGTCACATCTCAGCTGTGGATAGTTTTGGGATTTGTTTTGTGTGAAATAAATCTTTGTGAAAAACATGTTCTGTACTCTTTGTGTGTGTGTGTGTGTGTGTGTGTGTGTGTGTGTGTGTGTGTGTGTGTGTGTGTGTGTGTTACAGTTGCTACACAGCCAACTGTAGCCGATTAGAGCCTGCGAGACTCAACTTTGCTAATTTGAATGAATAAATTGGACCTTTCCTGTGTGTGTCTGTGTGTGTTGATTGTGACTGCAATTACAAAGCTTGCTAGCATGTCTTAACACTTCACCCTGTGGTCTAAAATATGTTCACTTTAGAGCTAACATGACTGATGTCAGGAAAGAAAACAAAAACCCACCAATGGTGCGGCTTCAAAAAGTCCAGAAACAATGGGTGACCTTAAAATAATCACCCTGCTTACTGAGAGTCAAGTCAAAAAGGAAATGAAGCTACATAAAGTGTGTGAAGGATTTTCAGTGAGTGCAAACTGAAGGCTACAATATGCTGTAAGCCCTGCAGGGACGATCAGTCAGGATGAGCAGAAGCTTAGAGAATTAAGGAGCTATCTCTACCTCTCCCGTTTGGTCCTGTTTCTGTTGTAGAATAAAGGTCAGCTCAATTTAGCACATTAACTATTTATAAAACATTTTTATATCTGCTTCTCTACATGACTCCAAAACAAACGTTGCTACCAGCAGAGGATAACAGCCTTTGTCAAGATGCTATCAAACAGTTTCTAAGCTGCAGACTGACAGCTTGCATTATTTGGGAGGATAAAAGACGTAGGCCTACTTCATATGGGAACATTTGAGTCTTTCTGACAGGACAGGACGTTTTCTTAAAGAACAACAACAAACCTCACAGAATACTTCAACTTCACGTTATTAATTATTGAAAGACAAGCATATATTTGTTCACCTACCCAGAGGATGGTCTTTTCTCGTGGCTGCCACGCAGGACTCCTCAGACAGCCCACAGGTACAGGTGGGCGGGTCTTTGTGATGCTGATTGACAGCTGTCAACCTAGCGGCCAATAGCAATGAGAAGTGTATGGGCAGAAATCTGTGCCATCAGAAACTGAATTTGAATAAGTTCAATTTGAATTTGAATTGCTCAGATTGAATCTGAATTGTAACTGGAATAAATGCTTTTGAAAACTGAATTTGAATTAGTCTAATTTGAAATTGCATTTTATATTTTGAAAATGAATTGATTTGCTTTGAAACTGCATTTTATCCTTTAAAAATTCAACTCTCGAATAATTTCAGTTTCACTTCTCACCATTCAGTTTCAGTTCTACAATTCAATTTCAGTTCCAAAATTCAGTTTTTTGGAACTTACATCCGGTTCCGGTTCAAGAGCAGATTAATAGAACTACGTTTTACTAGCGGACCGAAAGTGTTACTGACGGGAATCTACAGCGTCTTTAGCTGAATTAAGACTTCAGAAGTCATTCGTCATGTCGAATGACCAGCGGATAAACTCTCAGGTTGGTAATAAATGTATTACATGTATAAGAACAAGCGTCATGTTAACAAATGATAGCCGTACGGTAACTTTTATGCTTATTGTAGCTGCTAGCTAAAAACGCTAATTTAGCGTAGTTTGCCCTGAATTCAGCTTTGACAACAAATATGATCGACTGTTTCTAGTAGAATTCCAAAGTTGTCATCTTGGACCCTCTCAGAGTACCCCTCTGTATGCTTGCAGAGACCCCTACAGTAGGGAAACATGCAAAACGGTGTCCAAACCTTTGTGTTTTAGCTTTATTTATGTCTTACACAGCATCCCAACTCTTTAGCTAACTTAATAACTTTAGCTAAAGTGAATAGTTAGTCTAATTCATTAGTGCTTTCAAATTAGACTAATTCAAATTCAGTTTTCAAAAGCATTTATTCAAGTTACAATTCAGATTCAATCTGAGCAATTCAAATTCAAATTGAACTTATTCAAATTCAGTTTCTGATGGCACAGATTTCTGCCCATAGAAGTGTTGCCACTCGTCCACCATGTTACAGTCAAACACCACTATGTTTGACTGTAAAACCATGAGATGCTATGTAAACAGGGTTACATTGGCACTTAGTGAAACTTACTCTTTTCTTTCTTTCCTTTGTCTGCAATTAGCCACTTATTGTACCTAAGAATGTGAATAATTTAATGACTGTCAGGCGCAGTGGCCCGTGGACATGGGATGGACTCAAGCGCAGATTCAAAACCGGAGGCCAGGGGTGAGGTGTAACGAAAAGAGACTTTATTTTTACAATGCTCAGAGGCTAACAGAAAGTGCAGACTAGAATCAATGAACATAAACTAGATGTCTGAGGCGAGAGAAAAATACTGTGGTGAAAACTAGATGGCAGGGATAACTGGGTGCAGGTACTGGGCAGGGAAAACTGTGGCGGGCCCGGGCACTGAAACAGAGGACAGAGCAGTCAGGGGAATCCCACAGAGGGTTGCGAGTGAATCTAAAAAAATAGTACACTGAGCTGTCTTACAAGCTTGCAGGTGGGGGTTGCGTGGAGGGGGGAGGCAGGAGAGGTCCAGGTGGGTGCTGCATGCAATGCAGGGAGGCAGGCAGGAGAGAATGGCAGCTCCAAAACGGAGAGGGGTTACCGGTGGCAGCAAACTGGTATCCAGGAGAGCTTGGTAGGTGGTTTTCAGAGGCTGACGAAAAAAAAACAGAGATACGGTTAATACACACGATTAGTCACCAAGGAACGGACGTGAGGCCGAGAACTGACTAAAGTTGGCAGATAATCTGGCGAAGACCCGTTGAGTGCGCCGGTCATAAATACTGCTGGTCCGATTGCCATCAGGTGAGGAACAACAAAGACTCCACCCAGTGGGGAGGAGCTGATGCTGTGGAAAACCACCCAGACCACGACAATGACAATACAGAATCAATCATTCCCTCCAGTGAAATTATTTTGTGGCAACTGTTGTGATTTGGTGCTATATAAATAAAATGGAAAACTGAAATGAACTGAATTCAGATTTCCAAAGACTCCTACATAACACAGACAATATCGTGGAAACCATGACAACCAATGATCTTGTCTTAAACTAGTTATTATTTATCCCTTTATCCCTCTTTATAACCTCATATATCAGATATCATGCAATCTTACTGACTTATATATGACATTAACACGTGTTACATGTATTCACATCAAATTTACATTGAATACACATATCAAATACTTTTACCCATAAAGAAAACAAATCATATATTAATTAAAATGGCTGCTACAATATCCACAGTGACATTTCTTAAGTTGACAGTACATTTACAGTAAACATTTTTTTAAACTGTGCGTGCCACATTTGACCCTGGGAGAACAACACTACAGTGCAAAATAAAAGTGGCAATGATAGATTAATTCTTAAATGACAGAAAATGTTGCTGATGTAATGAGACGCAAATGAGACTGATGTAAAAAACAAAGGTCCATGAACTACACAGAATTGGTGACGTCAATCTCCCCCTTGATGTGGTTGGGTGAGGGGGTGGTCCTTCATAGTCATGTGACTTCTGTGATGGACCCTGGGCTCTACAGAAACAGTAAAGAAAAGCAACAATTCAGTCAGGGCTACTATAGCCACAAGAAGATTGTGTTTTGATACACAGGTGGGTTGTAAAGTCAACAATTGTGAGCAATTGGATAGCAGCTGATCTTGACTTTGTGGCCTGCCTATACTAATATTACTAATAATAGTAATAATACATTTTATTTAAAAGCACCTTTCAAGACACCCAAAGACACTTAACAATAAAATAAAACACATAGTAGGACAATGACAAAACAAAGAACAGTACAAAACAAGATCAAATGGACAATAAGTTCACAGTGAATATATGCAGACTTGAACAGATTTAAACTTGGGGATAGAAGAAGAAGATCGAAGTGAGCGGGCAGAAGAGGTAGTACTTAACAGCAAGGTTATGAGGGGCCTTGAAGGTGAGCAGAAGAAGCTTGTACACTATTTGGAACTTCACAGGGAGCCAGTGAAGTTCCTGGAGAACAGGGGTGATGTGCTGGTAGGAGGGGTTCTGGTAATAATGCGGGCAACGGAGTTTTGAACCAGTTGAAGCTTGGATGAATTTTGGGGGGGAAACTACGTAAGAGATGTTACAGTAGTCAAGGCGGGAGATAATGAGACTATGAACAAGAATGGATGCAGACTGGGTGGAAAGAGAAGGACGAAATAGGTTAATGCTGCATAGATGGAAATAGGATATCACTGATGTGAGATTTAAAGGATAGTGAACTGTCTGGGATGACACCAAGGCTCTTAACCTGAGGTGAAGGGAAAACTGTGGAGTTATTGATAGTGAGAGTGAAATGGTTCGCCTTCAGTAGGTTGGATTTAGTGCCAGTAAGGAGGATTTCAGTTTTATCCTCATTGAGCTTAAGCTGAACCAGGATTTTAATTGGGATAAGCATTCTGTAAGAGAAGAAGGTGGGAGGGAGGAATCAGGCCTGCAGGAGAGATATAACTGAGTGTCATCAGCAAAACAGTGAGAGTGAAGATCAAATTTATGGAAAATGGTACCAAGAGGGAGGATGTATGTTATGAAGAGAAG
Source organism: Aulonocara stuartgranti (assembly GCF_965226115.1). Lineage (NCBI taxonomy): Eukaryota > Metazoa > Chordata > Actinopteri > Cichliformes > Cichlidae > Aulonocara > Aulonocara stuartgranti. The sequence goes on along the minus strand of NC_138954.1, from coordinate 36,538,968 downwards.
ATGGCCTAAGACTGAACTATGGGGTACACCAGAGGTGACTGGGAATAGAGTGGAATGAGTAACTTTAAGAAAAGCAGTTTCTAAGATAAGATAAGATAAGATAACCTTTATTAGTCCCACACGTGGGAAATTTGTTTTGTCACAGCAGGAAGTGGACAGTGCAAAAGTTATGACGCAAAAATTAGAATAGAAATTCTGTACTGTGACATGAGCGAAAGCCAGTTTGAAACCTCTCGTAGATGTTATTATTAACCAGGTGTGAATGAAGTTGAGCTCCGACTATTCTTTCAAGTATTTTAGAGATGAAGGGTAGATTAGAAATTGGACGGAGGTTGTTAAAGTTGTTAGGATCCAAGGAAGGTTTTTTCAGTATAGGAGTGACTGAAGCTATCTTGAATAAGGAGGGAACGATACCGGTGGTGAGTAATGAGTGAATGATAGCAGAGATGAGTGGGAGTAAGGAAGAGAGGCAGGATATCACAAGCCCTGTAGGTATAGGGTCAAGATAACATGATGGCTTTGATTTACATATAAACTCAGATATATGATGAAGATGAAAAGTGGAAAACGGCTCAAAATAGAGAAAAGGTTCTGGAGAGGGGAAAAACAGAATCGAGGAGTTACAGGTTTCAGAAGAATAGAAGTGTGGGGGTAAAGCATCAGAGGGTTTAAGAAGTTTGTCAAGAAGTGAAAACAGAATCCTGTTGTTACCCTCATAAGAACTGATAATACCAGAGTAGAAGCTTTGTTTGGCCTGGTTGATGGAGTCTTTATACTGGAGTACATGGCATGTATAGATTTCTTCATCAACAGTTAAACCAGATTTCTTATATCTATGCTCTAGCTGCACAGCTTTGGCCTTCAGAGCTCGGAGGTCAAAGGTAAACCAGGGAGCAGAAGAAGCGAAGGAAACAGAGTGAGTTTTTACAGGAGCCAGAGAATCAAGGACAATGACTAAACAATTATTAAAATATAACACCAAATCATCAGGAGTAGAATAGAAGTCTGGAATCTGAATATTATCCAAACTGGCAGTGAGAATGTGCATATCAATGTTCTTGATGTTGTGGAGTGAGATGAGATAGGTTGGCTTGGTTAAAGAGCAGCAGAGAGGGAGGTTAAATTAAAGGAGGAAGTGGTCAGTTATGGGAAGCAGAAAGATTAGAGGGAGTAAGACCAGAACAGCAGATCAAGTCCAAGGTGTCTCCTTTGGAGTGAGTGGGAAAGTCAATAAACTGAATTCGAAGTCCTCAAGACAGGAGGAAAAGTCTCTGGTGAGCAGAAGGTTATTATTATTTATATGGGGCGATCGTGGCTCAAGAGTTGGGAGTTCACCTTGTAATCGGAAGGTTGCCGGTTCGAGCCCCGGCTTGGACAGTCTCGGTCGTTGTGTCCTTGGGCGAGACACTTCACCCGTTGCCTACTGGTGGTAGTCAGAGGGCCCGGTGGCGCCAGTGTCCGGCAGCCTCGCCTCTGGCCCCAGGGTGGCTGTGGCTACAATGTAGCTGCCATCACCAGTGTGTGAATGTGTGGATGACTGGATATGTAAAGCGCTTTGGGGTCCTTAGGGACTAGTAAAGCGCTATATAAATACAGGCCATTTACCATATGAATGTTGAAATCTCCCATCAAACTAACACGTGGGGAGACAGATGAAAGGTGGGTAAGTAAGTTAGCAAAACCACTGAGGAAAACAGAATTAGGCTTGGGGGGCGGAGCGACAAGCAGGTAAGCTAATGCTACACTAATACTATCTGGAGTCAACTGAATCTTACAATTTACTTCAGTTCATCAAGTCAGACACAGGCTCTATCATTGAGAGGAGGCACGTAAAGGCAGACTCTAAAGGCTCAGGAGGTGGTGGATTGGCCGGAGCCAACCACATGCAAACAGCTGAAAATCTTCTTGGGGTTTGCAAACTTGTATCGTTGGTCAAGAACATTAGTGAGAGTCTCACTTCCCTCAAGGTCCCATTCCACTCCAAAGCACAGCAAGTGTTTGACTGTGTGAAGTGACTGTTTGCATCTGTGCTAGTTCTCATCCAGTCTGACAAATCCAAACAATTCATTGTGGAAGTTAATGCCATGGACTCTGGGGTAGGAGCAGGGTGCCACCAGGGATATGGGACCCGTGGCAAAAGCAAAAGCAAAATAAAAAAAACCCCAATGACTTTGGGCCCCAACGCATGCCAATCCTAAAAATATAACACTGTGCAGACATGGATCAATGTTATTTAGTTTTTAATATTGATTGGTATCTTCACATCAAACACAATATATCCATTAACGTTTTGAATGGAATTGTGGAATGTAAAAATTTTTTTTTAAGGTTACAGATTTTTATTTATAATACTCTGTTTGCATTGACAACATAATAATATTTTAGTATTTTAAGTAAGCATTAGCAAAGATAAATTAAATAATCCTTTGGCTGTCAATTTTCAGGCAAAGTGTAGCCGACTGATATATATCTCTGTCATGAGATATTGTGGATCTCAAATCAGTTTCACTTAAAGCTCTCGCACACTCCAAAATATTTGCAGAGCAAAGCACACTTCTCCAATATAATAATCCAACATAATGATAATGTATTATTACCAAATAAATAGTGCAGAATAAAAATTAATTTAACCATGGGGCCTTTTTGACATAAAAGAACTCACCCCATTCTTTTGATATCAGTGGACTTTGTTCATTGTCTGAAGTGTGGGTATGGGGAGATGGGAGTGGGACAGCTAGCCTGAGCCTTGACTGGTTTGGCCAGACACCATGTCGACAGACGCAGGAAAAAGTGATTTAGTATAAATATGTACAAAGGGTTTGCCTGCATTGATTAAATATTGACTAAAATATAGAAAATATGAAACATGACGCTGGATGCTCCCTCCTGGAGTCCATCCGGCCCCCCAGCTGTATTGTTGGCATAGTGACCTGAGGCATTTTGGGACTGGACAGACCAGCAGACTGACTGTGATAATGGGGGAGGACCACTCAAAAGACTTTATGTTCCTACAGCAGCAAGATTCCAGGTAATCCACTGTGCACACACAGCAAATTTAACTTCACCCAGGACAGAATCTCCTTTCTCCACAGGATGTTCTGGTGGCTTCACTACAGGGTAGGCCATTTATATGAATACACCGTAATAACATGGGAATGGTTGGTGATATTATTAAAGTCCTGTTTGTGGCACATTAGTATATGTGAGGGGGCAAACTCCTCAAGATGGGTGGTGACCATGGTGGCCATTTAGAAGTCGGCCATCTTGGATACAACTTTTGTTTTTTCAATAGGAAGAGGGCCATGTGACACATCAAACTTATTGGTAATGTCACAAGAAAAACAATGGTGTGCTTGGTTTCAACGTAACTTTATTCTTTTATCTCTGTGCTCCTAGCGTAGGTTTTGTAGTGCATGACACAAGCCAACATTTGTTTGAATATTCACATTTGTTTATGTTAAGTACCTTCCTACCTGCCTTTATCTGTACCCTTAACAAGTCTGACAGTAAATCTTGCCCTAATGATTCCGGGTAAGTCTCAATTTCTTTCCATGGTGTTTTTATCGCTCGCTCTAAAAGCAATGAAGCCACCATAGAGTTGTATGTTAACCAGAGATGGGCAGCAGATTTATCAGTCAGCTTAAACCTAAACTTCTGGTCTCAGGTATGCTTAAAAACCTTTAAATTGATTAAAAATCCCAGTCTGCAATTAATACAGTACAAAATACTACATAGAGTGCACTATACAGGTCATCGGATGTTCAAGATGGGCTTTACATCTTCCAACAACTGCTCACACTGCCAAACCAATTCACCAGACAATTACATCCACGCTCTTTGGTTCTGTCCACCAGTGCAGAAGTTTTGGCGCGAGATATGTGAAGACTTATCAAAGTGTCTGAAATGTAAAATTCCAACCTCCCCTTTAGTATGCTTGTTGGGAAAATTGGATGAGGTCACTACAGAAACTAATACAGTCCACATGGTTTTTACTGCCCTATGCATCGCCAAGAAAACGGTCCTCATGAACTGGAAAAATAAAAATAATCTTAATTCTAGCCAATATAGAAACCTTCTAATAGATCACATTAGTCTCGATATAGCCTCTGCCACCACATTAGATCAATCCCTCTGGGCTCCTTTGATCGGCTCCATCACCTAGTGGGGGTAGGGGGTCGTGGTTTGGTCCCGCCTTAGCTACTGTGGTTGATATGGAGTTGGGACGGGCTTAGGGCGGCTGGAGGACCCCTAGAGATGTTATCCCTGGAGGGCTTACCCCGTTGCGTTCATAACCTGGTTAGTGGCTCTGGTCGCTCTCAGAGGTTGTTCTCCTCGTGGCTGCGTGCAGCGGGGCTGGAGGATGGTCTGTACTGGTGGATGTAGGTTACTGGCCTGGTGGCCTGGCTGCCCCTGAGTGGATCCGGGGCAGGCGTGGGGGTTTGGGGCTCGGGGGTGCCTCGCCTCCGTGCTAGGGCTCTGGCTGGGCCTTGGGGGCTTCGGTCCTCGTCGGTGTGTCACCGAGGTTGTGGGCGGGTGGGTGCACAAGGGCTCAGCCCTGGCGCAGGGGGCCTCTTGTGCATCGGCCTAACTGGGGGGGCTCTTCAACTGGCGGGGAGGTTGTTCCATCCTTGCAGGAGTCCACTCTGCAGGTGGGGGAGACACATAGGAGAGGTGGAGAATAAACTTAACCTGGGTGTCTGTTGTCTTGTGTAGTCTGGGAGACGATTGAATGTTGGGGTGGGTACAGTTTCCTCTGCGGTGGGGTAGGGTGGGCTGCCCCGGGTCCTGTGGGGCTTGGCAGTGCTACCGTAGGCCCCGGTCTGGATGGACCTGGGCTCCCTTGCCTTGGTGGGTACCAGAGGACGGGGGTGCCTACTGGGGTCAGCGGGGGAGCTGGCCCTAGGGAGGGGCATCCTCCCCTCCCTCCTTTTCCTCCCCATCCCCGACTACCTCCCTCTTCCCGCTCCACCACACTCACCCACACAGGTAGGGCCTTGGGGTGCGGGTGTGTCACAAGGGTGCAGGGGAGACATTTCCCCCCCCCCCCCCCTGTCCCCTTCTGGCCACCTGTGCCTCAATTTTATCTCACAACTTAGACATCCACATTACTCACACTCTCATAACACACACATATATATAGGGCCTTGAGGGTGGGCACGTTAACGGCGTCACTCCCAGTGGCTACCTGGCGGGGCCTGGCGCCTGTTGCTCGGTTAGGCCTCCTCCGGGGTGCGGGGGGCCCTCGGGCCTCCGGGCCTGCGGCTCGGTTCACTCTGGCACAGCTGGCTGCCGGCAGAGCCGGCGGGCACGCCGGTGCAGCCCCCTCTAGCTTCTGCTCGGTGGCTACTGGGTGACACCTCGTCTGGGGATCCTCAGCCCTTCCCATGAGGGTGGCACGGATGCCCCTCCGGTGGTCCTCCTTGGGCTCTCGCACTCTGAGACCTCTGGATGTCTGGGGCCTGGATCTCCTCCATGCCTGCTTCATGCCCTGGGGGGCGGGGCTATGGCTCTCTACATCCTCTTGCAGACCATTACATGTGGAAACCATTTGAATACAAGCACGCTGATCCACACAGGTATGCACACGGGTGTTCACTGTTCGTAGACTTAAATTACACCTTTCTTGGCTTCTACTTCAAAGCACATTGTGCGCTGTCTGTCCTGCGTGCTGCACAACAACATTGAATATTTAGTATTTACTGCTGTTTACACTTAGCTAGATTAATGCGATGGTGTTGTGTTTAGTATGTTGCTTTGGTTTTTTTTTTTTTTGCTTGTTTTCTATTCTTCTTCTCTCAACAGGTGATCCAGGAGATTTTTTTTTTCCCTTTTTCACTGTCCCTCTCCCCTTCTGTTTTTCTTTTCCTTCCTCTTTCTCTCTCCCTTTCCTATCCCTCACTCATGTCTGTCCCGTCTGTAACATCTGAAAATAAAATATAATAAATAATAAAAACAAAGGTCGATCAAATGGACCAATACGGCAAGGCCATGATGATCCATTTGGCAAAATAAATCCATTGGGTATCCTTGTTGGTCTTCAGACAACAATTCTGACGGCTAAAGAACCAAATGGGACAGGCAAAAAAACAAAACAAAAAAAAAAACAGAGATGGGCAGTAACGCGTTTCGAGTAACCAGTAAAGTAAGGGATTACTATTGCAAAAAAGGTAATTAGATTACTGTTACTTTCCAGTTAGTATGCTGCGTTACTGCGTTACTAAAACCGTGATTTTTTTGCAAGAGTGTCTCGTGACAGTGACGTAAGCGAGTGTGATGTTCGTGGCAACAGCTGTGTGCAGATCAACAATGGATAATATAACAAGTGTGGCAGAGAGTATGAGCGTGCAGCGTTTAAAGCGTGGAAGTACTGACCTTACTTTGAGTTTGATTCTGTAAAAAGTGACAAAATCATTAGCGTCCGCTATTCACTGTGTGGGAAGAAAATTTCTTTTTACAGCGAAACAAACCCCTAAACGTCCGAGCAAGCACCGACAGTGCGCTGCCACGGGAATGTGAAATTCACAGAGAAACTGCCGTATCCTTCCACTGACCGCTGCGGCTCACCTGCACCAGGGCAAATATCCGCCTGCCCACTCCTGCTTTACAGGTGAAAATAGAGCAACAGGACCGCTGAGTCTTTGACTTTATTTATTTTCTGCTGTGTTTTACTTGCATCTATTTGAAAGACTGAGTGTAAACACAAAAAAACAATTTTATTTTATGTGCAGAAAATAGGTTTAAATGCTAAACAAATTTCTTCCAGTCAGAGAATGTTGCATATAATTTAATGTTTGCTTGATGCATAAAGTTAAAAGATTAAAACTAATAAAACAAGTTTTAAAAAGAGACTTTTTCATTTGATTACATTTTGTATGATGGATTATGTAGAAAAAGTAGAATTGGGCTAAAAGATCTATTGCTTTAGTACCTATTCAGGGGATAAATCATGTTTTAAAAAGTAACTAAGTAACTAAAGACTTTTGAAAATAAGTAATCAGTAAAGTAACGGGATTACTTTTTTGGGAAGTAATCAGTAATTAGTTACTGATTACTTTTTTCAAGTAACTTGACAGACACTGATGTTAACTTCAGCATCTGTAGTCTGGTGCAAAAAGTTTGGTCCTTACTGACTCTACTTCCACGTATTCAAGTCACTGAACTGGACCTCTCCATCTTGTTTGTGACGTTAGTGCCTTTTTTAGTCTTTTTAATAGTATTATGTCATAAGTAATATATCCTCCTGGGTGGTCTCCCCCAGTCTCCCTCAGAATGCTGTTGACTCTCTGCCGGAGGTGTGAGTTGAAGATCTCACGGACTGGGGCCTCTGCCAGGCAATCCAAGTGCACCCTCACTATACATTTAGGTGTACCAGGTCTTTCCAGTGTCCTCCCCCGTCACCTGATTCAACTCACCACCAGATGGTGATCAGTTGACAGCTCAGCCCCTCTCTTTACCCGGTTGTCCAGAACATATGGCCACAGGTTTGGTGATATGATTATAAAATCGATCATCAACCTGTGGCCTAGGGTGTCCTGATGCTACATGCACTTATGGACACTCTTATGTTCGAACATAGAGTTAGTTATGGCCAAACTGTGGTTTGCACAGAAGCCCAACAACATAACACCACTCGGGTTCAGATCCAGGAGGCCGTTCCCCCGAATCATACCCCTCCAGGTCTCACTGTCGTGGCCCACATGAGCATTGGAGTCCCCAGGCGGGGCACTCTCCAGCACCCCGCCCAGGGACTCCAAGAAGGCTGGGTACTCTGAACCATCACTCGGATGACAGTCAGGACCCGTTCCCCGACCCAAAGGCACAGGGACCAAACCCTCTCGTTCACTGGGAGAAACCCAGACACACAGGGAGCAAGCCGAGGGGATACTAGGATACCCACCCTAGCCCGCCGCCTCTCACCAGGGGCAACTCCAGACTAGAGATGGCACGATACCACTTTTTTATGTCCGATACCGATACGAATATGAATCCGATATAATGTGTTTTCTAATCAATAAAACTGTTTTTTTAATATCTTGCTGCATTTTGTATAAGTTCATACTCAAGTTTAAATAAACAACAACATTAAAGCTATTCTGTTAGACCTGTATGTAAAAAAAAATACACTGCACCCAAAATATTTCACAGTTCAGCAATACTGATCAATCTAATAAACTTAAACCTGCTCCATTCTTCCTATTCTGGTATTTTAAAGAGTACTTAGGTTGCTTAATATTTCTGCTAACTAATAGGGTTGCAAACTCCCAGCAAAAAAATAAAATAAATAAAATAGGGAACCACCACCCACCCTCCACCTCATGATGCTTAATCGACGTAATCAACTTTAATTTGATGCAGTGTGAAAAAAAATGCACCAAAATTAATTATTTTTCAAGAATAATTAAATAGATTCAACATCTTTCTTCAACAGAACTGCAGACTGCACAGATGGTACCTTCCCAAAGGAAAAAGTAGTATAGCTTACTGGGGTATATTAGACTTAACAGTTACTATATACAGTAATGGACTTCTATATACTTTACATCAGATTAAAACTTTGGGTGTAAGATTCAGACAATTATTTATTAAAAGCTAGACATTTTAAATGAGAATAAGAAAGAAAAGTATGTCTTTGTGCCCCCTTTTCCCTGTTTGTGTTTCCCCCTTTGTGAGTGTGGACGCTTCGTCTCTTTGCTCTTTAAATGCTTTGCTTCTTGTATTGATTTTTATTGATTTTTATGCTGACTTTTTTCCCTTTTTTCCGTATGAGCTTACCTGCGATAGCTTCTGGACACTTATAGATCATTAGGACCAAAGTGTTCTTAACAGAAACAGCAACATTTTTCCAGAGCTGTGGGACTCTTCCCTGAGGTTGGGAAGAGTCCCACAGCTCTGGAAAACCTCCTGTGTTGTACCAGTGCCAAAGACTTCACGCCCCAAGGACCTCAACAGCTACAGGCCGGTGGCTCTGACATCCCACCTGATGAAGACCCTGGAGCGGTTGGTCCTGGCTCAGCTTCGGCGCCTAATAAGCTCATCACTGGACCCACTTCAGTTTGCCTACCAGCCTGGCATTGGAGCGGATGATGCCGTCATTCACCTCCTACATCGTTCCCTCTCTCACCTGGAGACCGCTGGAAGCACTGTGAGAATCATGTTCTTTGATTTCTCCAGTGCCATCAACACTATTCTTCCCTCGGTTCTGAAGGACAAGCTGGAGAACTCTGGAGTGGACCATCACCTCACTACCTGGATTTTGGACTACCTCACCGACCGACCACAGTATGTGAGGACTCAGGGCTGTGTGTCGGACAGGGTCGTCTGCAGTACGGGGGCCCCACAGGGAACGGTTCTGGCTCCGTTCCTCTTCACCATCTACACTGCAGACTTCTCCCACAACTCCACCCAGTGCTTCCTGCAGAAGTTCTCTGATGACTCTGCAATAGTCGGCCTCATCACTGATGGGGACGACAAGGAGTACAGAGGACTGACTCAAGACTTTGTGGACTGGTGCCAGCTGAACTACCTCCAGATCAACGCCAGTAAAACCAAGGAGCTGGTGGTAGACTTCCGCAGGCACAAGCATTCTCCACTGCAACCACTGAACATCCAGGGTATGGACATTGAGGCTGTGGACAGCTACAGGTACCTTGGTGTTCATCTGAACAACAGACTGGACTGGACTCATAACTCAGACGCCCTCTACAGGAAAGGGCAGAGCAGGCTGTACCTGCTGCGGAGACTCAGGTCGTTTGGAGTGGAGGGCCCACTCCTGAAGACCTTCTATGACTCTGTGGTGGCTTCTGCTATCTTTTATGGTGTGGTCTGCTGGGGCGGCAGCATCTCTGCTGGGGACAGGAAGAGACTGAACAGGGTGATCCGAAGGGCCAGCTCTGTTCTAGGATGCCCTCTGGACCCAATGGAGGTGGTGAGTGACAGGAGAATGGCGGCTAAGCTGTCATCCCTGTTGGACAACGTCTCCCACCCCATGCAGCAGACTGTGACAGCACTGAGCAGCTCCTTCAGTGGGAGACTGCGGCACCCACGGTGTGGGACGGAGAGATTTCGCAGGTCTTTCCTCCCCACTGCTGTCAGACTCCACAACAAAGACTTTAACTGAACAAACACACACATCCACACATGTGCAATAATACTAAGTGCAATAATCTTTTCTGGCATCGTTGTATTTTTACTCAGTTGTATATAGCATTCGTATTCTATTTTTATCTTATTGTATATTTTTATTCTATTTTATTCTACTGTATATAGTATATTATTTTATTCTATTCTGTACAGCTGTGTACTGTATTTATTCTTATTGTATTCTAATTTTTGCGTCATAACTTTTGCACTGTCCACTTCCTGCTGTGACAAAACAAATTTCCCACGTGTGGGACTAATAAAGGTTATCTTATCTTATCTTTATAGTTACCTTATCCTCAGCGCTCCGTGTGTCTGTGGCCTAAACACAGCTGATTACAGCGTCTGGGCACCGAGCAGCCTCAATAGCCTGGAATGGTGCTAACCGCTAGGCTAACTAGCAACAAGATGCCTTCCCTCTCCACAGATGACTACCACAGCCTCCTGCAGAAGATTGCAGTACTGGAGACAAAAATTCATCGCTTAGAAGTAAACGTGGAGGTAAATGGACTGTGTGGAAATGAAACAACCTTGCCTTTGATTCAAAACAATGGCGATGAGCAAGCTAGTACACAGCTAAGGAGCACAGATAACATGACCAAGAAAGTAGACTTTGTGCACTATTATAAATCCTCAAGCGATAATCCCCCCTTGGACTGTCTTGGTGCAAAACCAAGACATAAATCATGTCTCCTGGAAGGGGGAGGACGTATCACAGGCAGGGCACAGCGAGCTGAAATCTCTGAAACCGACTGGCCTTCACTTCCTACAAGACAGAGAAGCTCTTCTACCCCTGTATACGAGAGTGTGAGCAGGAGAGGAGGAGGGGTTGCTATTGTTAAATTCTTCACAGAAAAAATCCAAAAGATTAGACAAGCAATTGGTACATCAACAGCAGATCCAGACTATGTACTGTGTCCACCAAAAAACTGTTTAAACACCATGAAACAGTTTCACCCTATTAACAGCAAAGACCTGGAGGACATCTTAGGTCAACTGAACTCCTCCTCTTGCTGTTTAGATGTCCTGCCAACAAGTTTTTTCAAAAAGGTCTCAAAGACTTTGGAGTCAGACCTGTTACAGATCGTCAACTTTTCTTTAATGTCAGGTGTGTTTCCGGAACCACTAAAAACTGCTGTAATAAAACCTATACTGAAAAAGGACAATCTTGACAAGACACAAATGAACAACTACAGGCCGATCTCAAATCTCCCGTTTTTAAGTAAGATCATTGAAAAAGCAGTTTCTCAACAGCTCAGTTACTTCTTAAAACAGAATAATTGCTACGATGCCTTCCAGTCAGGTTTTAGACAGAACCACAGCACTGAAACCGCTCTGACCAAAGTGTTTAATGACATATGTCTGAATACAGACAGTGGAAAAATGTCAGTCTTAGTTTTACTGGATCTCAGTGCAGCATTTGATACAGTTGACCACAACATATTACTCAAACGACTGGAGAACTGGGCAGGTCTTTCAGGAACTGTACTAAACTGGTTCAAAACATACTTAGAAAACAGGAAATACTTTGTATCAATAGGTAACTTCACATCTGAGCAGACAAGTATCACATGTGGAGTTCCCCAAGGTTCCATCTTAGGACCCCCTCTGTTTAACATCTACATGCTCCCACTGGCACAGATTATAAAGAACAACAAAATAAACTACCACAGCTATGCAGATGACACACAAATATATATCACAATGTCACCAGGAGACCAAGGCCCTGTACAGGCTCTTGGTAAATGCATTGAGGAAATCAATGACTGGTTGTGCCACAATTTTCTCCAGCTAAACAAAAACAAAACTGAAGTAATAGTCTTTGGAGCCAAAGAAAAACGATTACAGGTCACCAGAGAACTTCAATCTATACATCTAAAAACCACAAACCAGGCGAGAAATTTGGGTGTAGTGATGGATGCAGACCTAAACTTAGAAAAACACATTAAGACAATAACAAAATCAGCTTACTATCACCTCAAGAATATTTCAAGGATAAAAGATCTGATGTCTCAACAGGACCTGGAAAAACTAGTCCATGCATTCATCTTTAGTAGGCTTGATTACTGTAACAGCATCTTTACAGGTCTACCTAAAAAATCAGTCAGACAACTACAGCTCATTCAGAACTCTGCTGCTCGAGTCCTCACTAAGACCAAAAAAGTGGACCACATCAGTCCAGCTCTGAGGTCTTTACACTGGCTGCCTGTCCGTCAGAGGATAGACTTTAAAGTTCTGATGCTGGTCTATAAAGCTCTGAATGGTTTAGGACCAAAATACATCAATGACCTCCTGACCCAGTATGAACCTTCCAGATCCCTCAGGTCATCTGGATCCGGTCTTTTATCAGTTCCCAGAGTCAGAACCAGACACGGAGAAGCTGCATTCAGCTTTTATGCTCCTTATATCTGGAACAAACTCCCAGAAAGCCTCAGATCAGCTGAAACACTCAGTTTATTTAAATCCAGGTTGAAGACTCACCTGTTCTCAGCTGCATTTGAATAAAGCACCAAATCCACACTTTTAAGCTTAAATTTCAAAACTAACATTTTAACTACTGATTTTATCTATTGTTCTGCTTTTATCTGTTTTGATTTTATATACTGTTTTGTTTGTTTGTTAATTAGTTTGTTTGTTTGTTTGTTTGCTTGTTTTAATCAATTTTAAATCATGCTTTTTATTTGTTTTTATTTCTAATGTCTCTGTAAAGCACTTTGAATCACCTTGTTGTTGAATTGCGCTATACAAATAAACTTGCCTTGCCTTGTTCATGCCCTATCGGCCCCCCTGGCTAAACTTTGCTAGATCCGCCCCTGCACAGTTACCAGCCGTCAGCTACGTAGAAAAAGATCAGCTTAACGCTGGAATGCTTTACAAACATTCAGAGATGAACTTACACACGTGTTTTACTTCTCTCTGGGATAACTTTGTCGGAGATGAAATGCTGGTTTGGTAGCGAGGCTACAAATACACACAGGCGCTCTATCACGTGACGCATACTGCTCTACGGTTATGAGCCGAGTTATGCCGTGTCACAAGTTTTGTGAGGTGCTTTTTTGATATTTAATGGATTGGATTACATTTTTTTATTTCTCTCCGATATCCGATCCAGTAATTTACGTCAGTATCGGACCCATACCAATACGTAATATCGGATCGGTCCATCTCTACTCCAGACTGAGACAGAGTCCAGCGCCTCTCCAGGTGACTGGTTCCAGAGCCCAAGCCGTGCGTTGAGGTGAGCCCGACTATATCTAACCGGTACCTCTCAACCTCACGCACTAAATCAGGCTCCTTCCCCACCAGAGAGGTGACATCCCATGTCCAGACTGCTAGTCTTGGTAGCCGGGGATTGGTTCGCAAGGGCTGCTGCCCAGCACACAATGCACCTGACCCCTACGGTGCCTTCTATGGGAGGTGGGCCTGCAAGAGGATGGGCCCATGTCCCTTATTTGGGCTGTGCCCAGCCGGGCACCCATGGACTAAGGCCCGGCCACCAGATGCTCTCCCTCGGGCACCCTCCCCGGGCAGGGTGAACTGTTCCCTTGGTGTTCTACTCATAGGCATCTTCTGAATCACTCTTTGTCTGGTCCCTCAGCCAAGACCATTTTGCCATGGGAGACCCTACCAGGAGGCCCTACCAGGGGGCAGAAGCCCCCAGACAACATACCCCTGGGATCCTTGGGACACACAAACACAAACCCCTCCACCACGATAAGGTAGCAATTTGCGGAAGGGAGAAAATTGTCGGGTGGTGGAAGGTATAAGTTGAGGATGTCCTTAATCCCACTGGCACATCTTCCGTGGAGGAAGCAGAGTCTGGGGATGAGGGGGATGACCCTCCAATCCCTGGGCACAAGGTCACTGAGGCAGTTAAACAACTCCTTGGTGGCAGAGCCCCTGGGGTCGATGAGGTCCGCCCTGAGTTCCTGAAAGCTCTGGATGTTGTAGGGATGTTGTGGTTGGCACGCCTCTACAGTATTGCGTGGAGATCAGGGGTGGTACCTCTGGATTGGCAGACCGGGGTGGTGGTTCCTATCTTTAAGAAAGGTGACCGGAGGGTGTGTTCCAACTATAGGGGGGCACACACCTCAGCCTCCCTGGGAAAGTTTGTGCCAGGGTGCTGGAAAGGAGAGTCCGTCCGTTAGTCGAACCTCAGATACAGGAAGAACAATGCAGTTTTTGTCCTGGTCGCGGAACACTGGACCAGCTCTTTATCCTCTCAAGGATACTTGAGGGTGCATGGGAGTTTGCCCAACCAGTCTACATGTGTTTTGTGGACTTGGAGAAGGCATTTGACCGTGTCCCTCAGAGTGTCCTATGGGAGGTGCTCCAGGAGTATGGAGTGTTTGGCCCATTGCTACGGGCCATTCAGTCCTTATACAACCATTGCAAGAGCTTGGTATGCGTAGCCGGCAATAAGTCGGACTTGTTCCTGAAGGGTGATGGACTCCGCCAGGGCTGCCTTTTGTCACAGATTCTGTTCGTAATTTTTATGGACAGAATATCTAGGCGCAGCCAAGTGGCGGAAGGCTTTTACCTGGGTAGTCTCAGAATCTCATCGCTGCTTTTCACAGATGATGTGGTTCTGTTGGGTTCATTGCGTGATGGCCTCCAGCTTGCACTGGAACGGTTTGCAGCCGAGTGTGAAGCGGTGGGAATGAGAATCAGCACCTCCAAATCTGAGGCCATGGTCCTCAGCCAGAATGGTAAATGGACTGATTCTTACATAGCGCTTTTCTACTCTCCCGGAGTACTCAAAGCGCTCTATACAACATGTCACATTCACCCAGTCACACCCATTCTCACAAGCACTTTCGCTCTACTTAGTGCTGTCTAACTACATTCACACACATTCATACTCCAATGGATGCATCGGAGAGCAACTTGGGGTTAGTATCTTGCCCAAGGATACATGACATGCAGACTGGAGGAGCCAGGGATCGAACCACCAACCTTCTGATCAGTAGGTGACCTGCTCTACTTCCTCAGCTACAGCCACCCCAAAAAAAGCCCACGCTGGATCAGGGACGAGTTCCCGGTCCAAGTGGAGGAGTTTAAGTATCTCGGGGTCTTGTTCATGAGTGACAGGAGAAGGGAGCGGGAGATCAACAGATGGATTGGTGCTGCGGCTGCAGTGATGCGGACGCTTTACCGGTCCGTTGTGGTGAAGAGAGAGCTGAGTGTAAAATTTCAATCTCAATTTACCGGTCGATCTACGTCCCTACCCTCACCTATGGTCACGAGCTGTGAGTAGTGACTGAAAGAACGAGATCGCGGATACAAGCGGCAGAAATGAGCTTCCTCTGATGGGTGGCTTGCCCTGTCCCTTAGAGATAGTGTGGGAAGTTCAGCCATCCGGGAGGGGCTCAGAGTAGAGCTGCTGCTCCTCCACATTGAAAGGAGCCAGCTGAGGTGGATCGGGCATCTGACAAGGATGCCCCCTGGGATGCCTAGGTGTGGTGTTCCTGGCATGTTCCAGCGGGAGGGGGCCCAAGGGCAGGTCAAGGACACGCTGGCGAGATTATATCTCTCGGCTGGCCTGGGAACGCCTTGGTGTTCCACCGGAAAAGCTGGAGGAGATGGCTGGGGAAAGGGAGGGGTGGGCTTCTCTGCTTATGCCCCCGTGACCCAGCCCCGGATAAGCAGAAGAAGATGGATCGATGAATGGATGGATGGACGTTTGTGCTTCTGTTCTGGTTAATCAAATTCTACAGTTTTTTTTAGGTTTTCACTTTGGATTACTTAAAACACATAACACTAAGTGTCAATTTATGAATGCAGTTTGATAACCAAGCTTGCTAGCATTAGCTGATGGCTTTGTACTCCACCTTCCAAATATGGCCGCTTCTGGCTCTAAAAAGCAACATGATGCCCAAAAATAAATAAATAAATAAATAAATAAATACAATGTTAAGATTCAAATATAGGAGTATCGAAGGTAACAGGTAACGCCACTGTTGCTATCTATCCATGTTTTCAACCACTAGCCCTAACAGCATGGTATAAAGTGCAGTCCTTTATACCTTACCTTATCACTGGTCTCCATATTGTGATTGACTTCAGGGGAAACCTCATCGGTATTAGCCGTGCCTGAGTCTGAGGGACTCTGGGGAATCACAGGTCTCTTTTTGAAATACTGAACCACAAAAACAACCTAGGAAGAGATAGAAGAAAAGTTGAATACATTTGATCATTCAAAATTATTCCTTTCACACGGATCAACCATTTGGATTGCAAGTACTTCCCTGTTACTGCAGGGAAATAGAGCTCTATTATTTTTGTTTACATTGTTTCTGTGACCCAGATCTTTGTCCCCACTAAGACTGTTGTTCACGAAGTGGAAAAAATTAATTCATGTTCATCCATGCAAGCACAGCTTGTGTGTGTGAGAGTATCTTGCAGCAGTTTAGTCCATTAGATCGGTTTTCTATTAAGGAAAGAGTCTAAATATGTTTGACCAAGTTACACAATGATGTGCAGAAGTAAGGTGCTGAACTTACTCTTGGAAAGATGAATTATTTTGAAAAGCTGCTTGAAAGTGTGCTTTAAATTGTACCGTTTTTTCTGACTTTGAATAAATGACTAAAATTTCAGTAAAACTTGCCCTCCATCCAGCACCTGTACCTCTGAAGAACCAGGAAACAGGCAGGGATAATCATCACAGACCCCTCACACCCTGGACACAGACTCTTTGACCTGCTACCCTCTGGCAGATGGTATAGAAGCCTGCAGACTGGGACCAACCAACACAGGAACAGTTTCTTTCCCCTCGCCATCTCCCTCCTAAACAGTTGAACTGTCACACTGCTCCCACTCCTAGACTGCAACTGCACCTTATGTACATTCTGTGATTGTACATATACACATATACATATATATATATACATATATACATATACACACACACACACACACACACACACACATATACATACATATAAAAAAAAAAAAAAAACACCCAGCACACCCCTGCGGGCGGTTTATCCTTCAAGCTCGGGTCCTCTACCAGAGGCCTGGGAGCTTGAGGGTCCTGCGCAGTATCTTAGCTGTTCCCAGGACTGCGCTCTTCTGGACAGAGATCTCCGATGTTATTCCCGGGATCTGCTGGAGCCACTCGCCTAGCTTGGGAGTCACCGCACCTAGTGCTCCGATTACCACGGGGACCACCGTTACCTTCACCCTCCACATCCTCTCGAGCTCTTCTCTGAGCCCTTGGTATTTCTCCAGCTTCTCGTGTTCCTTCTTCCTGATATTGCTGTCATTCGGAACCGCTACATCGATCACTACGGCCGTCTTCTTCTGTTTGTCTACCACCACTATGTCCGGTTGGTTAGCCACCACCATTTTGTCCGTCTGTATCTGGAAGTCCCACAGGATCTTAGCTCGGTCATTCTCCACCACCCTTGGGGGCATCTCCCATTTTGACCTCGGGACTTCTAGGTTATACTCGGCACAGATGTTCCTGTACACTATGCCGGCCACTTGGTTATGGCGTTCCATGTATGCCTTGCCTGCTAGCATCTTGCACCCTGCTGTTATGTGCTGGATTGTCTCTGGGGCATCTTTACACAGCCTGCACCTGGGGTCTTGCCTGGTGTGATAGACCCCAGCCTCTATGGATCTTGTACTCAGAGCTTGTTCTTGTGCTGCCATGATTAGTGCCTCTGTGCTGAGGCACTAATATATATATATATATATATATATATATATATATATATATATATATATATATATATATATATATATATATATATATATATATATATATATATGTTTACAAATAAGCAGTCATTTAACTTCAGGTTTGAGCTACCATAAAATGCTGTGTTTATTGGCATATCTGTTTTTCATAATGACCCACTAATGAAGTCTACACTGATATGAATAAGTCTAATAATAACAGGAACTGACCAGAAAGACAGCAACAGCAGCACCAATGCCTTGTCCTGCTATAACATCACTCCAGTGGTTACGATATTCAGCCACTCTGTTGATGCCTGTTAGCAAAGCCAGACTGACCAATGAGAGGCTGACAAAGGGCCCAGCCAGACGCCCCACTGCAGATCCAACGCAGGACATGATGTACATCTGAAAAGGAAGATTATTTCTCTGACACTTTAACCAAATATTACTTTATTGACATTGGTGAAGACTGTTGGATTATTTAAAGACAGATCTACTCACTGCCAAGTAAACAGCTAAGTAGACACTGAGTGCAGCCTCTTTGCAGGGAAATGTCTTCCTGGCTCTGATGATGTCATCAGGGTCACCAGTACAGCCATCTGACTGGCTCACAAAGAACGCTGTATCCTGGCAGCCGAGAGCAGTGTAATTGGGCTGGCACACAGACAGGAAGTAGGGAGCCAGACTTCCTGTGACCATCTGACCAGTACTAACAAAAATGTCTGTTGTAAACAAACCAAAGACAAAGACACCTACAGAAAGACACACAGGTGATATTTGTAAACAACTTAAACCAACATAACTATTGCATAACTCACATAGGCTACATTATAGACGGTTC
This sequence comes from Aulonocara stuartgranti, assembly GCF_965226115.1. Lineage (NCBI taxonomy): Eukaryota > Metazoa > Chordata > Actinopteri > Cichliformes > Cichlidae > Aulonocara > Aulonocara stuartgranti. Next base: position 36,520,304 of record NC_138954.1, on the reverse strand, counting down.
ATTTAAATTCTGTGAAAATGGCCATTTTAAACATAGCTGATCCTAAAACGTTAGAAGAGACACCATAATTGTGTTTAGCTCTACAGTAGCCCAGAACATTATTATAAGGACATTTTAAAAATGTCAGACACGACAACTGGGTTAATCAATGGTGGGAATATTTTGGGCTGGTCTTACATTACCAAGGAAACGGACAGTCCTGCGCACCATGGGGTTAACATAGCAGCAGTCTCCCACGACAACAACCTTCTCCTGCTCATAAAAGTTGTTTGAGTTGTAGTAAAAGAGGAAGATGACTACTTCCACCCCTGAAATCTGAAAAAGAAGAAAAAAAAACAGAATGAAAAACAAAATAAATAAGAATAAATTGGAGAAAATGTTAGCTGTAGTATACAGTACTGAAAAGTTTGCAGTAATGATGGCGTTGTCATATTCCAGTAATTTGCTGCAATGATGTAGCTTTGATTTTAAAAGTTACTATTAAATCAAATTTTTATTTGTTCACATGTTTTTATGTGATATGTTATTGACATGCAGTAAAACCCATATCATGTATCAGCATTAGCATTTGACATTTTGTTGAGAAAAAAAATATTGAAGGTTCATCCTCTGCTATTTTAGCCACACACTAATTTTGACCCATTGAAGAGAAAACATCAGCAGAGCTAATGCAGAGGTGGGCGGGGCCTACCAAACAGCCACGTACAGCAACCACAAACAGCAGAAAAGACAAACACAGCCACCATGATGTTACCCTCCAGTTTGTGAAATCCCATTATGAAGCCTTATTGCACGTTTCATCTTCACCTTTTTAGTATTTTAAAATTATATGCGATGGGCGTGGTTCTGACTGCAACTCCGTTAACGTCGACTAACAACCCGTCAATCACACAATCAGGAAACATACACTGGATAATCATCCTCTCTGACACTTAAAATAACCACAATTTACAAAACTGACCATAAGCTCATCAGCAAAGTGTTTACAGAGGGTGAATATTAGAGACTGAGCCTGTGCAGGTATGGGAACATCAGACTCAGTTTCCCCATGAATATCAGTATGGTGTGGAAGGAGGACAGAGCTTCCAGATAAAGGATACAGGTGGAACAACACCAACACATGGAGAAAGTTTGCACATATCCACTCGAACAGCATGCCTGCCTCACCCTGCCGTGACGGTGGGGGGCTCAGAGATATTGATGACTTTGAGAAGGTGTTGTGGAACTTTGTTCCAGCACTGCTGAAATCACCTGCAGAGACCTGCTGCAATACTTATGTTCAATACTTATTTTACCTGCTGTGAAATGCACAATAATGCATGGTTCCATCCACTGCAGATATCGACTAACTGACAGATACTAACAGTCCTTTAACATGCATGGCTTTCTGTAGCTCTATTGACTTACCAGTACAACAGGTAGTCCGCTCACCACAGAGTACAGTATTATAGGTGGCATGCGGCTGTTCTGCTCAGGTCCAGGATCAGGTTTGGTCAAAGTGGGATCTCTGCAAATGAAGCCCTGCTCTGCTGGACTGAAAGTGTCAGTGAACTCACAGTAGTAAACCAGCATGACTGTAGCAGCGAGTATCACCACCTGGAAGTACAGCATGATGGAGTCAGCATCGGTTACCACATTAGTCCAGTTGAACAGGAAAATCCAGCTTTTTGAGGTCTTTGCTGCTGATGTAATGAAGACAAAGTAGCCATTCAAATTTCAGTCACCATTTTTTTCCAAATCCAGTTTCAAGATTTCTGTTTTTTGTCACTATAATTGGAAATCCAGCCCTCACGGTTTATCACCCAGTTTTGGAACAATAAATGTCAAGCAATACAGAGGTTAGGCACAAAAATCTAAATGCAGACAGTGATGATGATTCTACTGATGACCAGGCTGTTAGAGGAAAGCCACAGTGACTCTGTGAGTGGGAAACCTCGTCCTTCCACTCCTGTGACTTTACTGAATCATCTGAGTGGACCGGCGAGCTCATTCTGTTTCAGTGAACAATCTCTAAAGAGTCACTTACAGTCTGTTGAACACAAACTCACTAAAGAGCAGGTCGAGTGAATGGGAGATAGCATTGAGAGCTTTTCAATACACGTCACAGGTTAGGTCAATAGACTGTAAATAAAAGATGAATGTAATCACGTGTCATCTGACATTTTAAAGTTTCTAAATGTGATTTTTTTTGTTGTGACAGACATAGAGAACCAAACAAAAGAAGACAGTTTTTAAAAATGTTAAACATTTCAATTCATTTTGGGGTTTTGGTCATTTCTGTAACACCTCCAGAAAGTCTTTACTCCTATTTGGAGAAAGATCAAATAAATCTAAGCTTTGTTTAATCATTCTACCTCACTACAAAGAGCTACATAGTTGTTAAAATGTATGCCTGACATGTCTACTTAGATCAAAAAACTGTTTCAAAAAGCTACTGAAAATAATGGGAAACCCATCTGATAACCCAGCCATGGGGGAGCCACAGGCCAGTGGAGTCCCAGTGCTAGTCCTAAGCCCAGATAAATGGGGAGGTTCCCTGGTACTCAGGTTGTTGCACTTTACTTATTGTATTATTTATTGTATTTTCTTATTACTTGTCATTTCTGTTTGTTAAAAAACCAAAACAAAAAACCCAACTATTTATTTATTACTAAAAAAAACAAACAAAACAAAACCCTTCCTCTTCTTCATTATTTTTGTTTCTTTTCACTCCGGGACCGTGTGTACATAATTTTGTTCCACCTCATGTTAACATGTGATGCGAATGACAAATAAAGCTCCTTGAATCCCTGTGTATGATCCACAAACAGGATACCCTTTATATGCTGGACATTATCTTACAATTTGTCACGTCCATAATAATATCCCTATAATATGAAGCATCTCGCATTATGCAATTAAAAATGACAGAAATCTCTATATCAATAACAAAGTAATTTATGATATGAAAAAGGTTCTTTGTTACATGTATTAGGTCCAAGTCAGTTTTTTTGTTTTGTTTTTTTAAATGTTTACTCCGGTATCGGGCATCCTGCACCAGCTATCCGATTTGGAGCGTAGCAGAGACATTTCTGCACTGCTCGGGGAAAGGCAAACTCAGAAACAGCGTTTACCTGTCGAGTTAGGCCAACTAGGACAAAAACAAACAAAACGAAGAAGAAAAAAAGACCAAATTAGATCTTAAATATGAATAACCTCTTGTCAATTGTCTTCAGCAGGGAGAAAGCATCTAAACTACTAGGTTGATTAATATGAAAGTCACAAGGCAGAAATCAGCAAACTGCTGCTTCACCGATTCCCAAAGAGCCATTAGTTGAATAGCTCAAAGCCTAATTTTCTAGAGGTAAAATAAATAAGCCAAACCATTTGCAGTGAAATATATTTCTATTCCGATTTGTTGGATCTTCCAACGATAGCCTGCTGTTGTATATTCAAGCAGAACATACAGCAGAAGGCCATTTTTAAGCAGTTTAACCAACTTGGACAATTTTTAAAGTTCTGGGTTACAAAAGTCCCCTAACCTTTAAGAACTTACCAGTGCTTCATTTGCCTCTAGTCATTGCAGAGTTGCCTCTGCATTGTTCATCTCATCTATGTTGTTAAAAGGCTAATCCAGAGGCAATACACCGGCATCAACAGGTTCAGTGCTGCAAGATTAACGGAGGCTCTGAACTCCTCACGGAGGTCCCCGACTTCTCTGATCAGCTCTCTCCCCATGGTTATACGTTTTTAGAAGGCTGCATCTGTTAAAAAAAAAACAATAACACAAAGAATACTGGCTTGTGATAAACTGGACAAGCATTGTGATGAGAAAAACAACGATATTCATAAGTGATGGCTTCACATTTTGCATTCATGTTCAAGTAGTTCAATCTGTTAGAACTATTTACAATTTAGCCTGTTCATAAAATGTCATAGTACAAAATTTTAGAACTGGCCTGAGACTCTCTGGAATCTAAAAAAGCAAAATAAGATGATATTCAGCAGCATAAATTAGTGTTTTGAAGTTAAGATTACAATGTAATTGTGATGCAGCTTATTGTTTCAAAGCATACAGTCGTTAGAAAAGGTACTGAACGCAGACTATTTGCTGGGGAGGCCGCATAGCTGTGTAGGTTGGCGAAAGGAGCTGGCCGGGGGATCATGATGGTTGCTAGTAGTGGGTTGGGGGGGCAGACTGCAGAGTGGTGGAGCCTGTTTAGAAACATGTTTAAAAATTGTCACACTGCGACTGAACGGACTCACGCGCAGGCTCTAGGTCTTGAAAGCACAAGAGTCTTTATTATGATACACCAGGTGATTATTTACAAAAGTGAGGGGAAAGCCGGGCTCCGGGGGTCCACACCACGAACGGGAAAGACGCCGATAGTCACACACACACTCCGTCCACTCCTCTTCACACACCACTCACTCGGGTAACACAGGGGTTGGTCCAGGGAATCTGTACACAGAGACACGAAGGGATAGTAAGGCAAATCGCTGTGAAAGCACTCTAGAAGTAATTGAGCTGGGGTTACACTGACGAGGGTCGGCAACGGTCCAGCGACGAGAAACACAGAGCTGCCATCTTATAAAGGAGCTGGATCACTCGTGATGAGCCACAGGTGCGTGGGCCAAGAGCAGGAGCCCACAGGTGAGCTCCGCCCAGGCAGAGGGAGGAGGGAAAGGGGGGAAGGGAGAGAGCAGGAACAAAAAAAAGAATACAAAAACATATGTAGCCATACTGAGCCGACCGGGTAGGCACAGGGACCCTGACAGCACCCCCCCTCAACGGGAGCCTCCCGGCGACCCACCGGGCTTACGAGGGTGCCGGCAGTGGAAGTCACGGAGCAGGCGCCGACACAAGACAGCCGAGCGAGGCACCCAGGAGCGCTCCTCCGGCCCGTAGCCCTCCCAATCGACCAAATACTGGACCCCCCGCCCCCAGCGCCGGGAGTCCATAATGCGGGAGACGCCATACGCCGGCAGCCCATCAACGAACCGGGCGGGAGGCGGGGGCCCGGAAGGAGGGCACAAAGGACTGGAGAGCACGGGCTTAATCTGGGAGACATGGAAAACGTCGTGGACACGCATGTTGCGTGGAAGGTTCAACTGAACAGACACAGGGTTCACAAGCGCACCGATTTCGAATGGCCCAATAAAAGCTGGAGACAGTTTCTTGGACTCCGCCCGGAGGGGCACATAGCGGGTGGACAGCCATACCTTTTGTCGGACCGCATGTGTCCGATGGCGGTCCGCGAGCTGTTTGTTACGTGCCTTTGTCCGGAGGAGGGCAGCTCGGGTGGTTCTCCACACCCGGCGACATCTACGCAGGTGGTGTTGGACGGACGGCATAGAGAGGTCACCCTCAACGGCTGGAAAGAGCGGAGGCTGGAATCCTAATGACGCCTCAAAAGGTGAAACTCCAGTGGCTGAGGAAGTCAGGCAATTGTGGGCGTACTCAATCCATGGCAGATGTTCACTCCAGGTCGTTTGATTTGTGGACAGCACACACCGCAGAGCAGCCTCCAGTTCGTGGCTCGCCCGCTCAGCTTGCCCGTTAGTCTGGGGATGGAATCCAGAGGACAGACTAACCTTAGCGCCGAGGGCGGAGCAAAACTCCCTCCAGACCCGCGACGTGAACTGGGGGCCACGGTCTGACACAATGTCCTCTGGAATTCCATGGAGGCGGAACACATGCGTGGTGAGGAAGTGAGCGGTCTCCAGGGCCGTAAGCAGCTTGAACAAGGCAACGAAATGGACAGCTTTAGAAAACCTGTCCACAATGGTTAGAAAATCCAAGGCTATGTGGGACCAAGGCCGTCCCGGAGTGGGTAGTGGTCGTAGCAATCCGGAGGGGGGTTGGTTAGACAACTTGTTATGGGCGCAGGTCGTGCAGGCGGCAACGTATTCCCGTGCATCCCGAGCCAAAGTGGGCCACCAGAAGTAATGCTGGAGGAATTGTATGGTTCGGTGTACCCCCGGGTGACAGGTGAACCGGGCGGCGTGTTCCCATTGCAGTACCTGAGAACGAACAGAGGAGGGCACAAACAACTGACCTGGGGGCCCGGTCCCGGGATCTGGTTCTGTTTTCTGAGCTTCCTTAATCTGAGATTCGATTTCCCAGGTCACCGTGCCGATGGAGCAGGAGGCTGGAAGAATCGGACCTGGCTCGGGTTCCGCTTCAGAGGAGTCATACAGTCGGGAGAGGGCGTCTGGCTTCACATTGCGGCTCCCGGGTCTGTGAGTAATTGAAAAGTTGAAACTCGTGAAAAAGAGAGCCCACCTCGCTTGCCGGGGATTGAGTCGCTTTGCGGCTCGGAGATACTCCAGGTTTCTGTGGTCTGTCCACACGATGAATGGTTGAGTGGCTCCCTCTAGCCAATGTCTCCATTCCTCCAGTGCTAACTTGATAGCCAGAAGTTCCCGGTCTCCAACATCATAATTACGCTCTGCTGGGGAGAGACGGTGAGAGAAAAAGGCGCACGGGTGGAGCTTACCCTCCGTCCGTTGGGACAACACCGCTCCGACCCCGGAATCTGACGCGTCCACCTCAACGACGAACTGTTGTTTGAGGTCGGGTTGGCAGAGGATAGGCGCTCTAGCAAACCGTTCTTTGAGATGTAGGAAGGCCTCCTGCGCAGACTGGTCCCACTGAAAAGACACTTTAGGAGAAGTGATTCTGGTTAAAGGCAGAGCGAGTTTACTGATATCTCGAATGAAGCGGCGGTAGAAGTTGGCAAAGCCTAAAAAGCGCTGGAGCTGTCGACGGTTTGGGGGTTCGGGCCAGGTAAGCACTGTTTGGACTTTCGCTGGGTCTGGTTTTAGATCACCCCGCTCTATTATGTATCCGAGAAAGGCCACGGAGTCCACATGAAAGTCACATTTTTCGCTTTTCACAAACAGTCTGTTTTCTAGCAAACGCTGCAGAATCTGTCTGACGTGTGTCTCGTGCTCCGCCACTGTTTTAGAGAAGATAAGTAGACAAACGCGCACCGATTGATAAAGTCGCGGAGGACATCATTTACGAGGGCCTGGAAAACTGCTGGGGCGTTAGTCAGCCCAAAGGGCATCACCAGGTACTCAAAATGCCCCAGATGGGTGTTGAAAGCGGAGGGACTTGTCCTTCTTTTCTACAAAGAAGAAGCCAGCTGCCACAGGGGAAGAGGACGGCCGGATTATGCCTGCTGCCAGTGAGTCCGTGATGTATTTCTCCATAGATGCTCTCTCAGGTTGGGAGAGACTATAAAGGCAACAGGTGGGAAGTGTGGCGCCTGGGAGAAGATCAATGGCGCAGTCATACGGCCGATGAGGTGGTAACGATTGTGCACGATCTTTACGAAAAACCTCAGCCAAGTTGTGATACACAGGTGGAACAGAGGTGAGATCCGGAGGCTCAGACAGGTTATTTGGAGGAGACGCGGAGGGCGGAGTAGCAGCCCGGAGGCAATTCATGTGACAATCCACTCCCCAGCCCACCACGCATTCGGATTTCCAGTCAATATGAGGGTTATGCTGTCGCAACCAGGGATGACCTAAGACAAGCGGTGTTTGAGGAGCTTTAAACACGAATAGGCTTAGCACCTCGGTGTGGTTGCCGGAGAGTGTGAGTGACACGGGCTCTGAGACATGGGTTATATCAGGCAGCTGCTATCCAGATAAGGCGGTGACATGTAAACGATGAGGTAGAGGGTCAGACCCAACCCCTAATTCTTCCGCGAGGGCTGAATCGATAAAGTTCTGTTCCGCGCCGGAGTCAATTAACGCCATCACAGAATGGGTCTTTGTGCAGACTGTTAACTTGGCCAGTAACATTAAGCGCGGAAGGGAGCTTTTACTAGACAGGTCGCCCACCAGTACTCCCTTAACTACGGGCGGGCGCCCCCTTTTGGTCGAGATGGACAGGTGGCAATGAAGTGGCCTTTACGGCCGCAATACAGGCACTCACCAGACACCATGCGTCGCTGACGTTCCGCGGGTGTTAGCCGTGAGCGACCCAGCTGCATGGGCTGCTCGCCTTCCTTGCTTAGCTCGCCACTGTGGGCAGCACTGGGTTTAGCCCTCCACTCCCCCGCTGGTGGGTCCATGAGCACCCGTGGCTCCTGAAAGGCCCGCCCCCGGAGGTCTCTGCGAGCCCGAAGGTGATCATCTAATTTAATGCACAGAGCCATTAGAGAGTCAAGAGAGGCAGGCAGGTCATGCATTATCAGTTCGCCTTTCAATTCATCACAGATGTTATTTAGCAAGGCACTCTTCAGCGCTTCCTTCCCCCACCCCGTTTGCTCAGCCAAAACCCAGAAATCGACAGAATAATCCGACATCCTACGTCTACCTTGTTTGAGATTTAACAGGCGTTGAGCGGCGGCGGCAGCCTCGGATCCTTTGTCAAAAACGCTCTTAAACTTAGACAAAAAAATCGGGGTAGGAGATTTCGGGGTGGGATCGCAGCACTGCCTGGGCCCACTGTAGTGCGCGATCACATAACAGTTGCACAAAGAATGAAATCTTATCTCCATCACCAGGGTACAAGTGAATTTGCTGACGAAAAAAATAAGTGAGTTGTGTGAGAAATCCTGCACACTTATCCAACTCACCATGAAATAGTTCTGGAGAGGGAGGCTGATGCCCGACGACCACCAGGCGTGGATGAGGCTGGACCAGGCGAGGATGAGGCTGGACCAGGCGAGGATGAGGCTGGACCAGGCGTGGATGAGGATGAGGATGAGGCTGGACCAGGCGTGGATGAGGATGAGGCTGGACCAGGCGAGGATGAGGATGAGGCTGGACCAGGCGAGGATGAGGCTGGACCAGGCGAGGATGAGGCTGGACCAGGCGAGGATGAGGATGAGGATGAGGCTGGACCAGGCGTGGATGAGGATGAGGCTGGACCAGGCGAGGATGAGGATGAGGATGAGGCTGGACCAGGCGAGGATGAGGCTGGACCAGGCGAGGATGAGGCTGGACCAGGCGAGGATGAGGCTGGACCAGGCATGGATGAGGATGAGGATGAGGCTGGACCAGGCATGGATGAGGATGAGGATGAGGCTGGACCAGGCGAGGATGAGGCTGAGGATGAGGCTGGACCAGGCGAGGATGAGGCTGGACCAGGCGTGGATGAGGCTGGACCAGGCGTGGATGAGGCTGGACCAGGCGTGGATGAGGATGAGGCTGGACCAGGCGTGGATGAGGATGAGGCTGGACCAGGCGTGGATGAGGATGAGGCTGGACCAGGCGTGGATGAGGATGAGGCTGGACCAGGCGAGGATGTATTGCCATAGCTTCCTTTACAGAGGCAGGTAAAAGCAAAGGCTCTACAGGTGACAAAATAGAGGAATGAGTGGATGAGGAGGCAGGTAACTGAACTGCAGACAGTGCTACAGGCTGCACTAAAGGCTGCACAGATGGCAGAGCTGATGGCTGAGCTGATAAGTGAACTAATGACAGAACTGATAATTGGTCTAACGGCAAAACTACAGGCTGAGTGAGTGACTGACTCACTCAGAGTGGCTGACTGTACTGCCGATTGTAGCAGAAGTGGAGCAGGTGAAAAACTGTCCCTAACATCCTCTGAGTGGGGTTAATTGTCTCAGAGTTACCAAATCCAGGCTCAGAAGGAGCGGAAGAAACACAGCCTGTAACTTTCATGGAAGTTTTAAAAAATGCCCACTTGGGTGAGGTCAGTTATGATGGAGGTAGGTAAACTACGACTGCTATCCTTCATCATACAACACACAGCCCCCCCCAAAAAAATAGTCTCAGAAACAATACTAGTGTCCTTCTCATTCACCACAGCCAGCCGCAGTGAAGTCCCAAAATCCGGCTGTGGGCTGACACACTGGCGGCTGCCGGCTCCAACGGGCCGGGAAAAACCACATCCAGCGGGCCAGGCAAAATCTCCAGCAGGTGAAACTGACGCGGCGGCTCTGGGAAGGCCATTGCTCGCTGCTGCCAGACAAAGTCAGCTGATTCCCGACCCTGCACCGCCTCCCGGGCTTCATGCAGATCGGCGATTAAGTCCGTAAATCCTCTAGCCTGGCGGAGATAGGGATTTCCTTCAAGGATTGTTTCTGTCACGTTCATTCCCACAAGTTTTGCCCTGGCATTAGATGTGTGGGTTATCCAGTCCACCAGGCGTAAGACGCGTGCGAGATTGCTCTCTCCAGGTAAGTCCGCTGGATCCATTTTGTGGTTGCTCCGTACTGTCACGGCTGGGGCAGCAGTCGTGTGGTGTAGTGAGAAAAGGATCCAAAGTGCAGGTACTGGCTGGGGTGTGAGTAAGTGTTTATTTGTAATGAAAGTACAAAACAGGATATAAGGAACAAGGAGCAACTAAAGCCTAGACTGGGAAAACTAATAAACAAACCTGAAAACGTGAGGACACGCAGGGAAAGGCGCACAGAGAGATGCAAGGAATACCAAAATACACAGACGGCACAACGACAAACAGAGGCAAACACACACTATAAATACAAACCAGGTAATGAGGAAATGACACGCAGGGGTGGACACAGCTGGAACTAATGGGCATAACGAGGCACAGACCTACAAAGTAAAACAGGAACCTCACAGACTGTTTTACAACACAAAACTCGGAGACACGAACAGAGCACAGAGAGAAGACACAGGTAGGGATAATAAGACACGAGAACTAAACCCAAAGAATTAATACAAAATCAGAATAAACTAGAAAATAATAATAATGCACTCAAAACGCTGGGTCATCGACCCAGGACCATGACAACTAGTGATGGTGAGATGAAGCCTCATGATGAACTGAAGCTTCCCATCCAACTGGTCGACTCATGGTTCGAAGCATTGTGATGATTCATTTGCTCTACTGCGCCATCAAGTGGACAATTCAAGTGAAACGGGCTCAATAATTATAATGATGTGATGTGTAAACCGCTAAACCGAATAAATAAATTGTTTTTCATGGTTATTTATCCCGAATATTGTCTCAGTATGTCTGATACAAAAGAGAAAGTGGAAACTATCAGTACACAGTTTTTGGGATGATTGTGTAACTGCGTAATCATTCTTATGTACATCTCAATAATGACACAAACTAGTGTGTGGCACTTCAAGTTGAATGAATAAAGGAATTACTATTGTTCATGACACCAATAACTGAACTCTAAATATTAGTTATATTTAATATTATACTAATTTTATATTAATTTAATTAATATTGTGTATAATAAATTGGCAGCTTAACACAGGAATGTACATGGAAACAAAAAGGGAGGGAGTTGTGATGTGAATGTGCTTGTATAACAGTGCTCATGACACTAGGGAAAAGTTTTCATTTGTTTTTATTCAAAAATAGCAGCTTTCCCACAGTGCTGGGCTGAAGACGGTTCCTCTTTTTTGAGAGGATTTCTCCTGCTTTTGAAAATATCCTCTCACAGGGCACAGATGAAGCAGGGGTTGCAAGAAAAACCACAGCAAGTTTATACAAGTTTGGATAAAGAAATTTGTGTCCAGTACTCCAGTAGCTATGTAACACGTACGTAATCCAATTCCACAACACGATGTGATGAGGGAATCAGCTGTGTTTTGCTGCCCATTTTATTTCGAATCTGGCGCGAACCGGTGAACCAGTTCCCGAATCAGTCACGTGGTACGGACTGCCCGCGAGGCCTCGAACGTCACTGCATACGTAATCAACGCAAGCCTCGATACGCGCTTCAGAAAAACGCCCCCGCGATTACCCGACGCGCGATTCGAAGTTTCGACACACAGGACACATCACTAATGACAACTAAGGCCTTAAATCAGAAGTACCTGACTAAAGCAGATGACTCGTAATCTGGAGAGGAAATGGCGTGTCACAAATTTAGAGGATCATCATTTAGCCTGGAGAAATAGTTTGCTGCTTTATAAGAAAGCCCTCCGCAAAGCCAGAACATCTTACTATTCATCACTGATTGAAGAAAATAAGAACAACCCCAGGTTTCTCTTCAGCTCTGTAGCCAGGCTGACAAACAGTCAGAGCTCTGTTGAGCCAACCATCCCTTTAACGTTAACCAGTAATGACTTCATGAACTTCTTCACAAATAACATTTTTATCATTAGAGAAAAAATTACCAGTAATCATCCCACAGATGTAATATTATCTACAGCTACTCTTAGTACCATTGATGTTAAGTTTTTTTATTTATTTATTTTATTTATTTATTTATTGTCATTGTCAAGAACAATGAAATTGCGTTTGGGGCTTCCATACAACCCCAAAAAAAAGAAGAAAATAATAAATACCCCTTAAAACCCAAGTGTACATATTTAACCCAGTGTGACTCCAATGCAATAAGACAATCCTTAGCAATAATGTTCGTAGAAATTCAGACAAAGACCTGAGAAACATGACAAAATACAACAATGCAACCCATTCAATATTATTGTACTGTGAGATATGATATCAGATATGATAGTTATCTATTTAAGAAAGAGGGGGGGGGGGGGCAGGAGGGGGAAGAGAATAAAGATATGATGCACCAATGCAGACCAGTTCATTGCTATTAAGAAGTTGGATATGGTTATTGTCCGTGAGAGGGGGGCAGAGAGTTCAGGAGCCTCACAGCCTGTGGATACAGGCTGTTGGCCAGTCTGGATGTTAGACTCTTTTTCTCTAATTGATCTTTCTGAGTTAACTTCAATAATTACTTCCTCCAAACCATCAACCTGTCTTTTAGACCCCATTCCTACAAAACTGCTCAAAGAAGTCCTGCCATTAATTAATGCTTCGATCTTAAATATGATCAACCTATCTCTAATAATCAGCTATGTACCACAGGCCTTCAAGCTGGCTGTAGTTAAACCTTTACTCAAAAAGCATCTCTAGACCCAGCAGTCTTAGCTAATTATAGGCCAATCTCCAACCTTCCTTTCATATCAAACATCCTTGAAAGAGTAGCACACTCACAACTGTGGTTCAAGACCTGCGACCGCACTCATGCCTCAACAAGACGCAATAAGAAACGGCCGCAGCGCTTCAGGCACAGAAGCAATCGTGATGACATTTTGGATTAGGACTTGCAGCAAAGCTTCAATTTTTCAACATGAAACATAAAATTGTGACGCTGAGCTGCTAACACGTTTTAGAAGCCCCAAAAAACACTAAAAACATGTTTTTTTTAAAAAAAATACATCAGGAGTAAATCTAAAATTGCTCCTAATTCACTAAATGCCAACTCTGGTACAAAAGGCTCAATAAGCGCTCTGCACTGGGAGTAAAAGGACGAGTTATTTCTCTGCAGGAACACGCAAGCCTTCCTTCAGGGTTAATTATGTGCTTATAAATGCATTCCACAATCTTCAAGTCGGCAACAATCGCCATGAGTGTTAGAGACATGCCCACTGCACTCAAAGCTGGAGACAAAACCAAATCCGGCACAGAAACAGAGACCGATCACCTCCCGTGGCCTTACTCATGACTTTATATTCTTCTGTGAAAAGCTGTGAGAATTATTCTTTAATCCTTGAAAGAGTAGTTGTCAAACAGCTAACAGATCATCTGCAGAGGTTTATTTGAAGAGTTTCAGTCAGGTTTCAGAGCTCATCACAGCACAGAAACAGCTTTAGTGAAGGTTACAAATGATCTTCTTATGGCCTCTGACAGTGGACTCATCTCTGTGCTTGTCCTGCTAGACCTCAGTGCAGCGTTCGATACTGTCGACCATAATATCCTATTAGAGCGATTAGAACATATACAGAACATATACATGTATATATGTATATATATCTGTATATATACCTGGAGTTGCCCACCCCTGCTCTGGACACTTGCAGTCGTCACACATGGAAATCAAATGTGTGATAAGCTGCAGGATTCAAACACAAGTGTAACTTATAAACACATGTTCATACTTTTATTCCACAATCAGAGAGAAAGAAACAGAGAGCGAGTGCAGGACAGACAGACAGGTGACAGTCTCAGGTGTACACACTGCTACACAACAGCACAGAGAAGCAGGATTTAGTGTTTGTGTTATTACGAGTGTAAACAAGAAGAGTTCCAGATGGTGCAGTGGACACATGTGTGACTGCTGTGATTAAAGCATCTTTCTTTCAGCTTAACGAGTGAACCGTCAGCTCGTTCAAACACACGTTAAAGTGCGTTTGGCTCGACACCACCGAACAGAGGCAGCAATATAACATAGCTAACATTAACAGTGCAGTGAATCCTGCTTGTGCCGCGATGTTCAGGACTGCAAACCGAGCAGCATCACTGACTTTCAGCTTGTTGTGTTTGTGGATATATGACTGACTTTAATTATCCATAAAATGATCACATTTTCTAAGGTCAACTATTGAACGGCCTTTCAATTGGGACAGCCTTCGTCGCGTCGCTGTGACGTAATCGGCCTTAAAATGCAGCCTTTAAGGCGGCAGACCCTGAATTGGGATACAGCCTAAGACTCAGAGATAATCAAAGGAAAGATGTTTCTGAATGTGTGTTGCTAGCATCAAAATATGTTTCAGTAAATACAATGTCTTAGTTTTATGTGCCAGGATTGCTTCATACTGTCAGGTTCTGTATTTCAGGTCACGGTGTTCGCCCTCCATTCTAATGTAACTCAAGTCAATCATTTTTCTGAGCACTGCTGCACTCTAGTGGTCACAGCATGTAAATAAACTCTAAGTTCACATATTATGCTTTGAATTATTTTTTCGTTCTATACACAAATAAGAACTCAAATAACTGATCCCTTCAGTCTTTTCTGTTTTGGTATTTGCTTTAATGTCGTTGTTACCATGGTGATCACAGTGATGAAAGCCCATCATCACTGCAACACTAGCAATCTCTAAAACTGAAAACTGGAAACTCTAGAATCCAGTGAAACCAGTCTGTGAAACTGAGCCATTAGTTCACGTGAACAGATCCAGACAGTCTTCTAGCCCTGGCACACTACAGTCCCCATCACCATGGCAACCGTCTGTCTCATGCTGCTCCCTCTTTCGCCTCCGTTTATATACACTAGTTTTTTTCCTCTCCTCCTTTTCCTCCTCTTCGTCTGTCCCCTTTTCTGTCTCCGGAGCATCATGAGGATCTTGGATCTGGACTCTTTGGAGTTTCTCTGTTAGCAGGGCTGAGTGGAGGTTCTGGTAGAACCTGCTGGCAGCAGAGAGAGAGAGAGAAAAATCACATGTTTGACAGGAAATCCAGTGAGACTCCAGTATGCCTCTGACTTTACAGCCAACCAACACACTGACCTGAATATCCTTCTATGGTTCTCCTCCATCTTCTGATTGGCTACCTGTGTTAGATAGGTGATGTATTCCTGTGGAAGTAGGAGCGTTCCATCATGGCTCAGAGGAACCTCCAGGCCATGGGTGCTACGGACTGCCTACAGGGACAAATGCAGTAAAGACATTTTTATTACTATGCTACAGTTTATGGAAGAAATGCCGACAACGAAGGTCTAATTTTACTGAATCATTGTAACTGTATTATACAAAGAGGGCATATACATGTGGGCAGCTGTGGATGCAGAGTGTCGACTACCAGAGGTTCAATCGTTAGCTACTCCAGCCTTCATGTATTCAAGTATCCAAGGCCACAGATACTGAACCCTGTGTGTGTGTGTGTGTGTGTGTGTGTGTGCCAGCCAGACAAGGTACTTCAGCAAAGAGCAGCTGGGGATGGAAAATGCGTTCAGCTGAATGCTGCTGTGAGTTGGCCTTATATAGAAGAAACTGAATTGAACTAAAATGAAACCTGAACAAAGCAACTGCATGAACATGTGTGGGACTGAGTGAAAATTTGTGGTAACCTCTGAGTGTCAGTTAGTGTAGAAAAGCCCCCCAAAAGAACCGTCAGTTCTCCGTCACTTATCCAACGGAGCGTTGCAGCGGCTGGAGCCCTGCTGTCATCACAGCATTGTTCTAATGAGACAACATGTCCTGGGAACCTCTCACGGAGATGTAGCCTGGTGGCATCAATCATAACGTCTCAGTACTGCTCTTATACATGATTTCATCCAACACCTAATGGCAGTGGGGCTGCTGCTCTATAGACCACGCCGTGTTAGCAGCGAGCACAGGGCAGGCTGCCACTTGCATGAAGTCTACTTCTGATCCATTCGGCTCAACAGCTGCATCACGACGGCGTGTCATCGTGCAGGAGTCAGCTGACTTTAATGTTCACTGTTTCTGTGCTTTCATCACTACTGTCAAACTCTTATAGTTACATTTCTACTTGTTACTCAGCATCTAGCTTTGATCAATAAGAACACTGTCTGTAAACTGTTAGTCCGATAATCACTGACACTGGAATTCACTTTGATGGCCTTCAACCTCCCCCAAACATCACAGCGACCTCACTCCCACTCATCCTGCTGTGCAAGCCCTCTTACAACAGACATGCACAGCAGGTTACATACATCAGGGCTGCTCAATTAATCGAACTTTAATCACGATTACGATCTGGGCTTTCAACGATCATTAAAAATGACTGAGCCGATTATTAGCCCCTCCCTCATGCTTTACTCTCGCGCTGCTCCGTGTGGAAAATCGAGCGCACCTCTCTGCATTTCGAACACGCGTCACAGCAATTAAGAGGACCCGAGGGAAGCTTGGAAAGCTAAGCAGAAGTTATTTGGAGAGTGACTGCTGTTGGTTGAAAAGAGGTAAAAAACAAATAATCGAGATCTCAATTTCAGTGAAAATAATCGTGATTATCATTTTTGCCATAATCGAGCAGCCCTAACATACATACAAATATAAACATGGCAATCGTTGAAAATACGACCCACCCCCCCCACACACACACACACACTGATAAATGCATCAGTGTAACGAGCCCGGCCAAAAGGATTCAGATTCATTTTTAAGCATACCGTGATGATTTTTCCCTTCTTGCCGACAGTGAGGCCTGAGTTCCTGAAGCCGGAGTCGATGGCCACTGAATGCTGCAGGTGAGACGACATGTTAGACACACACACAGTTTACCTGGATAAATTATTGAGACTCGATCCTAAACAATCCTCTCTTTGGTGTTAGAGGTGATCCTAATACTTTGTAGTGTGTTGACAATGTTAGAGAATAGTGACACTAAGGCACAGGTGTCGGACTCCAGGCCTGGAGGGCCGGTGTCCTGCAGGTTTTAGATGTGTCCTTGATCCAACACAGCAGATTTAAATGGATAAATTAGCTCCTCAACATGTCTTGAAGTTCTCCAGAAGCCTGTTAATGAACCAATCATGTGATTCAGGTGTGTTGACCCAGGGTGGGATCTAAACCTGCAGGACACCGAAGCCTGGAGTTCGACACCCCTGCACTAAGGCATGAGCTAGCTGCTTTACATAACAGCTGACAGAGGATTTGTCAGCAGCATGTGCCACGTTCAGCAGTGACAGCAGCACTGCATAAAAGCTTTAAGCATTCAAATTAAAGTGTGTCAAAAAGGGTCTTTCTTTGTAAAGGTGTAAAAAGGAAAAACAAAGCAGAATTTATAGGAGTCACAGTTTTCCCTGCAAAGCTAACTGAACACAGTGTGAGAGCATCTCTGTGAGCAGGGCCTCTACAGTGGGCAGTGATCTGCGCTACATGTGTGTCGAATGGCCATAAGTGGGAACAATCGTCACGTCGTAGCCAAAGAAAGAAAACTATAAAACATTACAAATGTCTGAGGTCATCTCAGTAAGGTTTCATCTTAATCAGCTCATCACCACATAAATTGGTTTCACTGAGCGAAATGTATTTTAGCTCCTTTGAAGCGAGGCTGAGTGAGTTTCTGACCCACAGTTAGTGTTTCTCCTTCAGTAGGAGCTATGGCCATAGCAGCACTGACCTGCTCACGAACTACAGAGATGTACTGCAGCATCGTGGGTTTAAAAAACCTTCACTTGTGTGCTAGCATGTTAGGCTTCACCCTGTACCTTTCACAGCTCCTCACGTAAACAGAGCAGTGCGAGAGCACCTGAAGCTGGATGTTGTCAACTACATGACCAAAGGCAACTGGATGGTTCGTATATGAAACTTGAGTCACAGTGTTACCCACACACAGTTTGGTCTTATTGTTTCACTCTCCTGTATTCTCATATTTCTTACTATGAACAACTAAAACGTCCTTGGTCTCACCATGTCCAACAACCTGAGATGGACCTTCAGCACCTGAAGCCTGGTCAAAGCCCAAAGCCCCACCGCTGCAGAGCTGAAGGAGCTACAGCATGTGGTCCAAGACTGCACAGCGTGTAGTTACGCTGGCAAAAGCCCCATTTACACACGTGCAGGCATCAGCATATACACAGATTACACAGAAACACTGGAGGACTCACCACAGTGAGGAAAGATTTAGGGGATGAAACGTGTGTTCTTCATGTCAGTAAAGATCTTGACTCCTGTCGGTGTTGTGCTTCTTAAATGTTTGCAGAGTCACTGACATATATGAACGGCAGAAACAAGTCACTAAGCATAAGCAAGGGTCACGTTCAAGCCTAAAAGATTAGTAGAGCTGCCTTTGAGAGATAACTAACCAGAAAATGTGACAAATTATTTGTTTCTCCTAAGAAAGACTCACCATCAGCTGTGCGTCTTCCAGCCGTCGGCACTGAACATGGAGTACAAAGGGCTCAAACTTCAACACAGCGTCACCGGAGCACCCGGCCAGAGCAGACAGCTAGAAAACACACACACAGGCATGTGATAAAACAGCACATTCAGCCACGACGGGTATTAATCATCAGGACACCACGAGTCTCACCAGGTCCTCTGAGGTACACTTGTGATGTGAGACAAACAGCCAGGCACAGTTCTGTTTCTGGACAGCACTGCTCTCTGGAGCCTAGAGAGGGGGGACAACTGTCATGTTTCAGTACAGATTTCCATGGTTTTTGTTTGTTTGCTCCGACAGCAGTCAGGATGTGGTTTGCTGTCAAACAAACTGCAACTTAAGAAAACACCAGAGAACATGAAACCAAGACAGCAAAACAAAAGGGATGTTGAATACGTCCAACAACGATAATGACGAACGCCTCCCAGAGTGTTGCATCTTGAACCAGTCTGCAGCACTGCAACAGCGATCAGGTCAGACACTTTCACCTCTACAGCTGACGATGTGCTGACAATCAGTCTCAAGTCACACAGTCTGCAAACTATGGCAACCAGGTCAGATCAACCGGAGCCTTCAAATGATTCCAAGAACTGCTCCTCTTCTCCGATCGCTGACAGCACAATGCTCTCCTCTGCAGCTTCATGTTTCAGCTGATTTCAGTTCAGAGGTATTACAGAAATAAAATGTGAAGGCAATCGTTTTCTCCCAGCTACTTGTCATAAACATCCCTCTATAATAAAAGTGTGTGAGACTCACCCCGTCGATGAGGATGACTCTCCCAGAGCAGGAGCTGGTGGTGAAGTACTCCTCCCGGCTGTTGAGCAGAGACACGACGTGCTCGATGGCCTCGTCCACGGCGCCCTTCTTACTCAGGTCCGCTTTGTTCAGGCACTGCTTTTTCCACTGAGCGAAGCTTTTCTCCATAGCTCCGCACGCCGAGCCGCTACTTTAACCTGGTTTGCCTGTCGCATGAGCCGGCCTTCATAAGCTTTCATCCCTTTTTACTTCACGGATGTTAGCTGTTAGCTTCACGGAGGGCTGGTTCTTCTTCTTCAGTGGGACTGGAACCGATGAAGGGCAGTCAGCAGCGACACTGCCATCTGCTGTAGTTAAGTGGAAGTGTAGCTGGGAAGACCGTTTTTTGGGTGATGGCCCTTTTAGAAGCAAGTCTCTCGTCTCGGTAGCCAAAAAGGCCTCCATGCAACAATATGAAGTTCTTTGTGTGTCTCTTTTATAATAACAGTGTCCTTGGGGTCATTAGTGTTACTGCTGAAGTTGAAGCATACGCTACTAAGGTATGGTTCTTGGTGACCAACGGGCTGGTTTGAGTATGTCAGAAACTGCTGATTTACTGGGATTTTCACAGTCATTTCTACAGTTTACAGAGAATAGGATGAAAAAGAGGAAATATCCATCGAGCTGCAGTTCTCTGGGTGAAAATGCCAAAGGGCAGAGGAGAAAGGCTAGACTGCCCCAAGCCTGTAGGAGGGCAATAGTAACTTAAAAAGGGCACTTGTTAAAACCAAGGTATGCAGAAAAGCATCTCTCAGTGCAGCAGGTTCAACGCTGAAATGAAACAGATGGACTAAAGTTGCCACAGAAATTGCCACTCCTGTCAACTAAGACCAGTATACTGAGGCTACAGGTCACAAAGACTCACTGAAACTGGACAATAGAGGACTGGAAAAAACATTGCCAGCAATGTTCCCTCTAAGCTGCGCGCGTGCGCAATTGCGCACTGCTGGCACGGTCTCTGCACAGAAAATCTGCGTTGCGCACAAGAAAAAATCTAACCTGAATTGAAATTAAAATTAAAACTTTAACAATTCTGTTCTGCAGTGTCAGTCAGTGACTGGCTGCTCCCGTATGGGATTAGAACGATGCCACCTTATCCCATAGTCCAGCCAATAATGCGATTTACATTCGTATATACGCAGCTATGACAGCGTCCTTATGTGCCGGTGTTTTAGCTGGCAAAGCGGCTGATGTGGAGTGAAGCCACGTTAATGACTAGGGATGGGTACTGATAAGATTTCCACGATTCCGATTCCATTTTTGATTCTGTTTAACGATTCGATTCTTTATCGATTCTTTTAAAAAAGGAGAACACTAAGGTCGATTAGCTTAGAACTTTGTTTTATATCTTCTCTTTGAACAAGATAGAAATTTAGGAGTAACATGGCCTTACAAACCCAACAGTGAGATCTTAAGAGATCCAGCCTGTGGCTCTTCAATGGGGTGTCACAGGGTCCCCAGGAAAAACATGTAAATGTAAAATAATAAAATAAATATTCTCCTGTAGCAATAACAAAGTATAACATAAATTATTCTGTAGCAATTACACAAGAATATCCAGTAATGTCCCTGCCTACAATTAAACACATTCACTTACTGAAAATCATCTGCTGTGGCAAACGGGTGCAAGCCTTTGACCACAAACTGAGTCTCTGCTCGGTGACGTTCGTCTATCCTGCCTGAAAGGAGACGCTACCGGCAGACTGCAGCAAGAACTGCCAGCATCTGAGCCAGACTCTGTCTCATCATGGTCACCTAAACGCACAGTAATGGCAGGTTTGTAATAAGACAGATCGCGCTAACATAATATGCACTGTTAGTTGATTATTTACCTGCCGCATTAACGGGAGAGGACGTGCAAACGTTACCGCTGCTGCTGGGTTGAGATTCACGAGTCCGGAGCGGAATTAAAAACACGACATTCATTTAAGGTCATCGCGTGTTTTTTGCATATTCGTAGTGTTTCCTCCCTTAAATGAAATATCTACTTTGCAAGTATTGCAAGTTGCCCTGTTGACATTCGTTCTGTAAAGTATAACCAAACTTTTGAGCGTTTGAGCCGTTTAGGCGCCGTGTTTCCTGCCAGGTAAATGACGCACCGCAACGTGGTGACGTCATTCGGGGCGACTGGAATCGATAAGGGAATCGTTTGCAAAAATGGCAAACAATCCCAAGGAATTGAAACAGTGGGAACCGGTTCTCAACAAGAACCGGGTTTCGATACCCATCCCTATTAATGACAACGTGTACAACCATTGGAGACGTGAGCAGGACAGACGGAACAACTGACGGACAAAGTGTGGACTTTATACCAGTTTTTAAATTGTGTTGATCGGCCACGTAAAACCAGAGTTATGATAAAATATCTGCAATGTTTGGTTTTCTTCCTGAATACTGTCGTTGTTTATGTTTACTGCGGGAAGAAACGGTAAAGACGATAGTGATACATCTGCTGCTGTCAGGCCTGCAGGTATCAGGCTGTTGTTCTCCTTCATCTCATAGTGGACAGAAATTATTTTTGGAGTGGCACAAATAATTTGTGTGGCATCAGATTTGATGCAGAACAGCTGATTGTTCTGTAAATAGTTTGAAATGTTTGTTTAAAAACGCCTTGGCTGCATTTTTAGGTAAACAGCTGCAAAAAACTTTGTTGTTTGCATAACTCAGTTACTTTTTTGAAGAAGTAACTATATAATTAATTGCCCAACATTGGTCATTATATCCTGTATTTTGCAGACAGAGTTACAGACTCTCTCCCAGACCACAGACTCAGAATACAAGTCAGAGCTTTATTTAAAGAAAGTTGTGTTTTCAAAATTGAAGTTCAAATTATTTTTTACTTCTAATAGTGTTAACATGCTGCACAGGTCATGGACAGTTAATTAAAAGTAGTCTAACATAAATGCTGTAATTTGATTACTTTAATAAAACATGTAACTTGGATGGATTCGATGCCAGCGTGACCACAGTGCACACGTCTGCTGTCGCTCACAGTGGTCCAAGGGACGCTCAGGGAGTTTGTGTGTTCGCTCAGACACGTGAAACATTAGAGGGAACATTGATAAGTCTTGTTTCCTGTTGCGACATTAAGATGGTAGGGTCAGAATTTGCCATAAACAACTTGAAAGTATCCATGCAGGATCCATCCAGCCTTGTATCAACAGTTCAGGCTGCCGGGGGTATAATGGCGTGGGGAATATTTTCTTGTTGTTGTTGTTTTTTGTTTTCAAATAAATTAAAACCAACAAAGACAGATGATAATATGACAGTGACTTTATTTGCTTGGCACACTTTGCTCTCCTTGGCCCCCACTGAGGATTGTTTAAATGTTACAGGCGAACTGCTCATTGTTGCTGACCATGTCAATCCCTTTATCGTCACAGTGTACCCAGGAAATGCCTTCTCTCGGTCCACAAAACACATGTAGACTGGTTTGGAAAACTCCCATGGACCCTCAAATATTTTTGAAAGGATAAATAACTGGTCTAGTGTTCCGCGACCAGGTTAAAAATTGCATTGTTCCTCCTCTATCTGAGGTTGAACTGATGGACAGACTCACATTTCCAGTACCCTGGTATAGACCTTTCCAGTGGGGCTGAGTAGTGTCATCCCCCTGAAGTTTGAGAACACCCACCACCTTATCAAAGATGGGATCCACCACCCCAGTCTGTCATTTCAGAGATACCATCCAGATGTCCATGTGATATGGTATAGAGGTGTGTCAACCAAAACAGCCCTACAACATCCAGAGCATTCAAGAACTCTGTGCACCCCAGGGGCCACAAAGAAGTTGTCTAACTACCTCAGTGACCTGGCCTCAGGAGAGGGCTCGTCGTCCCCCTTGTCCCCAAACTCAGCTTCTTCTACAGAATGTGTGTCAGTGGGATTAAGGAGGCCCTCGGAGTATTCCTTCCAACTCCCAACTACCTGAGCACATCAGCACCCCACCCCCACTATACACTGTGTGAGCAGAGCACTGCTTCCCTCCTCAGTTGCATGAAAATTTGCCAGAATTGCTTCAAGGCAGACTGAAAGTCTCGATCCATGGCCTCACCAAACATCTCCCACACCAGCGTTTTTGCTTCAGCTACGATCCGAGCCACAAACCATTTGGACTGCCAGTACCCATCAGCTGTGTCAGAAATCCTACAGGCTAAACAAGCCTGAAAAGCAACACCTTGCAGTTGCAGCTCCTTGCAGGAGCCTCAGCGATGGAGGTGTAGAACGTTCCATTCAGACTCAGTGTCCCCAGCTTCCCATCAAATCTTTTGTAGCTCTGCTGGGGGTGGGAGTTGAAGATCTCTTAGACTGGGGCCTCTGCCAGGCATTCCCAGTGCACCTGGCAAATTTGGGTGTGCCAGGTCTGTCCGACGTCTTTTCCCACCACCTGATCCAACTCGCCACCAGGAGTTGATCAGTTAACAGCTCTGCCCTTCTCTTCACCTGAGTGCTACTTAGGATGTCCTGGTGCGTTGTGCACTTATGAACATCCTTATGTGTGAATACGGTGTCAAACTACCGTGACTCTTGAACCACTGGTGCAATTGCAAAATTCCAGCAGTTCCTGAAAGCAGCAATTCTGTGCTTTTTACTGATATTAGGGTCATTATGGTAATCCTAAGCAAGGCACCACATCCAAGTTTTGGCAAAGAGCACAGAAAACAAGACAGCAAGCAGCAAAAATAAAACAACAAAAAACACGATAAAGAGCTCTTCGTCTGGTCCCCTCACACAGGACCTGTTTGCTTTTGGAGACTACCAGGGGGCAGTAAAAGTCCCTGGACAACATAGTCCCTTGGATCACTGGGACACACAAACCCCTCCACCATGACAAGGTGCTGTAACAGCCACTATGGTGTGGTGTCCCTCTAAGACACCCAAGTCGAGGGTTGATGGTGTCATCAGTTTGTGCCACTGCTCTGCTCTCTCTCTCTGTGATTGTGTGGACATGTGCTTGCACGCTAGTGCATGAGGAGGGACGGATTTTATGTTTTACCTCTCCAGACACCTTTGTTTGCAACGTTATTGGTTGTACGAACACTGTGCACTATGTTTGTTAAGCTGCAGCCGTTCAACCGGGCTTATATGGTTGATGAAGAGAAGGTATATTAAAGAACACACTGTGGAATTCCCAACACCAGCGTGGGTGTGTATTCTTCCGCCTAGCCTGCTAGGTGTTTTGCCGCCTCTTCTCAACCACACAACACAACCCAACGTTACAAAATGGCGCCCGAACATCTTCTCTTGGACCTCAGTGTGCAGTATCTTCGAGCGGTTGATGATTGGTACATAAAAAGGTACGACGCGGCAAAGTGGATGTCTGCCGTGTTTCGCGGGAACGGACCAGGCTGGCCTGGACGCGGACGTCGGGAGGATCGAAGGGTCGCGGCGGTGCATTTCCGTGGCAACGACTGGAGCCGCTTCAGCGCTGTTTGTGGACTGTGGTGCCGTTCTCTATTTGGCCTCTTCGTCGTGGCTCCATTGGATGTGCGTGGAGCTGCGTTTCCTGGGCGTGGGTTCGATGCGGCTTTGCCATAGTTCTTGAATTTGTATTTTTTCTAATGTAGGGGAGACCGGGGATAGTTGTAACATTTTTCACATTTCTGTCTGTAAATTGGAGCTCTTTTAAGGTAGTGGATTCAAAATGTAATGCAAAGTATTTACATGTCTCTGCTATTAAATAGTGCAGCTATTTTCTCTGCAGCACAATTACCCAGTGCATGGTATGGCCTCAAACACAAAGAGTGAAATGTTACAATTAACCCCATAGTCTGGGTTAGTTGTAACATATCCTGGGGTGAAATGTAACACAATGAAATAAGGGTACTAACAAAACATTAACATGTAATCTTTGTTTATTCAACACATGAATGCACTTAGAGCCATTTATGTAGCTGTGTGTGTGACAGAATGCAGAAATCTAGCTTTTGAACATATTCCAACCCCCCAAAAAAGACAAATTATGGAATTTTCTGCAACTGAATATTTCATTAATTTTGGTTGGTCTTCCTTGAGTTTGGCCTCATTGGCTCAGTGGGCATTATAACCTACAACTCTTGCACCAATTTTGAACATAACAATGAAGCTGAAAAAATGTAGTTGTTCACCAGCATCGCAATTCCATTACTTTTTATCATGGCTTACCTTGGTGTGGTTTGCAAAGTGCTTCAGAAAGATGAGGAAATCTGTTTCTTGCACTCATCCTGATTTATTTCCACTACCAGTACTTCCTACTGGTCCATCTCTGACACAGAGGTCTGCATAATGTGTGTGTGGGAACACAAACAGTGGAGGAATTGTGTTGCCAATGGCATTAACCGCATATACAAAAGTGACCAGTGAACCTCTCTCTGCTGATGTCGTTCACAAACTTGTTTAATATAAGTTAAAGTAATAGTGTGGTAACATCTGCATTATTGTTACAACTAACCCAGACTGTTGCTGTTACAACTGACCCAGACTCCTGTAGCCATGAACTAGCTAACATTACAGCCAACGGCTAAACATTAGCACTAAAGACTTACACAGAATATATCCCCATAGACATACAAATAACATAATTTAGGTTTGATGAGTTTAACTGCAAAGCAGATAATGCTATTAGAAATTGAAATAAAGTAGAAAAACTTACTTTTGGGCATACAAATTACTTTTTTTCGTGTTAAATTGTCTGTGTTTGACAAAATGTGCTGATTTTTCACGTGATAGCAGAACTGAATTGGGCATGCACAGGATGAGTCACATCATTTGAAACTTAGCCCTGATTGGAGAAACTGGAAGTGTTACAACTGACCCACGTAACAACTATCCCCGGTCTCCCCTATTTCGTGTTGGTTACTGTTGTGACATGACTGCTGTTTAAGTTTTCTACAGTACTTTCTGGTACTGTTTTCACATATTATGCTTACTGTTGCTGTTTTTGAGGAAAAAGAAGAAACACAATGAAAGAAAAAGGGAATTTCATTCTGTAATTGTCCTGGCTATCCTAAGTTTATTTTCTTTCTTTAACATTTGTTTAAATGGACATTCACCATGTGGGACACTGTCATGTATGCCAGTTTGTCGATTTTGCACTGTACATTTCCCTGTTTTGGTTTTAACTTCTTATCCTGCTGACCATGTATGGAGGCTGGTTAAGTCTGGACTGTACCGATGCTGTACAGGTGTGTAACAATTCCTCCACAACCTGCTTACTACCTAAAGTAGCTATGTGTAGTGAAAGGGGGTAGCGGGAGGAGGGTCACCTGGGTTCGGCTGAGGACAGCCTTTGTTTAACCCGGGGGGAATATGTAACAGCCACTATGGTGTGGTGTCCCTCTAAGACACCCAAGTCGAGGGTTGATGGTGTCATCAGTTTGTGCCACTGGTCTCTCTCTGTGATTGTGTGGACATGTGCTTGCACGCTAGTGCATGAGGAGGGACGGATTTTATGTTTTACCTCTCCAGACACCTTTGTTTGCAACGTTATTGGTTGTACGAACACTGTGCACTATGTTTGTTAAGCTGCAGCCGTTCAACCGGGCTTATATGGTTGATGAAGAGAAGGTATATTAAAGAACACACTGTGGAATTCCCAACACCAGCGTGGGTGTGTATTCTTCCGCCTAGCCTGCTAGGTGTTTTGCCGCCTCTTCTCAACCACACAACACAACCCAACGTTACAGTGCCAATACATAGAGGGACTATGACAGTAGTATGGTTCAGTTTTTCTAAATGTTTTCATTGTAGTAAAACAAATTCTAAGAGCATTAGGGATGCTCACAGCAACATTAGTCATGTCAGTTGCATCTCTGCCAGTAAGGACATCAGCTGCTGTCAATCTGCGTAATCAGAAGATCACTCTCACCTGCCTGCCCACCTGTTCACTATCCTCGCCTGCTCCGCTTGGAAGGACGCTTCCCTCTCGGCTCATCGACACCCCGGACCTTCTCTGGCTTCCCCCGCAGTGCCGCTCACCCTTGTCTCAAGTAAGCCACCCACACATTCCACAGTACAGTCATGTCCCGTCCCTGGCGGCGCATATCGCTAACTCCTCTCTCTCTGATTTCAGACCCACCTCTCTGCGAGACTTTTCCTGTGCACTTTCACTTTTCACTTGTAAATAAATTCACTTTTGCATCGAACCACTCCGAGTTCAGTGTCTGCTTTTAGGTTCATTCCTGTGCCGCCCGTGACGTAGCTCTGCCTCCCAGGACATGAAGCAGGCATCGAGGAAATCCAGGCCCCAGAAATCTAGAGGCCCCCCAGAGCACGAGAGCCCATGGAGGACCACCAGAGGGGCAGTCGCACCACCCACCTAGAAAAGAGCTGAGGAGAGCCCCAGAGGGGGGGGAGGGTCACCAGCAGCAGCCACAGTGCAGAAGCCACAGGGGGCCATGGTGACAACCCCGCAGGCTTTGCTGAGAACTGGCAAAGTCAGGGTGGAACGATCACCGGGCCCAGAGATCTGAGAGCCAGGGGCCCTCCACACCCCAGAAGGGGCCCGACCAAGCCACGGGCTCCAGGCCCTGCCAAGGAGCCGCCAGGAGTGAGCCACTACATACCTGGGCACCTAGCCCCTCCAGGCCCCCACACCTGGAGGGGCTTCAGATGTTCCCAGAGAGGTGGGGTCTATGACCCGACCTGGCACATGGACAAACAGGCACACACAGACACAAACATGCATTCCCACCCTCGTGCACACATATACAAATACTCAGCACTCGCACAACACGGAGACACACAGAACTGAACGCAGTACACGCACTCACACTCCCCAAATGGGTCCAGGCACCAGCACCCCCAGAGGGGAAGCCCACCAGCTCGGACCCAGACCAGATGGCCAGCTCCTCCTCCCGGCCCCCATCCGCAATGGTGACGAGGGTGTGAAGACCCCATACCTCACGCCGCCCGCTCATATGTGGTGTTGCTGCGTGCTGCTCTAAAGTGCATTTAAAACATGGCAGGGGCACAGTGCCAGCTACCTCTGCCAGACAGCAGCTGGTGTCAGCACGGCCCCTCCCAAGAACCCTCAATGTCTACATGTGTTTAAAATCGAGAGTCGGGCACCGGCGCCAGAGGTGACGGTGAATGAACAAACTGTCCTCTGAATGCCGTTTAATGTGCCCACCCCCAAGGCCCTATATGTATGTGTTATGAGAGTGTGAGTAATGTGAGCGTCTAAGTTGTGGACAAAACTGAGGCACAGGTGGCCAGAAGGAGACAGAGGAGGACTGCCTCCTGCACCTACGCGCTCCCTCAGACGTGACTGCAGACGCGCCAAAAGGAGATGGGAAAAGGACAGATTGCACGTTTACCTACAGACTTTAAGGACTCGTCTTTCTGCTCACCAAGAAGCTGTAAAAACTGCAAAGACAACGTTTGTCTCAAACTTAGTGTCAGTAAGCAGTCACAGGCCTCAGGTACTTTTTAATGTCCTTAACCGCTTTCTTAGTTCACGTGATAATGCTGGAGTCATTTCTTCACCAAGTATGTGCGATGATGTTTTAGCATTTTTTAATGTCAAGATCCTATCGATTAGGGCCCTTGTCTCGTTGTCTGCTGCCTCAGATCAGAGTCCTTCTCCTGTGTGCTCAGCTGTCTTAGAGCAGTTTGATCCCGTCTCCCTTAAGGACTTGACCGCGGTAGTTAGTAACCTAAGATCATCACACTGCCCCTCTGATTGTCTCCCCCCGAGCTTGCTTAAAAGCACTTTTAATACTGTTGGGCCTTTTATCCTGAGATTAATTAATACGTCCCTTGCTACAGGCTGCGTCCCATCATGCTACAAGCTGTAGTTCAGCCTCTTCTTAAAAAACAAAACCTGGACCCAACTGTTCTGTCCAACTACAGGCCTATCTCAAAGCTTCCTTTTCTATCTAAGGTCTTGGAGAAAGTGGTCTACCTAGAGTTGCAGGCCCACCTTGATTTTAATATGATCTCTGAAAAACTTCAATCTGGTTTTAAATCACTACATAGCACTGAGACGGCACTTTTAAGGGTTTTTAACGATATTCTTTTAACTCTGGACTCTGGCAGCCCTGCTGCCCTTTTATTGTTGGACTTGTCAGCAGCTTTTGACACGGTCGACCGTGACATCCTGTTATCATGGCTAGAATTTCATGCTGGCCTAAAAGGATCTGCCCTACAGTGGTTTCGGTCCTATTTGTCAGAAAGGTTTTTTTATGTCAGTATGGGCCCCCACAACTCCAAAATAGCCCCTCTTAAATACGGGTTACCTCAAGGCTCTATTTTGGGTCCTGCTCTGTTCGCACTTTATTTGTTGCCATTGGGCTCCATCTTCTCGCGGTACAGCATTTCATTTCACTGTTTTGCTGATGATTTGCAGATTTATCTACTTTTTTTCTTTTTTTTTTGTCCTGTTTGGATCTTTAGCCATCAGAATTGTTGTCTTAAGGCCAAGAAAGATGCCAAGCGGATTTATTTTACCAAGTGGATCATCATGGCCTTGCCATATTGGTCCATTTGATTCATCACCCATGGGCTGTCCACCAGCGTGTCCTCTGTTGTTGACTTGGCTGTCTTTGACCACTACTGTGTGTTTTTTAACATCACCGGTTTTATTCAGCGGGAGACCTCGGTGCGAACTGTGAGGAGGCGCTCTCTAACCTCTGAAGTGGCTGCAAATTTTACCAGGGTTTTAGACGAATGCCCCCCTGTGATTCTACCTGCACCCTGCGATCTGATTTTTAATCATTTCAACAGCAAACTGAAGAAAAGCCTTGACTCCGTTGCTCCACTCACCACCAAAAAGATTAACGTAAAACATGCATCACCCTGGAGAAACGAAGAAGTCAATGGAGGAAAAATAAAAATACTATCAACCATCAAATACTTTGCGAGCAACTTAAAATGTACAATAATACATTAAGGAACTCAAGAAATTCATACTTCACCAAAATAATCAGTAATAACAAAAATAATCCCAAGGTCCTCTTTTCCACCATAGATCATTTATTTAACCCTGATTTTAACAGCTCCCAAAGAAACCCACAGACTCGCTCTGTGAGCAGTTTGCAGACCACTTCAGGGGAAACGTCAGCGCCATCAGATCTGATATTTTATCTAATCGCAATATGATTGTAAACACATCTGATGGCTCGATTGTACCTGAGGAGACACTGGACAGCTTTGTCCTGGTTAATGCTGAGAACTTTCAGAAGGTTTTCTCCACAGTGAGACCCACCACATGTCTTTTAGATCCAATTCCTTCTTCACTCTTTAAAACACTTTATGGATTTTTTGAGGCTGAGCTTTTATACATGATGAATTGCTCTCTTCAGTTGGGTGTCTTCCCTGCTGCCTTTAAAACGGCGGTGGTGAGGCCCCTTCTGAAGAAGAGCAATTTGGATTGTAATGATTTTAATAACTACAGACCTGTATCCAACTCGCCATTTTTAAATAAAATCTTAGAAAAACTTGTTTTTACTCAGATTAATGATTTTCTCAATGATAGACAGATCCTGGAGATATTCCAGTCTGGATTTAGGGTGAACCACAGCACAGAGACGGCTCTCCTAAAGGTTTTAAATGATCTTAGATGTAACTGGGACGCCCAAAAGCTCTCAGTCCTGGTGCTACTGGATCTAAGCGCAGCCTTTGATACAGTAGACCACGCTATTCTTTTAAACAGACTAAAACACATGGTGGGCCTCTCTGGTGCTGTACACAACTGGTTCACTTCCTATCTCTCTGACAGATCTTTTATGGTGAGTATGGATACATGCTCCTCTAAGATCCATAAAATGACATGTGGTGTGCCTCAAGGGTCGGTTCTAGGCCCTGTACTTTTTAATTTGTATATGCTCCCTCTCGGCGGTGTCATCAGGAGGCATGGAGTGAACGTCCACAGTTACGCTGATGACACTCAGCTGTACATCTCTGTGTCTCCTGATGACACCAGACCAATGGATGCCCTTTTTAACTGTGTCTTGGATATAAGATCTTGGATGGCAGAAAACTTTTTACAGCTTAACCAGGACAAGACTGAAGTTTTAATTGTCGGTCCTGAGGCTCAGAGAGAGAAACTCTTGTCTAAATTACAGGCATTTTCATTATGTCCTTCGCTACAAGTGAAAAACCTGGGTGTTATTTTTGACTCTGAGCTTGGTTTTATCCCACATGTTAAACATGTAACCAAAATTGGATTTTATCATCTAAAAAATATAGCCAGAGTCGCCCTATTCTCTCTCGGGCCAACACGGAGATGCTGATGCATGCTTTTATTACCAGTCGCATTGATTACTGTAATGCCCTGCTCTCTGGTCTTCCTAAGAAGAATATTTCAACTTTACAACTCTTGCAAAACTCGGCAGCTCGTGTGCTGACGAAGACCAGAGGGCGGGCCCACATTACACCGGTTTTAGAATCGCTGCACTGGCTCCCCGTGTGTTTCAGGATCGATTTTAAAGTTCTTTTATTGGTTTTTAAATGTCTTAATGGTCTTGGGCCTTCTTATCTCTCAGATCTGCTTTTACCATACGAACCCTCGCGGACCCTGAGGTCCTCTGGTACTGGCCTTTTGATTGTCCCTAAAGTCAGGACACATACTCACGGAGAGGCAGCGTTTCAGTGGTATGGTCCTCGTCTGTGGAACAGCCTGCCGGAGGAGCTCAGGGCCGCAGAGAACGTACATGTTTTTAAGAACAGGCTCAAGACCCACCTTTTTAATTTAGCTTTTACTTAGCGTTTATTTATTTTATGCTTATTTATTCTATCCTGTTATTCTATTTATATTATTAATTTAGGTTTTACCTAATATTTATTGATTTTATTCTTATTCATTTTTTAATCTTCTTACTCTATTTATATTTATATTTATATTGTATCCTGTTCTTATTTATTTTATCGTTTTACCCTGTATATATCCTATTGTGTCATATCTCGAGTGTTTCCTCGGAGGGGGCTCTCTGCACCGGGGCTGTGATCGACCGTGGCTGCTGGGTCTCTGGGGGTCCTCTCAGCCTGGTTGGGGGGCTCCTTTGCCTCCCTCCTGCTGTGTGCCCAGCCTGGAGGCTGCGGTCTGTGACCGGCTCCCGGTGCAGACGGCTCCCTGTTATAGTGTTTCCTCACTTGGCTCATGCGAACCCAGCCCAATTTTACTCTTTAAGTGTGCGCGTGTGTGTGTGTGTGTGTGTGTGGGGGGGGGGGGGGATATGTGTCATTTATGTTAATGAGAGTGTGGGGAGTGAGTTGGAGGGTGGGGTGGGCTGCTTTTAACTATGTAAAGCACTTTGTGCTACATTTTTTGTATGAAAAGTGCTTTATAAATAAAGACTGATTGATTGATTGACCTTTATTATAATTATGAATTTATTTTATTTTCAGTTGCTACAAACGGGACAGACATGACTGGGGGATAGGACAGGGAGAAAGAATGAAAGAAAGAGAGGGAGAGAAAGAAAACCAGAGGGGAGAAGAGACGGTGAGAAGGGGAGGAAGAAAGAAAAAAAAAGAAAAGAAAAGAAAAAAAAACAAACACCTGGGTCACCCGTATGGAGAACAAAAACAGAAGAGAAAGCAAACAACAAAGAGCAACATAATAAAAAAAACGGCACCATCACAATAAACTAGCTAGCAGTAGATATCAGTAGATACTAAATAATAAACGATATACAGATAGACAGCGCACAATGTGCTTTGAGGCAGCAGCCAAGAAAGCTGTAGTCCGCGTCTGTGAACACCCGTGTGTACACCTGTGTGCATACCTGTGTGGATCAGCCTGCTTGTATTCCAAAGGTTTCTCCATGTAACGATCTGCTAGGGAGTGTGGGGGGGCCACAGCCATGGTACCAAACGGAGAGAGCATATAACCCCAGTTTTAGCTTCATTACACTGGCTTCCTGTCTCCTACAGGATCCAATTTAAACTTTTACTTTTTGTTTTTAAGTCACTTAATGCCCGAGCCCCTCCTTACCTGTCTGAGCTCCTCTCTGTTTGTGCTCCAGGAAAAACCACGAGGTCTACCTCAAAACTAATGCTGTCCATCCCACGGACTAATCTCAAATCCTGTGGTGATAGATCCTTCTCTGTGGCAGGTCCCAGACTTTGGAATAGTCTCCCCTTAAATATTAGATCTGCACAAACACTTGAGCAATTTAAATCTTTACTAAAGACACATTTCTATGCCCTGGCTTTTAACACACTATGACCCAGGCATTCTGGTCTTATTTGAATTAGTTTAGTTATTGTTTTAATTCTTTTATTGTCCTATTATTGTTTTTTATTGTTATTATTGTATTACATTGTTGCTTTTTAATACCATTTTTATATTGTTAAGCACTTTGTGCAGCATCGGCTGTTTGAAATGTGCTGTAGAAATAAATTTGACCTTGACCTCGCACCTCAGTGACACACCTGTACCTTAAGCCCCTGCATGTGTGATGGGGATGGAAGGATTTGGGAGGAGGGCAAAACATAAAAAAAAAAATCCCCACTGAATCCGGTTGTTCAGTGATGACGTGACGAATCCTACTTCCGGGTCTAAAGTAGTCTGCGTTTAATATGGCTTTTGTGTTGTTAACATGTTTAATGTTATGTATTTTCTTCTATTTGATCTCAAAAAGCTCCTAAAACAGTCAGTGATCCCTGTTGACCTCCCTCGGCTTTTATTACCACTAATCATTTATTTAAGCTCAGTTTTTAAAACCTTAGGATGTAGCTACAGCCCAGCCCATGCAGCAGTATATGAATGACTAACCTCGTATTGTGGATGGATTATCTCAGTTGTTCTCCTGGCTGAAGTTTGGTCCTTTTACAGCATCCTGCCATGCGATTACATTTGTTCCTGACCACCGAGAACACTCACGGTAACTTTTATCGAGTGGAAAAAAAGTTAGCTTGTTTATATTATGCTAACATAGCTGTGTCGCTAGCAGTCACGTAGCACATCATTATATATCAGCTAGCCAAACTTCAGTAACCCTACAAACGTCACTGCTGTTTAGTTTTCTGTCTTCATTTATGTTGGAAGTGATAACAGAGCTGTACGTTTGAATTTGTTTCCAAAACCCCGCAGTCAGGACATGCTATATTGTATTTAGATAGAAGCTAGCGAGCTAACTCCCTGCTATCTTCTAACTCCGTTAAATGTCATAAATTCCGTTTTCATGGATGCCTGGATGTTAAACTCAATTGTTACACCTGGTAGAGCAGAACGCTGATCATTTTATTAAAGATGAAAGACTTTAGACAGTTTTTCAACTCTCAGTAATGCCATAGTGATCGTTTGATATATGGACCTGCAGCGGAGTTTAGACCCAGACACGGCTAGTGACGTCAGACTGAACAACCGGATTGCACTGCACTGAGAGAGAGAGAGAGCGAGAGGGAGGGGGGGGGGGGAGTTATCCCCCATTGGACTGGCATGGTTTAGCTGGCCTAGAATCTTTAGGTGCCAACAGAGCTGAGAATAGCAGAATGAGGAAAACAGTGCGAGCCCATCAGAGTGTAGTATACAACCAAGCATGCTTGCCATGAGGACATGATGAGGATCAGACCACAGGTCAGTTTCTTTCTTTCTTTAAGCCTCTTTTACATGTTTTAGTGAGCTTTAGCACTAGTAATGCTCAGGCATGACATATAGCAGATATGCTCTATCACGGGATGTTGCAAAAGTATCAGAGCCTTGGGATGCTAATTACTATAGGGCAGCAGGAAAAGACTCCAAAGAGTTGTTCTTCCTATACTGTTCAGCCACCAGGAGAGATACTGCTGTAGTTATTACAAAGCCACCCACATGTAACCCCCAGCACTATAAATATGGCTGATACATAACATATTCTGGTGTACTGTCACTGCACAGTCATTGTATATGCATAACTTTAACACTGTAGTCATTACATAACTTGTACATTTTGATTTTAGTGCTTATCCTTGTTCAGGTGAATGAAAATATAAATAAGATGTTTTAATGGCTGATAACTTTTCAATCATTGCTTAAAATTAAACCAATATTTACAGTTAACTTATTTTTAAGAAGTTAAAACTGTGAAGTTTGGGAACCAGCAGATGAATCTGTATTCTGAGTTTCTGTCTCAGTGTGTTTAATCTGCTTATTATGAAACTATCACAATAAAGAAAAAAGAAAATATATAATCCAAATCAAGGTTTACAGCAAATGTGGTGAACTGTTATTTCTGCAGGTTGGGGTGGGAGACTTGCCCTGGTTCATATCTTCCAGCTGGTGTACTTATCCATCTTTAATGAGTAATTAAACATAATTGGAAATGTGCCTCCTGCTACCCTTACCTGACCCCCACACTTTTTTTAATCAATAACTATGGAGCCAGCAATACCGTCTATAGAAGTTACTGGTAATCATCTTTGCTCCAGCTGTTTCTCATGCCAGGAAAAGGAACAGGAATTACAGGGAGTGCAGAATTATTAGGCAAGTTGTATTTTTGAGGAATAATGTTATTATTGAACAACAACCATGTTCTCAATGAACCCAAAAAACTCATTAATATCAAAGCTGAATGTTTTTGGAAGTAGTTTTTAGTTTGTTTTTAGTTTGAGCTATTTTAGGGGGATATCTGTGTGTGCAGGTGACTATTACTGTGCAGAATTATTAGGCAACTTAACAAAAAACAAATATATACCCATTTCAATTATTTATTTTTACCAGTGAAACCAATATAACATCTCCACATTCACAAATATACATTTCTGACATTCAAAAACAAAACAAAAACAAATCAGCGACCAATATAGCCACCTTTCTTTGCAAGGACACTCAAAAGCCTGCCATCCATGGATTCTGTCAGTGTTTTGATCTGTTCACCATCAACATTGCGTGCAGCAGCAACCACAGCCTCCCAGACACTGTTCAGAGAGGTGTACTGTTTTCCCTCCTTGTAAATCTCACATTTGATGATGGACCACAGGTTCTCAATGGGGTTCAGATCAGGTGAACAAGGAGGCCATGTCATTAGTTTTTCTTCTTTTATACCCTTTCTTGCAGCCACGCTGTGGAGTACTTGGACGCGTGTGATGGAGCATTGTCCTGCATGAAAATCATGTTTTTCTTGAAGGATGCAGACTTCTTCCTGTACCACTGCTTGAAGAAGGTGTCTTCCAGGAACTGTCAGTAGGACTGGGAGTTGAGCTTGACTCCATCCTCAACCCGAAAAGGCCCCACAAGCTCATCTTTGATGATACCAGCCCAAACCAGTACTCCACCTCCACCTTGCTGGCGTCTGAGTCGGACTGGAGCTCTCTGCCCTTTACCAATCCAGCCACGGGCCCATCCATCTGGCCCATCAAGACTCACTCTCATTTCATCAGTCCATAAAACCTTAGAAAAACCAGTCTTGAGATATTTCTTGGCCCAGTCTTGACGTTTCAGCTTGTGTGTCTTGTTCAGTGGTGGTCGTCTTTCAGCCTTTCTTACCTTGGCCATGTCTCTGAGTATTGCACACCTTGTGCTTTTGGGCACTCCAGTGATGTTGCAGCTCTGAAATATGGCCAAACTGGTGGCAAGTGGCATCTTGGCAGCTGCACGCTTGACTTTTCTCAGTTCATGGGCAGTTATTTTGCGCCTTGGTTTTTCCACACGCTTCTTGCGACCCTGTTGACTATTTTGAATGAAACGCTTGATTGTTCGATGATCACGCTTCAGAAACTTTGCAATTTTGAGACTGCTGCATCCCTCTGCAAGATATCTCACTATTTTTGACTTTTCTGAGCCTGTCAAGTCCTTCTTTTGACCCATTTTGCCAAAGGAAAGGACGTTGCCTAATAATTATGCACACCTGATATAGGGTGTTGATGTCATTAGACCACACCCCTTCTCATTACAGAGATGCACATCACCTAATATGCTTAATTGGTAGTAGGCTTTAGAGCCTACACAGCTTGGAGTAAGACAACATGCATGAAGAGGATGATGTGGACAAAATACTCATTTGCCTAATAATTCTGCACTCCCTGTATTTATGACGTCTCAGTAATTTCCACACTTTGCAGAACTGACCGCTGGGCCATTCCTGCCTTAGAGGATTAACACTCATACATAAGCATCATTGTCCAATTGTCCAAAGACTCGCCTGTAGGTTAAGTGGTGATTCTGAGCTGCCTGTGGATGCCGGGTTGTAACGCACTGTATGAATACTTGGATAAAAGGTGCTATAAAATGCCAGTCCGTTTCCACTTTCGATTTCACCATGTGCTTAAAATGCAGTGCAGAAATGTATTTAGATTAGTTTATTTATCATATTTGTAAATGATTTATTTTCCTGATCAGTGACTTCTCTGCACTCCAGCTCTCTCTCCTCATGAAAAGCTAAGCGTGGGTGATGGGATTGATCACCTGTTACAGCACTGACAGCAGGCTGTGTCCCACGGCCATAGCATGGCCCGAGGGCTGCGTGTCCCACATATTACACAACATTACGGCCCAGTGCTGAGAGAAAGGATCCTTCATATTCATTCAAGCGCGCTGCAGAAAATAGGTTTTTAGAACATGTGACGTCATGTGCGTCGATCAGGTTTGATTTTTTTCCGAAGATCGTGTGTTGAGAAGATGGATTTTCACGTGTGATTCAAAGGTTAGTGTTGATACAGCAGAAGCAAAGGCGTAGATCATGTTAGGCATGTGCTTAGCGAGTTTCCTCCACATGTTTTAAACATTCTGCAGTTTCAAAATGCAACACATCTGTGTTTTCAGCTATTTTATTTTTAATAATAGGCTACTGTATTCATCTTAACTGAGATCTAAAGCGGAAAATTTGAAGGAAATGTAACATTTTTTAGGCTAATTTCAGCCATTATATCAACAACTTCTACATTTGGAATATAAACAGTTTGTCAGACTTTCTGGGAAATAAAAATGTCCCGAAATCAGACTCTTTCCAACCTGCCTGTCTGCAGTGCACATACCGGAGGAGAAGATGCACACCGCTATATTTAAAAAAACAAACAAACAAAAACAACAACAAAAAACATATTTTGGAAGTAAAAAAAAGATCAGTTGCTGAGCAAAGTGGCACTACCTGATTTTGTTATAGTATTTTTTCTTAATATGTCAAAATATGTGTAGTTATTACAGAAGAAGTGTCAATTAACCTGTAGAGCTGAAGTCAGAAACACTGCAGGCCTGGTGGCCAGAATCAGCCCGTCAAAGACCCCAGTCTGGCCCACTGGACAGCTTCAGAAAATGTGAGCTTTTAACTGTTTTACAGCTTTTCCCATTGATAAACACCTCTCCCATTCCAGTTTATATCACACAAAAATAATTAACTAAGAGATAAATGACAGAAAAATTCCTATTTTTCTGTTTTTAGCTACTACTTTTTTTATTTTTCTTGTACAGCGAGTCCCCAGTTATAAGAAAAACATTTTAAAAATGACATTTTCTGTGAATTAATGAAAACATTATATTTATGATTACAGGATAGTCTGGCCAATGAATTGTCCCACATAGGATCAAAGTCAGCTGTATGTGGCCTACGATGTAAAATAAATTTCACATCCCTCCTCTAACACTCGTGACTGGCTCAAAAAGTGAGTCTGTCCCCCCCAAAACGTCCATGTAACACAAGCAGTACATTTAAAAAAGCATGTTTACAGTATGGCATGACCGTTTTTGCACTGTTGTCACCCTTTAGAGCACAGGTATCGAAATCCAGGCCTCAGGGGCCGCTGTCTCGCTTGTTTTCTAACTAACCTGCCTTTGTAGCTTTTTGGCAAAGCACACCTGATCCAGGTAATCAGCAGAAGGTATGGCAGGGATAACTCAAAAACAAGGAGGATGCTGGCCCTCGAGGACTGGAGTTTGACACCCCCGTTTTAGAGCATCGAACTGTTTAACTGCAAGATGTTTGTGCTTCAGTGTTGGTGAGTGAAAGTATAGTAATTAGAAGATAAGTGTGTATTTGTGATACATACATAGTCTTTGGAAACATTTTTGCTGTTTAGCTGATAACTTAGAAATTTATGGAATGTCGTCAGTTCTGTCAGGCAAAAACAGAAACAAAGTGGCAGCTCAAGTTTGCTGATATGTTTCATAGGTCAATAATCGACATGTACTCCACGAAAAACTATTCACAAGTGGGTCTGTGACTCTAAAACAGTCACATAACATGGAAAGTACAGTACATTTTCCTGGCTAAATGGGTGCATAGTGGGACATCTTTTTCTTCTTCATTTTCCTGTGCTCTATATATATATATATATATACACATATATATATATATATATATATAGCAACTGTGCTGCATTTACTGAATAAAAAAAAGCCGAAACAAACAAAAAGCAGTACTTTGAGATTATTTTGAAAAGCCCGACAGGAACCATCGACGCTTATTCCGGCGAACACAACCAGGCTCACCTGCTGCAGCAGAGCTGGAGGACAGCGAGTGGGTGAGCGTCTCTGAGGTACCTGCGGAGGACCAGCGTGACCGAAGGGCTCATCTCTCAGTATCACACACGTTTCCACGATGAATGGTCTGAGTGTCGCCACAGCGGTCCAACACTTCTGGAGGAGACGGTGTCTGGAGTCGTGCGCTAGCACGGCTTTTTAAAGCCTACCAGCCACCATATTTTCAGGGGCGACGGACCCCATCAGGAAGCACCGACACTTCCAGCTCACCTTGCCCGGCGATGGAGGTCCGCCGTTAGAGGCTTGGGAGCTAGGGAGGGTCGAGGGGGAGGGGGGGGTCGGCCGCAGTTTCGGCAAAATTACGACGGGAATCAGGTACAGCTCCCTGTCTCCCGGCAACGGGAGAGACCAGCGGGCGCTCGTGATGTCTCGTGCCAAGGAGCGACTGAAAGGCGGGAAGGAGACCAAGGACAGCGTCACCCTGCTGCCCTGCTTCTATTTCGTAGAGGTGAACATCTGTCCGTCTATTACGATGTAAACGCTCTCAGCGATGGGTCTGTGCTGCTCTGGTGGGGACGGTGGAGGGAGGGAGGGGGCAGCTGGTGCAGGTGCTCCTCGCCGATGCTCGTCACTGTCCTGGGAGCCAAACACACTCACAGAGAAATCACCTGTTAAATTGTTGTGGATACACACTGAGGATGCTTTTTGCTCTAGGTTGGCCAGGCAGGCTGTAATGGTATAGCAGTGATGTTTACCTGATGTTTCAGAGGCCAGTGACTCTGCATCCTGTTACGATTCCTTTTGCAAACAGCAGATTTGTTGGGGACAAAGATTTGAGATCAAACATCGTCAGTGTGCAGATATCGTTCATGGCTCACAGTCGATCAGAGCCAGCAGACAGAAAGGAGTGAGGAGAGTCCAGATTTAACGCTGCACTACTGCAGCTTACTTTCATTGTGTTTTGAATAATCAGGATTAGCACATTAGCAGCCACAGGTTCGGGCTTTAGTCTGTTCCCGACAGATCAGTGCGAGGCTTGGACTTGCACAGTCATTTCTCTCCTCTTCTGGGCTAAATCCTACTGCCATCATGCTGCATTTCGTTTATACGCCCACAGACTGTGAAGCAGCCTTCTTCCCGTAGGCTCCACAATCTGCAGCGTTCTTCTAGCAGCATTAAAAAGAAGACATCTCTGTTTTTAATAATAATAGCAGTAATATTGGTTTTGGCCCATTAAGGCTGCCTTTGTTTTGATCTGTATTTCTAGTAGAGATGGACCGATCCGATATTACGTATCGGTATCGGTCCGATACTGACCTAAATTACTGGATCGGATATCGGAGAAAAATAAAAAATGTAATCCGATCCATTAAATATCACGAAGCACGTCGGAGCAGTATGCATCACGTGATAGAGCGGCTGTGGCATGCAGGACCTGTCGGTGGTCTGGATAGCATGTGGAGCTTCGCTAGCAACCCGGCATTTCATCTCCGACAAAGTTATCCCCGAGAGAAGTAAAGCAAGTGTGTAAGTCCATCTCTGAATGTTTGTAAAGCATTCCTGCGTTAAGCTTACCAAGCGATATATGGAGCGACTGCCTCTTCTTGCTGCTACTTCAATCATGAAACTGCTTAACGATCAGCTGATCGGCTTTTCTGTCGCGAGTCCTGTCTCTAGTTTGCTTTTGGCCCACTTTGCACCAGAAAGAGGAAACCAGCGGCTGAACAACAGCAGCACGTTTAAGCTTGATCAGCTGTTGTTAGAATTTATTTATTATTACTTTCTACTCGAGGATCTTTTTCTACGTAGCTGACGGCTGGTAACTGTGCAGGGGCGGATCTAGCAAAGTTTAGCCAGGGGGCCCGATAGGGCATTAACAGGGAAAAGGGGGCACAAAGACATACTTTTCTTTCTTATTCTCATTTAAAATGTCTAGCTTTTAATAAATAATTATCCGAATCTTACACCCAAAGTTTTAATTTGATGTAAAATGAATAGAAGTCAATTACTGTATATAGTGACTATTAAGTCTAATATATATACCCTAGTAAGCTATAGTACTTTTTCCTTTGGGAAGGTACCATCTGTGCAGTCTGCAATTTTGTTGAAGAAAGATGTTGAATCTATTTAATATTTCTTGAAAAATAATTGATTTCTGTGCTTTTTTTTTCACACTGCATCAAATTAAGAATCAGAATCAGAATCAGAAAGGGTTTTATTGCCAAATGTTGAGCAGGTTTACAACATTAGGAAATTGCTGCGGTGCTTCAGTGCAAACATACTGTCATAAAAATATAAAAATAAGAATAAGAATTAAAAGTGCTAAGTGGATAGATATATACATGATATATACATGAGTGCAGGTGGTGATCAGTGCCAAACATGGAATGATGCAGTGACACAGCGTAGGGTCATGTGTTAGTGGTGGGGACAGTCATATGGTTATTGTTCATGTGTCCAACAGCAGAGGGGAAGAAACTGTTCTTATGGCGAGAGGTTCTGGTGCGAATGGACCGGAGCCTCCTGCCTGAGGGGAGCAGGTCAAACAGACTGTGTCCAGGGTGAGAAGGGTCAGCTGAGATCCGAGCTGCACGCCGCAGTGTCCTGGAGGTGTACAGGTCCTGCAGAGATGGGAGTCTGCAGCCAATCACCTTCTCAGCAGAGCGCACAACACGCTGCAGTCTCTGTTTGTCCCTGATAGTGGCTCCAGCGTACCACACGGTGATGGAGGAGGTGAGGATGGACTCGATGATTGCAGTGTAGAATTGCATCATCGTCCGTGTTGGCAGGTTGAATTTCTTCAGCTGCCTCAGGAAGTACATCCTCTGCTGGGCTTTCTTAATGACGGAAGTGATGGTGGGCTCCCACTTCAGGTCCTGGGTGATGGTGGTACCCAGGAAGCGGAACGAGTCCACAGAGGTGATGGGGGTGTCAGTCAGGATGATGGGGGGGAGTGGAGCTGTGTGCTTCCTGAAGTCCACAATAATCTCCACTGTCTTCTGGGCATTCAGCACCAGGTTGTTGTGGCTGCACCAGGACACCAGACGTTCAACCTCCCTCCTGTAGGCAGACTCATCCCCGTCCGAGATGAGTCCGATAACGGTGGTGTCATCTGCAAACTTGATTAGCTTGACAGACTGGTGGGTGGAGGTGCAGCAGTTGGTGTACAGGGAGAAGAGCAGAGGAGAAAGAACACAGCCCTGAGGGGAGCCGGTGCTGATGGTCCGGGAGTCCGAGACATTCTTTCCCAGCCTCACATGCTGCTTCCTGTCCGTCAGGAAGTCAGTGATCCACCGGCAGATGGGATCAGGCACATTCATCTGGGAAAGCTTGTCTCGGAGATGGTCTGGAAGGATGGTGTCGAAGGCAGAGCTGAAGTCCACAAACAGGATCCTGGCGTAGGTTCCTGGGGAGTCCAGATGCTGCAGGATGAAGTGTAGGGCCATGTTGATGGCGTCGTCTACAGACCTGTTGGCTCTATATGCAAACTGCAGGGGGTCCAGGAGGGGGGCCGTGAGGGTCTTGAGATGGGAGAGAACTAGGCGCTCAAAAGACTTCATGACCACAGATGTCAGAGCCACGGGTCTGTAGTCATTTAGTCCAGTAAGGTTGATTACGTTGATTAAGCATCATGAGGTGGAGCGTGAGGGGTGGTTCCCTATTTTTTATTTATTTATTTTTGTTGTTGCTGGGAGTTGGAACCCTATTAGTTAGGTTGCTTAATATTTACGCTAAGTACTCTTTAAAATACCAGAATAGGGAGGATGGTGTAGGTTTAAGTTTATTAGATTGATCAGTGTTGCTGAACTATGAAATATTTTTTTTTGCATATAGGTATAACAGAATAGCTTTAGTGTAGTTGTTGTTTTAAACTTGAGTATGAACTTATACAAAATGCAGCAAGATATAAAAAAAAAACGGTTTTGTTGATTAAAAAACACTATATCGGATTCATATCGGTATCGGCAGATATCCAAATTTATGATATCGGTATCGGTATCGGACATAAAAAAGTGGTATCGTGCCATCTCTAATTTCTAGTACTGACTGCAGAACATGATAATAATATTTCATCTGTTGCTTTATACTGTCAGGTTAGTGCGTGCAAAGATGATTTGTTAGTCTAACTTTACACTGAATTAAACATCAGCCTAACTTCTGCCTGCTTGTCACCATATCTAAGGTGTTTACGTCTTAAATCTGCGCCAGCAGTGCTTTTGTTCCCCAGTCACAATTGTGCTGCACCAGGAAAATGACATTTTCCTCAAGATTTGGACGACAATGTGAACATGTTGGGCGTAGACTGGGCTGTGTTGCTGCTCAGACTCTACGTACACACCAGCAATGGAGTTTAGTAGGAAGTAAAGATTTTACTTTACTTAGACATGCAACCTACTGAGACTGTAAACACCTAAGAAACCATCTGACTGTACACAATAAGATGCTTTCCATGATGAATCAGCATCTGATGGGCTGAGGTGCAGTCCAAACCCTGACAGAGCCTGTACTGTGTTCTAAGGATGCTGTTGACACTGACTGTTGTGCCTTGCTCCTGACGTCCTCTGCACATACTGATGGTTTGACCCAACGTTTAGCATTCCTCTCTCTGTAAGATCCCTCCCTGCTGATTGTCAGGCCAGTTCTCGTGTCTTTTCTCTCCGTTTCTCTTTGTAAAGGCTGGCTTGTTCCAGGTGCATCTCTCAGGTCAAGATGTAGGTCTTTGCTGGATTTTTCCCTCATTTCTTAATGTTGTGAATTTTGGATACCGTTCATCTCCTGTCGACAGATTGCCACTTGTGCTTTTTTCCTTCACCTTTTTAAGGACACTGTGCACACCATATGGCAATATGTCAAGTTTTCAGACATCAGGGAAGGTTAAACACCGAGCAGAACCAGCATGCTGTTGGTGCAGAAATATTCCACCAGCAATGTCGGTCAAATTGTGTTTTCTCGTGTGTTTTTGAGACATGCCTGCAAATAACGGACAACCAAATATAAATGATCTTTGTTATTTGCAGGCACAACACTGGTTCATCCTGTGAATTTGGTGCATGGTGTTTATGCATGAATAATA
The DNA here is from genome assembly GCF_965226115.1 of Aulonocara stuartgranti. Taxonomy (NCBI): domain Eukaryota; kingdom Metazoa; phylum Chordata; class Actinopteri; order Cichliformes; family Cichlidae; genus Aulonocara; species Aulonocara stuartgranti. The sequence continues at coordinate 36,475,586 of NC_138954.1, read as the reverse complement.
GTTATGTCAGTTACATGACTTAACAAACAAAAATCATTGCTCTGAAAATGTTCAGGTACAAGGACTGGACTGAAAATGAACGACAAAGTGACAAATGTCCCAAGAGAATTTTTGACAAACCTTCTGCAAACTGCTGCTGAAGATCGCTGATGTATTTGACCACACAGCGTCATATATGAGTAGAATTATTTCTTAAAATCTGCAGTAGCCAAACATAAAGAACCTGAAATAAATAAAAGCACAGAAAAGGCCAAACATACTTCATCGTGTCAGCTGATTTCCTGTTTTCACATTTCTTCTCACTGCTGCTAATTTCGCCAAATTGTTGCTAGATTTAGACATTTTTCAAGTTCCCTTTAGCAGAAATCTGGTGACAGGATCCTACTGCTTCACAACGATGATGAATGTGAAAAACAAGGTTTCAGACAGTGACAGAGAGCAGCAGTGTGAAAGGAGACAGTAAGAGCTTTTCTGCTGCTTGTGAATTTCTATCTGAGTGATCTACTTTTAACTAGCTGAAATGTCAACGTTGTCTTGAACTCACGTTAATGGTGATTTTGCTGTGTTTATCAAATTAGACGTGTCATTGTTCGCCACCCCAACCCTCCACTTGCTGGGGGAAGCTTTGATTATTTGTTGCTGATTACTCCGAAACCCCCAAAGGTCAAAAAATCAGTCTTCAGGACAACCCAGGAGTGTACACGCTGTCCTGTTGTGTACTGTGCACAGGCGTTTGCCACTGGAAGTAAAATCTCAGTTTGTTTTTTCTAATTACTGACTGATTAATTAATGACAAGTAGACAAAGAGCCAAGAAAAGAACATGTGTGAGTCTGTAAAAGCATTTCTGTGAGTTTGATTAATGATGCTGTTCAGAAAACCTCTGACTCTGCCATCACCTCCTGTAGGCCACTTGTTCTTGTACCACAGGTTGTAACATGACGTGGCACAGAGTAAGACCTTTTGGCAGTACCAGCGGCATGTGGAGTATATGCATGTGCACGTATGTGTGCAAGCATTAGCAGACAACCCTATTTCCTCCTTAAATGTTAACGTCTGGCTCCGAACACACCAAAACAACCACATGGCAGGCACCAATGTGTCGTCCAAACCAGTGGGGCATGTTCCTTAGAGTGTGTGGCAGAAACAGGAGTCCAGAGAAAGGATGGGAGGTAAAACCACGCCTGCCTGCTTGGTCAAGTGTCTGACAGCACAGCGAGTCTTTGAACGCTCTAATTTTCTCTTCATGGTCCCTTCACTTACTGTCATGTTTGAAGTTGGACGTTGGATACGTGGATATTTCTGGCCCTGAGACATAATCGTTCCAGTGGTCAGGCCCAGCTAAATCTAAAGTAGAGCTGGGCGATAGAACGATAACGATATGTATGTAACTTTTTCTCGATAGAAAAATTAAGCTATCGCGATAGACCTCGCCGCTCTTGTCCTCTTTAAAAAAAAAAAGAACAGCCAATCCAAATTAAGTAGCGCAGAGCCGAACCAATCACAGCTGCAGCGTCACGTCACGTGACTTGTTACGTACAGCACAAGTGCCAAGCCGTACATGTTTGGGAAGCAGCCAGCCACCGTACCGCCCGGGTAATGGAGGAAATGAGTGTGCCGACTAGAAAAATCAACCGAGCGTGACCGAAGAGAAAACAGATGTTGGTTCCAATGCCGGAGAGATTGTCGAACAGAAGAGCCAAAGAAGTCCCGTAGTGTGAAGGTATTTCGGCTATTTCAAGTCTGACAAAAAACAGAGTAGCGTGCACTGTAAATGTGCCGAAAGCAAGTCTGGAAATATAATAAACTGGTGCATGCTCAGGCTACGTCCACACGTACCCGGGTATTTTTGAAAACACAGATTTTTCTATGCGTTTGCACCTTTCGTCCACACATAAACGGTGTTTTTGGTCACTGAAAACGAAGATTTTTAAAAACTCCGGCCAGGGTGGATATTTTTGAAAACTCCGTTTTTGCATTTACGTGTGGACGAGAAAAACGGAGAAAACGCAGCGTCAAAGGTGTGCGCATTTTTTGACGTCACACTGTGCGCCACGTTATTGTTTCGGTGAAATGAATTTCTACAATACTGTTAATTCTACTCTCTGCAGTGTTTAAATGCTTACATATACACACAGTTACTGTCCGTCCACACATACGACTCGGTTCTGCTTCTATGCCCCAGCTTTGTTTACTTTTCCCACCGAGGCTTCTAGACTTCTGATTGGCCAACATTTCTGCACGGTTAGGAATCTAGCGCCACCTGCTGCTTTGGCATGTTCATAGCAGCGTTTTCCTTCATTTCTGCCTTTATGTGTGGACGGGATTATTTTTTAAAACGAAAATGGAAAATCTCTGTTTTCAAAAATACCCGTGTACGTGTGGACGTAGCCTCAGTCTCTGACTGGAAGCGCTAATTCGTCATTCGGCTTTTGTCAGACTAAAGTAACTGTTAAAACTGTTTGAAAAGCTCAGCTATACAACAAGGAGAGATTGAGAATTTCCTTTTAGTTCTCAGTTTATTGGATATTGACAAAAGTTAGTCAGTTTTGTCTGTTATTCTGTAAAACAAACTAAGATTTATTTTTAGAATTAATATTTTGTTTCTAAGTGGAATTGACAATTTAGTCTGTTTCGTTTGTTCTATTTTGAAACTTAAACGCTTTAGCGGCTGCCTTTTGTGTAGTTTGCAATATTTGCCTTTATTTATCTGAAAAAGTCTCATGTTCCTTAAGTACATCTACCCTGTTGAACTTATTATGGGAAATAAATATTTAAAAACAAGCTGCTGATTATTTCACATTTTACTTGTGAGCAACGGCACATTTAAATTGTACAAATATAGTTATTTGGCTTATATCGTGATAGATATCGTTATCGCCTGAAATGAAAAAAACATATCGTGATATGAAAAAATCTTATATCGCCCAGCTCTAATCTAAAGGCATTAGTGAGAAGGCATGCCAGGACAATTCTGACAGTGCATCGCACAAAACAACCTCTACACAATTCTCTATATTCACTCACACACCCAGCTTTTAGGCCTGTTGATATTTTTCTGCTCTATGATGCACAGTAACACAGGTGATCCATGCCATCTACCGACCCGCGGCAGATTCCCGAGCCAGTCTTTCCAAAATGTTGTATTTTCAGCTAAAATGTGTGAATTTCATATGAATGTGTAATGAAGAGGAAGCCTGCTTGCATGTAGGGTTTGCTGATTCTGTGCTATACATAAAATATTGCCGTGCGATGCTAACTGTGAGGAGCGTGCACGATTACGTTTCAGCTCATTGTTTGCCCCTGGCACAGAGTTTAGGTGGAAAACATTCTCTGTCAATCACAGTTTCTCTTTCTTTCCGTGACAGAGTTGCTCTGTGTCTGGTACATTGCCTATCTCACACACTGTCACACCATCCTACCCACTAACTGGCTGCTAGGCAACATGGCCCACTGAATGGGGTGTATTTTTATATCTCTGCATTCAGAGCTACAGACATTAAGAGGAGGAAAACATCCTTACTGTAGCCTGCTTCCCTCCGTGCACAGTATCCACAAAGGCTTTGCTTTGTTTGGCACATCTTCAAATTTCTCTTCCTGTATGTACTTAATAAAACATCCATGAGGATTAAAGGGAAGTCATTGACGACAGCTGAGTAAATGATAGATCGTTGTCTCTGTGTAAAATATCCTTTTCTGTCACTGAAGCAGGTGTCTGTAGGCCAGTAAATCAACTCAATAAGCTAATAACTATGAAACACAGTAAGTTAATATTATTACTAAATATTACACTAGTCCTGAGAATGCTGCATTCAATTCAGTTGTATTTATATGGCACCAGTGGGCTCAAGGGTTAATCTTATAATGGATAAATTGGTGGCTGGGATTCTTTGATCAACTGGCAACATTGGCCCAGGTTGTGGTCCAGGCCATCTTCTCCTGTTGGCCTGCCAGGTCTTTTTGCCATTCTTTAATAGAAAATCTTGGGATTTTAACCACTTTAATTGATTCAAATAGATAGATGAAGCTATTCTTTTAGGTGAGTTTTGCACCAGCTCTACAATTAAGTGTAACTTTAAATTGTCTCCCCACTGGATATTATGCGATTTGAGGGCTGAGCGTAATCTAAAATGGTGAAATAATGACTGCTCTGGGACTGTATAGCGAGTAACCAGCTCCTGGAAACTAAGCATTTGAATTTGTACCATTTACTGTAACTCCAATGAGCACTGTTTAAGTGAAATCCCAGAGAAAAGAAAGTCTTGTAGTGTAATCGAGGTTACAAGGTGTTTTCCAATGTCCAACCATGGGGCCATTGCATCTGGATCCAACCATTGCCTGATATATTTCAATGTGAATGCCAAATGGTATAGTTTGAAATTTGGGACTGCCCATCCTCCTTCTGGTCTAGATTTTTGTAATATATCCCACTTTATACTACAGATGGCACGATACCACTTTTTTATGTCCGATACCGATATAAATCCGATATAGTGTATTTTTTGATCAATAAAATAGTTTTTTAAATATCTTGCTGCATTTTGTATAAGTTCATACTCAAGTTTAAATAAACAACAACACAAAAGCTATTCTGTTATACCTGTATGCAAAAAATACACTGCACCCAAAATATTTCATAGTTCAACAAAACTGATCAATCTAATAAATTTAAACCTGCTCCATCCTTCATATTCTGGCATTTTAAAGAGTACTTAGTGGAAATATTAAGCAACCTAAGTGGGGCCTGGTGCCTGTTGCTCGGTCAGGCCTCCTCCGGGGTGCGGGGGGCCCTCGGGCCTCCAGCCTTCGGGCCTGCGGCTTGGTTCACTCTGGCACAGCTGGCTGCCGGCAGAGCCGGCGGGCACGCCGGTGCAGCCCCCTCTGGCTTCTGCTCGGTGGCTACTGGGTGACACCTCATCTGGGGATCCTCAGCCCTTCCCATGAGGGTGGCACGGATGCCCCGCCGGTGGTCCTCCTTGGGCTCTCGCACTCTGGGGCCTCTGGATGTCTGGGGCCTGGATCTCCTCCATGCCTGCTTCATGCCCTGGGGGACGGGGCTATGGCTCTCTCCATCCTCTTGCAGACCGTTACATGTGGAAACCATTTGAATACAAGCGTGCTGATCCACACAGGTGTTCACTGTCCATAGACATAAACTACACCTTTCTTGGCTGCTACTTCAAAGCACATTGTGCGCTGTTGGTCCTGCTTGCTGCACAACAACATTGAATATTTAGTGTTTACTGCTGTTTACACTTAGCTAGATTAATGCGATGGTGTTGTGTTTAGTATGTTGCTTTGGTTTTTTTTTTGCTTGTTTTCTATTCTTTTTCTCTCAACAGGTGATCCAGGAGATTTTTTTTTTCCCTTTTTCACTGTCCCTCTCCCCTTCTGTTTTTCTTTTCCTTCCTCTTTCTTTCTCCCTTTCCTATCCCTCACTCATATCTGTCCCGTCTGTAACAACTGAAAATAAAATATAATAAATAATAAAAACAAAGGTCGATCAAATGGACCAATACGGCAAGGCCATGATGATCCATTTGGCAAAATAAATCCATTGGGTATCCTTGTTGGTCTTCAACAATTCTGATGGCTAAAGAACCAAATGGGACAGGCAAAAAAAAAGAAGGAAATATTAAGCAACCTAACTAATAGGGTTGCAAACTCCCAGCAAAAAGAAAAATAGATGTTTAATCGACGTAATCAACTTTAATTTAATGTATGTGCAAAAAAATGCACAGAAATCAATTATTCTTCTACAGTAATTAAATAGATTCAATATCTTCGTTCAACAGAATTGCAGACTGCACAGATGGTACCCAAAGGAAAAAGTACTATAGCTTACTAAGTTAAAAATTTGACTTAATAGTTCTGATATATAATAATGGACTATACATTTTATATTAGATGAAAACTTTGGTTGTAAGATTCAGATAATTATTTGTTAAAAGCTAGACATGAGAGTAAGAAAGAAAAGTATGTCTTTGTGCCCCCTTTTCCCTGTTCATGCCCTATCGGCCCCCCTGGCTAAACTTTGCTAGATCCGCCCCTGCACAGTTACAGCCGTCAGCTGTAGAAAAAGATCCTGGTGTAGAAAGTAATATTAAATAAATTCTAACAGCAGCTGATCAAGCTTAAACGTGCTGCTGTTGTTCAGCCGCTGGTTTCCTCTTTCTGGCGCAAAGTGGGCGATAAACAAACAAGAGAGAAAAGCCGATCAGCTGATCATTGATCAGTTTCATGATTGAAGCAGCACCAAGAGAGGGAGGGAGAGAGAAGAGGCTGTAGCTCCTTATATCAGTTGTTAAGCTTAATGTGGGAATGTTTTACAAACATTCAGAGATGAACTTACACACTTGCTTTACTTCTCTGGGATACCTTTCTCTGAGATTAAATGCTGGTTTGGTAGCGAGGCTCCAAATGCTCAACCAGACTGCCGACAGGTCTCGCACGCCACAGCCGCTCTATCACGTGATGCATACTGCTCTGACGTCCTGAGGTTATGAGCTGAGTTATGCCATCTCGCAAGGATCCCTTTCGATTCCCACTGGTAGGTTAGTGATTCTGATGTTGTTTCTCCGTTCTCGATCTTCCAACTGATTAATCTTGAGTGTGAGCTTGCCCATTTCAGTTATACAGTTGTTAGCATCTTTTTTGACTTGGCGGACTGAGCCCTGTAGGTTATCGACCTTGACCAGTGGCATATCCACTTTAGCTACCTGCATGTTTAAGTTGTCTTGGACCGACTGCAGCAAGGTTACATTTTGAGAAATACTTGCACCGACAGGCGATAGAGCTTGGTCCAAGGCCTCTGCCCGCATGTTTTTCATCACGCTCTGCAATGTTTCTCTTTTGGCTTCGGCTGCTAGAAAGGGAGAGTACAGACGGAGCTCAATGTGGCGTGACCATGTCTCTACATGCCTCACCGAAAGTCCTCGATAGTTTATTAAACTTTTAATGAGATTTGCAGATTGTCTCAGTGGAGTTTAATAAACTCAGCCATCTGATCCTTCATATCTCAAATATAACAGGACGCTGGAGTAAATTTTCAAGCATCTCACACTTCTGTTTAACCAGTTTTCTGTTTGACGTTTATTCAGCTGTGTGAAAACTATAACTTTAATCTCAGCCAAACCGATTTACTGAGGAACAAATAAAACACTGAAAAAAGCTAAACAATCACATTTTTAAGTTATCTAAGTGGTAAATGGTCTGTATTTGTATAGCGCTTTACTTGGTCCTAAGGACCCCAAAGCACTTTACACTATACACAATCATCCACCCATTCACACACACATTCACACACTGGTGATGGCAAGCTACAGCGTAGCCACAGCCGCCCTGGGGCGCACTGACAGAGGCAAGGCTGCCGAACACTGGCGCCACTGGGCCCTCTGACCACCACCAGTAGGCAACGGGTGAAGTGTCTCGCCCAAGGACACAACGACCGAGACTGTCGGAGCCGGGGCTCGAACCGGCAACCTTCCGATTACAAGATGAACTCCCAACTCTTGAGCCACGATCGACTTATATATCTTGTTTAACCTGAGTAGCGAAAGACCGTGGGGGTCTGAAAACGATGTGCCGGGAGCGTCGGAGCGCTTTACAAATATGTGGTCTTGATAAACCGAGCAGATATATGAAGTGTACACAGCTACATTCTCACCTGAAAATGTTAAAAGTTTATTTTGTGACCCAGAAAGAGTAATAAGAGTAGTAGTAAAAAGTAGCGGCCGCCATTGTTGGAAACTGGAATTAGCTGGATCGCGCTATGAATTCTGGGATAGGCTGGGCCACAAAGGATACACGCGACCCATCCTTCAAATCTGGGGAAAAGGCGGATGCATTTGGAGGACTCTTTGAATTTAGACAGCTTTCGTCGCATCGCTGTGACGTAATCGGCCTAGAAATGGGGCCTCAGGAGGATGCAGCCCCTGACGGAGACTGCTTCTTCTTCTTTGGCGTTTAAGGGCAGCTGGCATCCTTGTAGATGCAGTGCTGCCATCTTCTGTTTCAGTCCGTTATTACACTTTTAAATCCTACAACTACCGGTCGATCTACGCCCCTACCCTCACCTATGGTCACTAGCTGTGGGTAGTGGCTGAAAGAACAAGATCGCGAGTACAAGCAGCGGAAATGAGCTTCCTCCGAAGGGTGGCTGGCCTCTCCCTTAGAGATGGGGTGAGAAGTTTGGCCATCCGGGAGGGGCTCAGAGTAGAGCCGCTGCTCCACATCGAAAGGAGCCAGCTGAGGTGGTTCGGGCATCTGACAAGGATGGGCTTCTCCGCTTGGGCTGCTGCCCCCGCGACCCCGCCCTGGATAAGCGGAAGATTATGGTTGGATGGATGAATCCTACAACTTATTCCGGCGTCTTTCAGGATCTTACAAAGCTTCACACGACAAGTCGACTATTAAATTAGTTGTCGACGATTTTGATAGTCGACGTAATCGTAACTAGTCCGCTAATCGTGGCAGCCCTACCTGTTACAGTGTGTCAGCTACTTAACTGCTTTCAGTTGTTGGATCCAGTGTAACCAATGACTTTTTCCAATGAAATAATAAAATGAAAATTACTGATTAATATGTAGGGTCTTTACTGTAAATAACTGCAAAATAACTGCTTTACGCTTTAGTTTATCAGTCATTAAAGTAACCGTGTAACTCATCAGAACCCTACACAATATTTTGACATAATAAAATATTTTATAATTTCCATCCATTGTTTGCTGCTCCTGGTACAGTTACGAGCGCTCCATTGATGCTTAGTGTAGTCATCTGGGTTAAACATGACCAGCTGCTGGTGTTCCCTCGTCTGTAGCCTGGTTGTACTCAGTGCTGTGCTTTTGCCCCAAGTAGTGAAACAAGTTTGTTTCTTGCATATCAGTTTTCTTGCATATCTTCAAGGTACGGTGCTTTGTAGGTTGCTGACGCAGATACTTATGATCAGACAAGCAGCTCTTGCTCTCAGACATGCCTGGGCTCGTTCATTACACTAAGGAACAAGAAAATGGCATTGCTATAGCAATGAAATCAGTATATAACATATGTGGCACACTCCTACTTTCAACTGGGGTGGGCTCTTCAAGCAAAAGTACTATTAATCAGCCTCTTGTACCCAGTTCTGCTTGACCTTTGACTTGCTTGTTTTACCTGAACCAATCATCTTTGGCATGTTTCATCTCTTTGTACAGTAGCAGCTACACATGTTCTTTGGATTATTTTAAATTTGATATCTTGTTATATTTTCTGGCAGACTAGCCGTGGAGCACGCATTGTTGCTTACCATTATTGTAGTGTAAAGCGCTTTGGGGTCTTTAGGGACTAAGTAAAGTGCTATACAAATACAGGCCATTTACCATTATTAAAAACAACAATACATTTGGATGTATGTGTTTATTTACACAAGAGACATATTGTCACAAGTCATCATTAGCAGTATTTTCTTCTGCAGGTGTGGAATGACATGTTGTCTGTCGCCATCTGATTGGATTAGCCAAGATGCTAATGCTAAAATCGCTACCTGTTTATGTGGAAAGACAGACAGATAAAGGCTGATTGGAACGATACAGAAAAATAATAATAATAGTAAAAAAACAACAGTTTTAGAAATCTTTATTCTTTCTTATAATTGCTGTCATTATTAAAACAATTTCTTAAAATAGATAAAATATCACCACTTAGTTCAATCTATGTGAACCCTGCTGTGAGCTTGTGTCAGTTTAACACCATGATGGGTTTCTGTGTCTCCGTGTTCGTTCTTGATCTTTTCCATGAAATTATGTGGTTCCACCTGAAAGTTCAAGCTGTATATTTGCTTGTTAAATTTTTAATTAGTCTGCTGAGCTACCAGATGTTTTTACAGTCTTCCTTAACACCTCAAGCAAACCCTGCTGCTGTTTGCAGGACGTCCTGCAGCCAGCAAAGGAACCTAATTTGTTTGTTCGTGTATGACATGAGTTTGGTCTGTTTTCCCTCCCTGATAAGTTTGCTACTCACAGGTTGTTCACTCACAAATCCAGGAGTTGATCCTTAAAATTTGAATCTTCATTGTGGACACAATTTAATCAGCAGACTAAGAACTGGAATGGGTGCAGGAGAGTGCTGGGTCCGTGCTGGCCTAGGAGCAGACACAGGTGGAGGTGAAGGCTCAGGGGCAATCACTGGTGGAGCTATAATCATTATTGGCACAGACAAGAGAGCACAACAGTCTTTAGGAGTAGCAACAACAGAAACAGTGCTTACCTGGGCTCCAGATGGAGCGACAGTCCTTGAAGGCTTTAGCTGTGCTACTAGCATAGTCTCAAGTGAAGCACCACAGAAAGACTCTGCCATGGCAGCTTGGCAACACAAAATTCAGGCTGTGTCTTCACAGGCTGAGAAAAACAACATTCATTATCTAATTTCTTGGGCTGGTGAACACAGAAACAGTCACAGATGCTCAGTCGGCTCAGGAGCAGAGACATTAGGGTTTGCCAGCTTAGAAACAAGAAACTTTGTTTGTTGCTGACACTGAAACACAACATGTATTCCCAATACTGCCTGACAGTCATCAGAGCAAACATGGAGAGAAACATGTTTTAAATGCAGTATAGATTGTCTGCTGGAGTCATATGTTTGATATGTCCAAGCTGTTAAGCCATACCTGTCATGATGCTGGAGCTCAGGACCCTAAATAGACAAATGAACATTATTTGGTTTCTCAGCAGTAAACAACGAAGGAGGACGCCTCTGAGATAAGCAGAGGTCATGGGTGTGAGACCTTGCTATGTGATGGTGAGTGGGTCAGCTCCAACCCAGGTTAAATACCTGGGACTCTCCACCTTCGGCTTTTAGAACTGAAGAAGCTTCTCAGATGAGAGGTGAAATGTCTTCAAGAAACGTTCCTTTCTCCTTAGACTGCCATGACCTAGGTGACTGAGAACCAACACAACTTTTTAGTTGCATACACTTTTGAGCAGCTAAGCCACATTAGCTAGCTTGTGCTCCTGTGATGCTCTTACCCCGTAGGAGCAGTACATTCTTTGTGTGCAGGCTGTGATCAGCTGTGCTGCTTCAGTAATAGCTTCTCTGTGTGGATTTAGCCAGCCAAATTTCAAAAAGATATAAACAAATGTTATGTGAGTTCTACGGCTGATAGCTGGTATAACAGGTGGAATTCAGTGAGTGAATCTGACCAGTGTTATAAACTAATGTCTGTTACCTTTGATGTAATCGAGATTTAGCCAGTCCAACATAATGCATCACTGTAAACGTTATCACAGTCCTGCTAACACACCACTTTATGCTGCGCTAAGCTGCCTGGTATTTTCATGCAACCTGTGAATAACCCAACATTTGCATACGTCAGCTCGTTTTGCAAGATGTTTCAGAAAAACAAGCCAAAAACTTGATAAATGATCTGATTTTAAATACCTACAGCGATTTAGGACGTTACATGTGAGCTTGCTGAGCAGTCCTCACCTTTGAAAATAATCTCTCCTCTTCCTCTTACATTTTCCTGCAGCTATCAGTGCTGCACATGTTTTCTGCACATTTAGCTCACAGATATGTTTTCTGACAAACTGCGTGGGAACAGTTTGTGTGTTTGGGGATTTTGATTCAGCCATTTGAAATTACGCAGATCACTCTGGCCCACTTTAACCCCTGGGTTTCACATATGTGCAGCGCAGATAATTGTATCATTAAATAAGCCAAAAATATGCAATATGATGCTTCTTTCTGTTGAACATTTGACTGACAGGTTAAAGAGAGATCTAAAATGTAGCACTTTGTCTTTTGTGTTTCTTCTTTAAATCAGTTAAAACATAAAAGTGTTAGAAAAGGATAATACAATAAATTTTACATGTACTTAGGTTCTATTTACATTTTATGAAACAGTTGAATGTAATACACCACAAACATAGGAAGGAGTTAATCCAACTTAAAATGGACTTTCAGTTGTTCTGGCTGGTTTAGAAAGACAAGTAGGATGCAAATTATATGTAAATCCAAAAATATTTTTCAATTATATTTTCTTTTTCGGCTTCTTTAAATCATTCAGTGCCAACCAAAATCAGACGTGCTCCATAGAAACCTTCCTGTTCGGTCATTCCAACACATCCCAAAGATGCTCTGTGGGACTGAGATCTGGTGACTACAGAGCAGCGGTATCCAGCTACAATAGCAGGAGGTCCACTCCATCATCCAGTCAATCTGGGGTCAGAACATTTTAAATGAACCAACAAAAATATTTTCTTTCATGTTTATTAAACATTTAATTAACAATATAGATTTTTGTCTTGTAACTACTGATCAATTATTCATGTGCTCATTACATCATCTGCTGAACAGAAAAGTGCAATCCAGTTCAAGTACTGATATTAAAACTATTTAACAAAGAAATTATGCAATAATCTATTGCACACAAACCAACATTAATGTGTCTCGATGCTCAATCAACCAGGTAAGTAAATCCCAAAAGTTTGATTCTGTTCGTCAGGATGTTTTCAGTGGGAGAAACGTTTCGTCATCATCAGGTGACGTCTTCAGTCTCAGCTGACTGCAGGTTTCAGTCTTATAAACAGGACATTTGCACAATGACTGAAACCAGCCCACTGAAGGAACAATGGGCTGTGAGATCAGCTCCTTGATCAATAATATGCAAATTGTCATGACCATTGATCAACAACCACTGATCAGTGGTCATGAGTAGCATTCACAGATGGGGAATGGCCATTCATCTTTCATAGTCCACTTTACATATTTTTGACAGAGCCATCTTCTTTTACCCAGTCTTCTGTGCACCACCAAGTCGTCATTGTGCTGTCAGCAAGTGCGAGCTTCCAAGATAGTCACTTAGCAACCCGCATTGAATGGCCTGCATTGTTCTTCTTTGTCGTTTTTTTGGCAGTTGGTGGTGCAATACCGCCACCAGCTGGCTTAGAGTGTGGACTAGAACGTCGCTGACCCACATAGCTGCCCATCGCGCCTGTTCAAAAGTCAGCCACTGCAGCCAGCAGGAATAAAATATCTAACGACATAGAAAATGGGAAAATGCTTTAGGTCCGGAGTAAACCCCCTTGATCTCCACATTTGGACCGGAGTCCAGGGGTTGGGGACCCCTGCTATAGAGTATATTTGAGTGCAGTGAGCTAATTGCCGTGTTCAAAGAAACCAGTTTAAGATTATTTCACCTTTGTGACAAGGTGTGTTATCCTGCTGGAAGCAGGTTGTGTTATCCTGGTAGTTCAGCAGTTTCTGAAATACTCAGAGCAGCACCAACGACCACGCTACTTTCATCTTCATTTAAATCACCTTTCTTCCCCACTGTGACACTTGGTTTGGACTTCATCAGGTAGCCTTGATCATGGCTACATGCCTTAATGCATTGTGTTGTGACATTGTGACTGGCTGACTAGATATTTGCATCAACAAGCACTTAAACAGGAGCACCTAACCTGTGAATGTACATATAAAATGTGGATAGGCAGAACAGTTTATTTTGAACATGTAAATATAACTAAAATAACAAGAGAAAAACGTAAAAACATCAAGTTTCCATGAATATCTAATATCTACACAGTGTTTATGCTCAAAAAGGAGTAGCATGACATTTACACGTTTTCTGTTTCAACCCCCTTTGTTCAAATTCCATTATTTTCAAATCAATATTCAGAATTTGCCATTTTATAACCCACACATGTTTAACTGTATACAAGTCCACACTCATATACAACACCCCACTAAATCTCTGAGCCGGGGGGAGGGCAGTAAACGGAGTAATGTTTGGGCATTGCTTCATATGGAGTATCAGTGTGTGAATGTGTGTGTGAATGGGTGGATGACTGGATGTATGAAGTGCTTTGGGGTCCTTAGGGACTAGTAAAAGCGCTATACAAATACAGGCCATTTACCATTTATCTGTGACAAATACCTGAATGAGTACTTTAAGTTAGTTGAGTTACTCTGGCCTGAATCTATAAAAATGAGGACAAGTCTTCAACAGACACAATGAGACAGGTCAATTTCTTATATCCATGCAGTTTATTGTTTTTAAACAAGTGTGTGATTTTTTTGTATTGATGTATTTCTCCTAACTTCATCTCCACACACTGTGTTCATTTGTTTTGCATCGGTCTGTGTTCTGTTCTGCAGCTCCCTATTCTGGCCTCCTCTATTGTCAGTCTTTACTTCCTGGAGCTGACGGATATTTTCCAGCCGGTGCATTCTGGGTACAGTTGTAATGATCGCAGTCTATCTCTGCCATACATCCTCCCAAGACAGGAAGTCTGTCCATTGCCTTTGCTCTTCAGCCTGGCCTTCGCTGCACCTACTGTCACTGTAAGTACATCTCCACATGTGCAGCTTTCACATTGGCTAGCACAGTAACATAGTGTCTAAAACACCACTTGCTTTCAGGGACTGTGATTACAGGTGTAGGTGGGAATTAGGCTAGTCATAATACTAGACTTTCAAACTTGACACTAATACTGCAGGGCTGGAATGGGCATATCAGGCATTTGCCCGGTGGGCCGACACACTTTTTGGCTGATCACTGTGCACTGGACTTTCACGCACTGACCGCAGCCTGTTCATTCATTTTCATTACCGACTCCGCCCAGTCAAATCCCTTAATGAAGCCGGGCACTTCCTCTACCGTCGCTGTGGGCTCACGCAACTCGTAGAACAAAGTTTAGGGGTGAAATGTTTTTCAAATTTCCCCACATTTGCTGTCGGGGCTGCTGCTTCTGCACCATCAACAGTTGTACCAGTGGCAAGCGTTAGGCCTGCTGTTTACCCTCTCTTCATCTCTTTTTGTTCCTTATGCTCCCTCTTTTGTTTTCATCTATATCATTCCCTGGCCACTTTGGGTGGATCGTCCCCAGTATACGCTTTCAGCAAATTGTAGGTTATTATGTTGTCTTTTTATTTACGTTTAATATAGTGTCTACACATCTTTGAAAAGAGGGTTGTAGTTTCCACAAATAAAACATAACTAAACTAGGTAAATGTATTCCTTGTCTGACTAATAGAGCTGTTAAGTCTCCTTCTTTTCTTTGTGGAGACAAATGTAGTAAATTGTGTTTGACTGGGAAAGCAATCTTCCCACAGCAGATCTGCACTCCTACTCATTTTGTAGATCTGTTCCCAATGCTGTGGGAGTCTGACCAACCTGAGAGCAGTGAAAGCTCTACACTGTTTCTATGTTGTACTAACAGAAATAATCCAGCCATTTCTCTGTTGACATGAATTATTTTGAACTGACTTTTTTAATACAAATGAAGCTTATGCACAAGTTCAATAAAGAAGATGTATGGCCTCACATCTGTCCACATCCAGGTGCTGCCAGCTAAATCTAAGCACTCCCATCATCACTCATCATCACTGGTCTAGTCCAATCACATTCTCCTGACCTTCTCCAGGCCAATCAGCATTCATGCTGTATACTTTAAATCTCATTGGCATCTATCATTCTCCTTGCAGACGGCTTTGTGCAACCCACCTCCTCCCCATCTCTACCTCTCATCACTCAGGCTCCATTCAAGCCACCTTCATCTCCACCACCAGCATCTCCGTCCTGCTCTAATCCCTTTCACCCACTCCGCTGAGACGGGCCACCAGAGTCTATCCGCTATCTATATTCTTTTCATCAATAAATCACGTTCATTCTTTCTAATCATCTCTCCTCATTGAACTTAATGTTGGTCTTTTTTATAGGTAACATGAAAATTATCTATATGTCTTATGAGTTCTTATATGGCTCTCACAGGCTAAGCAGCATGTCATTTGTGTCATAATAACATTAATACATTTGTACAAATTAATATCATGCCGTGTGGTTAAATGTTTGTGCGTGTTGGAAGTTTTTCCCCTCTTTGTTGTAACCACTGTTGGGGTCATCACTCATAAAAAGTAATGTATTACACACACACAGAACACTTTTATTAAAATCAATGCAGTGCATTGCTAAACTACTCCCAGGAGAAAGTAATTTGTTATACTACTCATTACATTACTCTTACATTTCTCCATAAAATGACATGAAATCCATTGTCTCATACTTACCATTTATCATTATATATGGTATCATTATAAACCTATAGGCTACAGTCTTTATAGTCATGCTGACTTCTTGCTAGCTTAGTGTTAGCATGCTGTCCACACATATGCTTGCAAGGAGCAGAAGTTAAGTTAGCAGTATAATGCGGTTGTTTCGCTCCTGGATGCAGCATCCGCTTTACCATCCACTTTAAAATAAAGAAACTGAATTTGAATAAGTTACATTTGAATTGCTCGGATTGAATCTGAATTGTAACTTGAATAAATGCTTTTAGAAACTGAATATGAATTAGCCTAATTTGAAGTTCAGTTTATTGGTTTGAAAATGATCATCACTAAATTGAAATTGAATTTTATATTTTGGTAATGAATTCATTTGCTTTGAAACTGTATATTATCCTTTAAAAATTTAGCTCTCAAATAATTTCAGATTCACTTCTCACCATTCAGTTTCGGTTCCAAAATTCAGTTTTTGGGGACTTACTTCCGGTTCAAGAGTAATGAGTGCAGATTAATAGAACTAGGTTTTACTAGTGGACCGAAACGGAAATCTACAGCATCATGAGCTAGATTAAGATTTCAGAAGTCATTCGTCATGTCGAATGACCAGCGGATAAGCTTTCAGGTTGGTAATAAATGTATTACATGTATAAGAACAAGCGTCATGTTAACAAATGATAGCCGTACAGTGAGATGCTTGGCTACAAGTTGAACAGCGACAAGGGGCAGTACCCTCCATGGAGAAGGAGGCTAGAGGGCAAGATCAAAGTAGCACGGAGGGAGGTTAGCCAACTAACGGAGTTGCAGAAAGGTGCAACAAATAAGGTGCCTAAGAAATACAGCAAGCTGTCCATACCTGAGGCCTTGGAAACTGCCAAGCAAAGACTCACAGCCTTGGCCAGCCGCTTGAGGAGGTACACCAGAGAGATAGAAGGCAGGAGAATAAACCAGCTGTTCTCCACAGAACCAGTATAGGTGTACTCTCAGTGGCAAGGGAACAATAAGAGAACAGCACCACCAAGGCTGGAGACGGAGCAATACTGGAAGAGCATATGGGAGAAGGATGCAACCCATAACGGCAATGCTCAGTGGCTAGAGGATCTGAGGGCAGACCACAGCGACCTCCCTGAACAGGGTCCAGTAACCATCACAGTGGCAGATATCCAAGAAAGGGTCTCCAGTATGAAGAGTTGGACAGCACCAGGGCCCGACATGGTTCACACCTACTGGCTGAAGAAGCTGACTGCACTCCACGAGCGTCTGGCAGCACAAATGAACCAGCTGCTAGTTAACGAGAGACACCCGGAATGGCTAACTGAAGGCCGGACGGTCCTGATCCCCAAGGACCCCAAGAAGGGACCGGTCCCCTCCAACTACCGACCAATAACCTGCCTCAGTACTACATGGAAGCTCCTGTCAGGCATCATATCGGCTAAGATGAACAGGCACATGGGTCAATACATGAGCGGGACACAGAAAGGGATTGGCAAGAATACCAGAGGCGCAAAACACCAGCTACTGGTAGACAGAACAGTCAGCCGAGACTGCAAGACCAGACTGACCAACCTGTGCACTGCCTGGATTGATTACAAGAAGGCCTATGACTCAATGCCCCACAGCTGGATACTGGAATGCCTAGAATTGTACAAGATCAATGGGACCCTAAGAGCCTTCATCAGGAACTCAATGGGGATGTGGCGTACAACACTAGAGGCCAACTCCAAGCCCATAGCACAAGTCACCATCAAGTGCGGGATCTACCAAGGAGATGCTCTGTCCCCACTGCTGTTCTGCATAGGCCTGAACCCCCTCAGTGAGATCATTAACAAGACTGGCTACGGATACCAACTACGGAACGGAGCAGTTGTCAGCCACCTCCTGTACATGGATGACATCAAGCTGTATGCCAAGAGTGAACGAGACATCGATTCACTGATCCACACTGCCAGGCTATACAGCAATGACATTGGAATGTCGTTCGGACTGGAGAAGTGTAGTCGGATGGTAACAAAGAGAGGGAAGGTAGTCAGAACTGAGGGGATTGAACTACCAGAAGGCAACATTGCAGACATAGAGGACAGTTACAAGTACTTGGGGATCCCGCAGGCGAATGGGAACCATGAAGAGGCTGCTAGAAAGGCTGCAACCACCAAGTACCTGCAGAGGGTCAGGCAAATCCTGAGGAGTCAGCTGAATGGTAAGAACAAGATCCGGGCCATCAACACGTACGCCCTGCCCGTGATCAGGTACCCTGCTGGGGTAATAGGCTGGCCAAAGGAGGAGATAGAAGCCACTGACATAAAGACAAGAAAGCTCCTTACCATGCATGGAGGGTTTCACCCCAAGTCCAGCACCCTGAGGCTGTACGCTAAGCGGAAGGAAGGGGGCCGGGGACTGGTGAGTGTCAGCACCACAGTCCAGGATGAGACAACGAACATCCAAGAATACATTGGGAAGATGGCCCCAACTGACCGAGTGCTCAGTGAATACCTCAGGCAGCAGAAACCCAAGAAAGAGGAGGGAGACGAGGAACCATCATGGAAGGACAGGCCCTGCACGGTATGTACCACCGGCAGATAGAGGAGGTGGCTGATATCCAGAAATCCTACCAGTGGCTGGACAAAGCTGGACTGAAAGACAGCACAGAGGCACTAATCATGGCAGCACAAGAACAAGCTCTGAGTACAAGATCCATAGAGGCTGGGGTCTATCACACCAGGCAAGACCCCAGGTGCAGGCTGTGTAAAGATGCCCCAGAGACAATCCAGCACATAACAGCAGGGTGCAAGATGCTAGCAGACAAGGCATACATGGAACACCATAACCAAGTGGCCGGCATAGTGTACAGGAACATCTGTGCCGAGTATAACCTGGAAGTCCCGAGGTCAAAATGGGAGATGCCCCCAAGGGTGGTGGAGAATGACCGAGCTAAGATCCTGTGGGACTTCCAGATACAGACGGACAAAATGGTGGTGGCTAACCAACCGGACATAGTGGTGGTAAACAAACAGAAGAAGACGGCCGTAGTGATCGATGTAGCGGTTCCGAATGACAGCAATATCAGGAAGAAGGAACACGAGAAGCTGGAGAAATACCAAGGGCTCAGAGAAGAGCTCGAGAGGATGTGGAGGGTGAAGGTAACGGTGGTCCCCGTGGTAATCGGAGCACTAGGTGCGGTGACTCCCAAGCTAGGCGAGTGGCTCCAGCAGATCCCGGGAACAACATCGGAGATCTCTGTCCAGAAGAGCGCAGTCCTGGGAACAGCTAAGATACTGCGCAGGACCCTCAAGCTCCCAGGCCTCTGGTAGAGGACCCGAGCTTGAAGGATAAACCGCCCGCAGGGGCGTGCTGGGTGTTTAGTTTTATATATATATATATATATATTAGGGGTGCAACGATACTCGTATCGATATTGAACCGTTCGATACAGTGCTTTCGGTTCGGTACGCATATGTATCAAACAATACAAATTTTTTATTTATTTGATCAACTTTTCTTCTGACGATGCTGTCTGTGTTGAGCGCTCAGTGGATCTGCGTTCGACTACTCCGCCTAGGCTGCACTGTCGAGCGCAGATCCACTGAGTGCAGCGTAAGCTACTGAGACAGAAGCTAAGCTCGTTGCAATATGACAAATTGAACCTCCCCCACCCTCATTCAGATCTGGCCTTTGGAACTATTTTGGTTTTCATGTGACGTATGACCCTGAAGGTAAGCGCGTCATGGACTAAAGTAAAACAGTATGTTGGATGTGCCACGCAATGCTCAATTACATGGGTGGGAACTAGTGTGTTAGCGCAGTTAGCTTGTTAGCTTGTTGGCCGTCCAGCCCCACGCACGGGGCGATCCGCAGTAGCTTGTTAACGGAGATTTGCTGTGTTGTGGCGTTAACGTCATTTCAAATTAACGCTGACAGCACTAGTGGGAACACAACGAATATGACTGCACATTTACTCCGACATCATCCTAGTGCAAAGACAAGTGGAAGCAGACAAAAACAACAAGCAGCATGCTACAAACTTTACCCGAGTCATTTAGACAGCCGTTAGCACATGAGTCTCCTTATGGGGACCTGATATGTTTAATATGCTGCTGAGAATATAGCCCAGAAGAAGCGTATAGTATAGCTTTTATTTTGGAAAGAGACATTTCTCTGTAATAAACTCTCTTTTCCAAAGATGAGTGATCCCTCAATCAGATACAGGGCTTGCAAAATCGCTAGCCCGACGTCCCGGGGCTAGCGATTTTTCCAGTCGGGCTACCAAAATCTATCTCTGCCCTGCCCGTCAGCCTATCGTAGGAAGGAAAAATATATGTCAATGCTTTTGCATTCTTTCTGAAATGCAGCTGGGCAATTATGTTATTGGCATCGGTGAGCCACTGTCAATATGTGACATATTGAAATCGCGATTATATATTAAAAAAAAAAAAAACCACCCAGCACGCCCCTGCGGGCGGTTTATCCTTCAAGCTCGGGTCCTCTACCAGAGGCCTGGGAGCTTGAGGGTCCTGCGCAGTATCTTAGCTGTTCCCAGGACTGCGCTCTTCTGGACAGAGATCTCCGATGTTATTCCCGGGATCTGCTGGAGCCACTCGCCTAGCTTGGGAGTCACCGCACCTAGTGCTCCGATTACCACGGGGACCACCGTTACCTTCACCCTCCACATCCTCTCGAGCTCTTCTCTGAGCCCTTGGTATTTCTCCAGCTTCTCGTGTTCCTTCTTCCTGATATTGCTGTCATTCGGAACCGCTACATCGATCACTACGGCCGTCTTCTTCTGTTTGTCTACCACTATGTCCGGTTGGTTAGCCACCACCATTTTGTCCGTCTGTATCTGGAAGTCCCACAGGATCTTAGCTCGGTCATTCTCCACCACCCTTGGGGGCGTCTCCCATTTTGACCTCGGGACTTCCAGGTTATACTCGGCACAGATGTTCCTGTACACTATGCCGGCCACTTGGTTATGGCGTTCCATGTATGCCTTGCCTGCTAGCATCTTGCACCCTGCTGTTATGTGCTGGATTGTCTCTGGGGCATCTTTACACAGCCTGCACCTGGGGTCTTGCCTGGTGTGATAGACCCCAGCCTCTATGGATCTTGTACTCAGAGCTTGTTCTTGTGCTGCCATGATTAGTGCCTCTGTGCTGTCTTTCAGTCCAGCTTTGTCCAGCCACTGGTAGGATTTCTGGATATCAGCCACCTCCTCTATCTGCCGGTGGTACATACCGTGCAGGGGCCTGTCCTTCCATGATGGTTCCTCGTCTCCCTCCTCTTTCTTGGGTTTCTGCTGCCTGAGGTATTCACTGAGCACTCGGTCAGTTGGGGCCATCTTCCCAATGTATTCTTGGATGTTCGTTGTCTCATCCTGGACTGTGGTGCTGACACTCACCAGTCCCCGGCCCCCTTCCTTCCGCTTAGCGTACAGCCTCAGGGTGCTGGACTTGGGGTGAAACCCTCCATGCATGGTAAGGAGCTTTCTTGTCTTTATGTCAGTGGCTTCTATCTCCTCCTTTGGCCAGCCTATTACCCCAGCAGGGTACCTGATCACGGGCAGGGCGTACGTGTTGATGGCCCGGATCTTGTTCTTACCATTCAGCTGACTCCTCAGGACTTGCCTGACCCTCTGCAGGTACTTGGTGGTTGCAGCTTTTCTAGCGGCCTCTTCATGGTTCCCATTCGCCTGCGGGATCCCCAGGTACTTGTAACTGTCCTCTATGTCTGCAATGTTGCCTTCTGGTAGTTCAATCCCCTCAGTTCTGACTACCTTCCCTCTCTTTGTTACCATCCGACTACACTTCTCCAGTCCGAATGACATTCCAATGTCATTGCTGTATAGCCTGGTAGTGTGGATCAGTGAATCGATGTCTCGTTCACTCTTGGCATACAGCTTGATGTCATCCATGTACAGGAGGTGGCTGACAACTGCTCCGTTCCGTAGTTGGTATCCGTAGCCAGTCTTGTTAATGATCTCACTGAGGGGGTTCAGGCCTATGCAGAACAGCAGTGGGGACAGAGCATCTCCTTGGTAGATCCCGCACTTGATGGTGACTTGTGCTATGGGCTTGGAGTTGGCCTCTAGTGTTGTACGCCACATCCCCATTGAGTTCCTGATGAAGGCTCTTAGGGTCCCATTGATCTTGTACAATTCTAGGCATTCCAGTATCCAGCTGTGGGGCATTGAGTCATAGGCCTTCTTGTAATCAATCCAGGCAGTGCACAGGTTGGTCAGTCTGGTCTTGCAGTCTCGGCTGACTGTTCTGTCTACCAGTAGCTGGTGTTTTGCGCCTCTGGTATTCTTGCCAATCCCTTTCTGTGTCCCGCTCATGTATTGACCCATGTGCCTGTTCATCTTAGCCGATATGATGCCTGACAGGAGCTTCCATGTAGTACTGAGGCAGGTTATTGGTCGGTAGTTGGAGGGGACCGGTCCCTTCTTGGGGTCCTTGGGGATCAGGACCGTCCGACCTTCGGTTAGCCATTCCGGGTGTCTCTCATTAACTAGCAGCTGGTTCATTTGTGCTGCCAGACGCTCGTGGAGTGCAGTCAGCTTCTTTAGCCAGTAGGCGTGAACCATGTCGGGCCCTGGTGCTGTCCAACTCTTCATACTGGAGACCCTTTCTTGGATATCTGCCACTGTGATGGTTACTGGACCCTGTTCAGGGAGGTCGCTGTGGTCTGCCCTCAGATCCACTAGCCACTGAGCATTGCCGTTATGGCAATTTAATGAAATTTGCAGATTGTCTCGGTGGAGTTTAATAAACTCAGCCGTCTGCTCCTTGCTATCTAAAATATAACAGGACCATCCATCCATCCATCTTCATCCGCTTTATCCGAGGCTGGGTCGCGGGGGCAGCAGCCTAAGCAAAATAACAGGACACTGGAGTAAATTCTCGACCATCTGTTTAATCTGTTTTCTGATGTTTGTGAAAACTATAGCAAATAAAACACTGAAAAAATAGAATAGAATAGAATTCAACTTTATTGTCATTGCACATGTCACAAGTACAAGTCAACGAAATGCAGCAAAAAAGCCAAACAATAAGTTATCTAAGTGACTTCTATATCATGTTTAACCTGAGTAGCGAGGGTTTGAAAACGATGTGCCAGGAGTTCGCTGTTCTCCCCGGCTCTAGTGCCCCTCGAGCTCCCGGTCAGCTATCGAGTTGGTGGGTAACAGACCTCTCTGAAAACGTCTGAGCACTTTTACAAATATGTGATGTCTTGAAAAACCGAACAGATATTTGAGGTTTACACAGCTACATTCTCGCCTGAAAATATGTTAAAAGTTTATTTTGTGACCCGGAAAGAGTAATAAGAGTAATATTAAAACTAAGTAGCTTCCGCCATTGTTGGAAACTGGAAATGGCTGGGTCGTGCTAAGAATTCTGGGATATGGTGGGCCACGAAGGATACACCCATCCTTCAAATCTGGGGAGAAGGAGGACGCATTTGTCAACCGCATTTCGAGGATTCTTCGAATTTGGACAGGCTTCGTCGCGTCGCTGTAATGTAATCGGCCTACAAATGCGGCCTCAGGAGGATGCAGCCGTTTCAGTCCGTTACTACACTCTTAAATTCTACTACTTATTCCTGCGTCTTTCAGATCTTACAAAGCTTCAAATGACGCGTCGACTATTAAATTAGTCGACGCTATTGATTTTGATAGTCGACGTAATCGTGACTAGTCGGCTAATCATGGCAGCCCTACTTCGAACCAGTTTTTATAGAGAATTCGTTCTCGGTTCTTTAAAAGCTTCAAGCTTTAAAAGCTTGAAAATAAAAGTTCAAAATGTCAAGTAAAAGAAGTTAAAGGCTGTTATGGATTTGTGATTTGTTCTTTTGGATTGAAGAGCTTTCCATTCTTTTTTCTTTTTTTTGTATTTGTTAATCTTATGTTTTGTATTTCTCTAGTGAATCGGAGTTTGTAATTTCTAAATCTTTGGTTCTTGTTTTGTTACATTAGTTCCCTTTTGTGCAGTTCCCTTTCCAATTTGTTCCTAGTCTTGTCTCTGTGTCTTGTCATCAGCGTCTCCAGTTGTAATCCAGTCTTCCTGTTTTCGTTTCTCCGTGTTAAGTTCACTTCTCAGTCGAGGTCTCAGTTTTTGTCATTTCCTGTTTTACTTTGATAGTCTCTTATCCTGTTTGCATTGTGTTCTTTTTTTTTTTTTTGCTTCCTTTTTCTCATTAGTCCATTGTTAGTGTCAACTGTGAGCTGTTCTCTTGTTATCCTCTGTGTGTTTATGTTGTCTCAGGGTTCCCTTTGTTGGGTTCTCACTCCACGCTGTGTCCCTCTTCCCATGTGCATGTGATTCCTGCGTGATCCCCGTTGCGATCCACGCGGGATCCCCGTTGCGATCCCTGTTGCGATCCACGCAGGATCCCCGTTGCGATCCCCGTTGCGATCCACGCGGGATCCCCGTTGCGATCGACACGGGATCCCCGTTGCGATCGACACGCGATCCATGTTGTGATCCCCGCGGGATCCCTGTTGCGATCCCTGTTGCGATCCCCGTGGGATCCCAGTTGCGATCCCCGTTGCAATCCACGCGGGATCCCCGTTGCGATCGACACGGGATCCATGTTGCGATCCCCGTTGCGATCCACGCGGGATCCCTGTTGCGATCCCCGCTGCGATCCACGCGGGATCCCTGTTGCGATCCCCGTTGCGATCCACGCGGGATCCCTGTTGCGATCCCCGCTGTGATCCACGCGGGATCCATGTTGCCTCATTTGAGGTCAGGCTTCCTAGTTTCTGTTTTGTGGTATCGCAGGAAATTAGTTGGTTATATAAATATATGAGTATGCATAATAGTTATTATTCATAGATACCTGCATCCTAAGTTCCTGTTATTCATCTGAAAGAAACAGAATGAGTGTGTCGTTACAATGGTAATGCCAGGAGAGGCAGTATTGGTTCTGTGTTACATTTATGTTGTAAGAAAGTGGAAGAAGAGAGTGCCCTGTGGGACGCAGTAAAATGGACACTGATGTTCTGTACATGTACTGAAAAGAAGGTTCAGTAAACAAGTTGCAACGATTCTCCGGTGTAAGGCTCAGTTATTTTATTTTTGTTTTGCAACATCCTTTTGGCGACGAGGACGTTTAGGGGGAAGGAGTTTGGGGCAACCGGACTGAAAGAAAAGAGAAGAAGAAAAAAAGTGATGGAGTCGGCTACAGGTTTGGCTAGCTTTTCAAAGAATGCAAAAGTTTTCGGCTGGAAATAGAAGGCAGTAACCTCGAAGCGGAAATGGCTACAATTGGCACGCTAGTAGAGTTCGATCCAAAGAATCAGACGTGGGATGAGTATGCGGAAATACTCGATCAGTTTTTCGCAGCTAACGAGATCGACGATGCAGAGAAACAAAGAGCGATATTAATAAGTGTCGTCGGAGCAGCGACGTACAGCTTCTCAGCCTGGCCAAGCCCAAAGACAAAACCTTCCAAGAGCTGGTGCTTCTGATGAAAAATCACTTCGATCCGAAGCCCAGTGAAATTGTGCAAAGGTATAAGTTCGACTCTTGCTCCCGCAAGCCGAATGAAACCGTCATGGAATATGTAGCGGAGCTGCGTCGCCTGGCGCAGGATTGTAACTATGGCAACACGTTACAACAGATGTTGAGAGATAGGATCGTCTGCGGAATTAAGGATGACCGAATTCAGAGATGTCTCTTGTCAGAAATAGATCTCACTTTTGACAAGGCTCTGTCAATTGCAGTAGCCATGGAGACTGCAAATAAAAATGCACAGGATCTGCAGACCTCAGGGGCGTCAGCAAAATGTTTCAGTCTCACCAGAGTCGTACCTTTAAAGGAGAAAGTAAAGAGTGTTATCGTTGCAAAGAAACCAAGCACACAGCAGCAGACTGTAAGTACAAACAAGAAAAATGTCATGCTTGTGGTAAAGTGGGACACATAGCTAGAGCTTGTAGAAGCAAGACTAAACTGAACCAGAAAAAGTATGGATCGACATATGTAAAGAAAGAAAAAAAGCAGAGTTCACACTACAGTACTCACAATGTGGGCGAGAAACATGAAAGATGACTCTTTCATGTTGAACTGTGTCAAGTGCAGTCAAGGGCACAAAAGAAAACTGTTCAAGTTAGGGCGTGGCAGTGTGGTACACTTGAGAAGAGTAGACCCCTACACTGTGGATATGCAAATTGATGGAACAAAGGTGAACTTTGAAATTGACACTGGATGTTGCCTAACAGTCATGAACGAAGCAACATTCAGAGAAACAGGGAAAGACAGCAAGTCCCCCAGCCTGCAGCCCATCAAAATCAAGCTGGAAACTTATACAGGGGATCCTGTTAAGGTGATTGGTGCAACACGAGTCAGCGTCAAATACAAGCAGCAGAAAAAATATCTGCCCCCGGTGGTGGTCGAAGGCGACGGCCCCAACTTGCTAGGTCAAGTTTGGCTTGAGGAAATGAAATTGGACTGAAGTGAAGTGAAAAACAGTCGTAACAACAGAAAGCTGCACCGAGTCAAAACAACAGAAAAAACACTTCAGCAAGTGTTAAGTCAGTCAGTGTGGCAAGATGGCGCCAGTGTTCACGGCAAGCCGTCTCCTGCGCTGTTGTTTGTTGTTTATCGTCTTCTCTCTATGTGCTGCCCTGATGTCTGCACGTTACTTTTTTTTTTGTTTCCCGTTTGGATCTTTTGCATCAGAATTGTTGTCTTAAGGCCCAGAAAGATGCCAAGCGGATTTATTTTACTAAGTGGATCATCATGGCCTTGCCATATTGGTCCATTTGATTGACCTTTATTATAATTATGAATTTATTTTATTTTCGGTTGCTACAAACGGGACAGACATGACTGGGGGATAGGACAGGGAGAGAGAATGAAAGAAAGAGAGGGAGAGAGAGAAAACCAAAGGGCAGAAGAGACGGTGAGAAGGGGGGAAGAAAGAAAGAAAAACAAACAAAACACCTGGATCACCTGTATGGAGAAAAAAAAACAGAAGAGAAAACAAACAAAAAAAGAGCAACATAATAAAAACAGCACCATCACAATAAACTAGCTAGCAGTAGATAACAGTAGATACTAAATATTAAACAATATTGTGCAGCACGCAAGATAGACAGCGCACAATGTGCTTTGAGGCAGCAGCCAAGAAAGGTGTAGTCCGCGTCTGTGAACACCCGTGTGTACACCTGTGTGCATACCTGTGTGGATCAGCATGCTTGTATTCCAAAGGTTTCTCCATGTAACGATCTGCTAGGGAGTGTGGGGGGGCCACAGCCCCGTCCTCCAGGGTATGAAGCAGGTATGGAGGAGATCCAGGCCCCAGAGTACAAGGACCCGAGGAGGACCACCAAAGGGGGGGGGGGAACCATGCCACCCTCCTGGGAAGAGCTGAGTAGAGCCCCAAACGAGAGGTCACCCCGCAGCTACGGAGCAGAGGCCAGAGGGGGTTGCAGTGGCGTGCCCGCAGGCTCGGCCGGTAGCCAGCTGTGCCAGAGAGGACCGAGCTTCAGGCCCAGAGGCCAGAGGGCATCCCACCCCCCGGAAGGAGCCCAGCCAGGCCACAGGCGCCCGGCCCCGCCAATCGGCCACCAGGAGTGAGCCGGTACATACAAGAGCGCCTAGCCCCAGGCGACAAGGACCACCAATGCACCAACGTCTGAGGGCATCAGCCACCGGCAGGGAGTGTGGTGAGGGGAGATAGGCCTCCGTACTTTAGAGGGCCTGAGATGTACCCAGAGAGGTTGAGTCTAAGACCCAACCTGACATATAGACACAGACGAACAGGCGCACGCAGACACAAATGTGCATTCCCACCCCATATGCACAACCAAGTACTCGGCACTCACCCCACGTGTAGACAGACACAAATAGACACTGCACAGACAGTCACACTCCCCAAACATACTCTATATCCCAGGTCCAGGTAACCCCGCCCTCAGAGGGGCAAGCCGCACCTAGACCCAGGAGATGTAACCCTTCTCTCTGGGGTGGAGGCAAGCGGACCACCTCCTTATCTGCAGTAGCAGGGAGGCCCCGCATCCCAGACCCCAGTCTGACGGCCAGCACCTCCTCCCAGCCCCCCAGCCCTGACGGCTAACAGAACCAGTGTGAGTGAAGACCTCAAACCTCCCTATGCCCGCTCATATGTAGTGTTGCTGTGTGCTGTTCTAAAGTGCATTTAAAACTCAGGAGAGCATGGTACTAGCTTCCTCTCAGAGAGCAGCCCGGCTCCTCCCGAAAACCCTCAGTGTCTAAATGCAATTAAAATTGAGGGTAGGGTTGGAGTACACCGACCATCCTCTGGATGCTGTAAAACGTGCCCATCCCCAAGGCCCTATATGTATGTGTTATGTGAGAGTGATGTGGATGTCTAGGTTGCAGAATAAAATTGAGGCACAGGCGGCCAGAAGGGGACAGAGGGGGAGTGCCTCCCCTGCACCCTGGTGACATACCTGCACCCCAAGCCCTGCGTGTGTGAGTGGGTGTGGTAGAGCGGGAATAGGGAGGCAGCTGAGGATGGGGAGGGAAGAAAGGGAGGGGCAAGCGGCCCCTCCCTGGGGCCAGCTCCCCCACTGACCCCAGTAGGCACCCCCACACTCTGGAACCCACCAGGGCAAGGGGGCCCAGGCCCATCCGGACCGGGGCCCGCAGCAGCAGCACCGCCCAGCCCCACAGAGTCCGGGGCAGGCCACTCGACTCCACCCCAGAGAAAACTGCACCCACCCTATCATCCAATCATCTCCCAAACTACACAAGACAATAGACACACAGGTTGAGTTCATTCTCCACCTCTTCTATATCTCTCCCCCCACCTGCAGAATGAGCTCCTGTAGTGAGGAGACCACCTGCAAAGATATAACAACCTCCCCACCAGTTAGAGAGCCCCCTAGTAGGGCCGATGCACCAGAGGTCCCCTGCACTGGGGCTGAGCCCCCCTGCACCCACCCGCCCACTGCTCCGGCGACACAACAGCCAGGACCCAAGCTCCCAAGGCCCGGCCAGCACCCCAGACCGGGGGGCGGAGCACTCCCAGACCCCCAAGCCTCCACGCCCGTCCCGGACCCTCCCAGGGGCAGCCAGGCTACCAGGCCAGTAACCAACGTCCTCCAGCACAGACCCTCCCCCATCTCAGCTGTAGGCAGCCACAAGGAAAGCACCATCTAAGAGCCCCCAGAGCTCCTAACCAGGCCATGGCCACATCCCCCGGGTTAGGCCCTCTAGGGAAACATCCCTAGGGACTCCCCAGATGCCCTAAGGCCGTCCCTACCCCCATATCAACCACAATAGCGAAGGCAGTACCAAACCATGATCCCCCACCCCCACTAGGTGATGAAGCCGATCAAAGGAGCCCAAAGGGATTGATCAAATGTGATGGCAGATGTTGTATCAAGACTAATGTGATCTATTAGATGGTTTCTATATTGGTTAGAATTAAGATTATTTTTATTTTTCCAGTTAATGAGGACCATTTTCTTGGTAATGCATAGGGCCGTAAAGACAACGTGGGCTGTGTTTATTTCTGCAGTGACCTCATCCAAGTTGCCCAGCAAGCATACTAAAGGGGAGGCTGGAATGTTACATTTCAGACACTTTGATAAGTCTTCACATATCTCACGCTCCACGTGAGTTACCTATGATCGCCAAACTCTTTTGAATCTCTGGCCTTTGGACTACCAGACACAAGATTTTAAATGGAGACCTGAGAATCCTCCTCCGCTTTCGAAGGACTTTCCTGATTACCTCCGCCACTTACCATCTACCTTCTCTCAAAGGAAACGTTCACGGAGATGGGGTAAACGTGGCGGCATCCGTGTTCGTATCAAGGCCTTTTTAAAGTCCTATGTTGCAACAAATGATTGCTATTCTATAAACATCTTGTCATCTATTCATCTAAATGAATAGTGGTATTGTAAAGCGCTTTGGGTGTATTGAAAAGCGCTATATAAATCCAATCCATTATTATTATTATTATTATTCCTGCCCTCCGGGACCATGCTAACTTCAGACTGTTCTGTCATCGCTGGATTCGCCCTGTTGGCCCTTATGGTTACCTGGATCTCCCAGCTGATCCTCCGCCCGCTTGGTGCTGGGTGCAGTCCTCCAGAGGAGGTGCGAATCTTGGCAACCTTCGCCTGCTGCGGCGTTTTCCTACCAGTAACAGTGTGACCACTCTCCGTATGGTCTTACTAAATACAAGGTCATTGACGAATATTTTTTTTTTTTTTTATTGTTTTTTATTTTAAATGATATTCTATCGTCGGGACTGGATTTCTTATTCCTGACGGAAACTTGGCTTCGCCCCGGCGAACTTTTTCCCTTCTCGGAGCTGCTCCTACCTGACTATGCTTTTATTAGCTCACCCCGGACCACTGGAAGAGGTGGAGGGCTAGCTTCAGTTTTTAAAAACAAACTTCGATGTCGGCAGCTGCCACCTGTTCTGTACCCCAGTTTTGAGGTGCAGTTATTGGAAGTGAACTGCGTCCCCTCCATCCTCTGCGCTGTGGTGTATCGCCCCCCGAAACTTATCAAGGATTTTCTTCCAGAATTTGCTGATCTGCTGGGGAGCCTTGTGCTACGTTATGACTGTATACTAATTGTCGGTGACTTCAACATTCATGTTTGCTGTGAGGACAGTTCGCTAGCTAAGGATTTCCTCGCTCTTATTAGCACCCTCAATCTCACCCAGTGGGTAAGTGAACCAACTCACACTAAAGGTCATATACTTGATTTGGTCTTATGGTCTGGATATTTGCATCACGGACATAGAGGACTTTGGGATTTCAGATCACTTTCCGGTTTTGTTTAATACTGTAGCGAGCGATGTGGATTTGAACAGTGATGGTCCTGTGCGGCAAACGCGCACGATTAACTCCCAGTCAATCGCCTACTTCATTAATGCTTTCCTTGACTCTCCCCTCTCTGCTGCTAACTGTAATGGGGTTTTATCAGCGGATGAGCTTGCTAACCTCTTTTATACTACATGCACTGACATTCTTAACTCTGTGGCACCTCTGAGGATTAAACAACCCTGGCTAAATTATACTACTCGCGCCCTCAGGCGTGAAGGTTGTCGTGCTGAAAGAAAATGGAGGAAAGACAAACTCCACGTCTCTTTGGACATCCTCCATAATTGTTTATCTAAGTATCAAAAGTCTGTTAAAATCTGCCTTTTTGTCTAGCATTATTATGACTAATAGCCACAACCCCGAGCCCTTTTTAATACTTTTAACTCTGTGATAAACCCTTGCACTATCACTTATAGGGACGCCTCCCCTGCTCTTTGTGATAAATTTTTAAAGTATTTCTCTGATAAAATCTCAGCTCTAACGGCTTCTCATCCATCTCATTCATCATCAGTTTTAGACCCAGTTCCAGCCTCTGAATGCTTGACTGTCTTCCAACAGTTTGAGCCAGTGTCTTATTCTGCTTTAAAAGATACAATTGATCATCTCAAAATCTCTGGTTCCCCGCATGATGTGGCTGGAGTCCCCATGGTCCAGAATCCATGTGGACTATGCAGGGCCTTTCCTCGGGGAGATGTTTCTAATCATTGTGGATGCTCATTCCAAGTGGATGGACATTTACCCTGTGAAATCCTCTACATTACAGGTAACTATAGAGAAACTGCGCCAGAGTTTCAGTGTGTTTGGACTACCTAAAATGTTAGTTTCAGACAATGGAACATGTTTCACAAGTGCTGAATTTGAGTCATTCATGAAGCAGAATGGAATTGACCATGTGAGATCAGCACCTTTCCACCCTTCTTCAAATGGGCTGGCTGAGAGGGCGGTCCAGACCTTTAAGGAGGGGATGAAGAAAGTCAAAGGTGATACCTTGCAAACCAGACTGTCCCGATTTCTGATGATGTCACGGAGACTCAGATCAGTTTTGGACTTTCTCATGTCTGATGTGAAAACAAAAGTGCAGCACAAACAATTGAAACAGAAAGAAAATCATGACACCAAGAAAAGACTGAGAAGTTTCACACCAGGAGACAAGGTCTTCATCAGAAACTACTCCTATGGCCCGAAGTGGATTCCCGCAGTCATTGTGAGAGCATCGGGTCCAGTGTCTTACATTGTTACCATTGGATCAGGTCAAACTGTGAAGCGGCACATCAATTAGGTGAGAGCAAGAGTGGCTGACACTGTTCCCAGTACACCAGACAGGGAGGTGGAGCCATTGCATGACAAAGAAGCAGTGCCTGAGTGCTGCTTGCCATCAGAGTTGGACACATCGCCACAACCTCCGGCAACGGAGTTGCCTTATGCTCCGGAGACTCCGGCTCCCGGAGACTCCTTAATGACACCAGTGTTGTGACGTTCCCAGAGAGAGAGAGACTTTAAAGGACTTTGTTAGGTAGAGTGAGATCTTCCAGGAATAGAGCAACAATGCGCTCTGATCTCACAGGAAGGACGTACCTTCCTAGTTATTAAAAAAAAAAGAAAAAGGAAAAAGAAACATTGAAACATATGTACAGTTGTATGGTTACCTTAATTACGTGTTGATTGCTTGTTAAGCATTCTTTACATAAGCAGTTATTTTGTAAGTCCAGGGAGTTGTTGACTTAAGGGGGGAGGAGATGTGGTATCGCAGGAAATTAGTTGGTTATATATGAGTATGCATAATAGTTATTATTCATAGATACCTACATCCTATGTTCCTGTTATTCATCTGAAAGAAACAGAATGAGTGTGTCGTTACAATGGTAATGCCAGGAGAGGCAGTATTGGTTCTGTGTTACATTTATGTTGTAAGAAAGAGGAAGAAGAGAGTGTTCTGTAGGAGGCACTAAAATGGACACTGATGTTCTGTACATGTACTGAAAAGAAGGTTCAGTAAACAAGTTGCAACGATACTCCGGTGTAAGGCTCAGTTATTTTATTTTTGTTTTTGAAGATGCAACATGTCTTGTCAGGATTATTTTCGATTATGTGTTTGTTTGTTTTGGATTGCTCAGCAATAAAGCTGTTTTGAGTTTTACTTTTTGCCTTTGAAGTCCTGCATTTGTGGACCAACACAGCCAACGTGACGGCGTCAGCAAAACTACTGAGTCGTTATTACTAATATGTAGTTCTCATTTATCAAAGAAGCAATGTGTTATTGCGTGTGCAACTTAGTTTCACTTAAAGTCTAAGTCCACTTTCAAGTTTGGCTAAGGTTTAACCAAATTTTATGTTCTTCTTCATTTATTCTCCAGATTTTTCACTTGTAAGTAAATAATATATAAATGCCCTCAGCACATCAGAGAAACTTTCAGATCACAAAAAAATCTGCTTTGCCAACACTCTTTGATTTCTTTGTGTATAGATTCTGATAGGAGAAGCGATCCTGTACTGCTATCTGTCCAGGAAGTCATCAGCCAGTCAGACTGAGGCCAACATCAATGCTGCAGGCTGCAATTTCAACTCCTACATTCGCAGGGCTGTACGCTTCATAGGTAGGAGGACATATTCACTGATTATATGTATCATTTACTTGCTCCAACAAGAACCGAAACACTAATAGATTGAAAAGCAACTGCAAAAAGAACCACTAACTTTGCTATGTGGAACAGAAAGGAGGTTCTCTCAGCTGCTCCTTAATAATGAGTCATCACAGCGGAGCACTCCACCTTTTTTTGTTTAGCTTAATTTTATGCAAGATACACTTCCTTAACCAAAAAGTTTATATTTTTATACTGCATGGTTACTTGAAATCAGCCATTGAGATATTTGACGTTGGTATGCATTCCACAGTGTGTTGTTGCCAAAAGATGTATTAACTTCAGGGGCATATATATAGAACATTATGTTATCACAGCCAAGGCCAAGGACGCTTCTCTAATCTATATACACCTGTGTGTAATATACACAAAAAATTCCCCGCTTGCCCCCGGTTAATCCTTCAGGCTCGGGTCCTCTACCAGAGGCCTGGGAGCTTGAGGGTCCTGCGCAGTATCTTAGCTGTTCCCAGGACTGTGCTCTTCTGGACAGAGATCTCCGATGTTATTCCCGGGATCTGCTGGAGCCACTCGCCTAGCTTGGGAGTCACCGCACCTAGTGCTCCGATTACCACGGGGACCACCGTTACCTTCACCCTCCACATCCTCTCGAGCTCTTCTCTGAGCCCTTGGTATTTCTCCAGCTTCTCGTGTTCCTTCTTCCTGATATTGCTGTCATTCGGAACCGCTACATCGATCACTACGCCGTCTTCTTCTGTTTGTCTACCACCACTATGTCCGGTTGGTTAGCCACCACCATTTTGTCCGTCTGTATCTGGAAGTCCCACAGGATCTTAGCTCGGTCATTCTCCACCACCCTTGGGGGCATCTCCCATTTTGACCTCGGGACTTCCAGGTTATACTCGGCACAGATGTTCCTGTACACTATGCCGGCCACTTGGTTATGGCGTTCCGTGTATGCCTTGCCTGCTAGCATCTTGCACCCTGCTGTTATGTGCTGGATTGTCTCTGGGGCATCTTTACACAGCCTGCACCTGGGGTCTTGCCTGGTGTGATAGACCCCAGCCTCTATGGATCTTGTGCTCAGAGCTTGTTCTTGTGCTGCCATGATTAGTGCCTCTGTGCTGTCTTTCAGTCCAGCTTTGTCCAGCCACTGGTAGGATTTCTGGATATCAGCCACCTCCTCTATCTGCCGGTGGTACATACTGTGCAGGGGCCTGTCCTTCCATGATGGTTTCTCCTCTTTCTTGGGTTTCTGGTGCCTGAGGTATTCACTGTCAGTTGGGGCCATCTTCCTGATGTATTCGTGGATGTTCGTTATCTCATCCTGGACATCCCCGGCCCCCTTCCTTCTGCTTAGCGTACAGCCTCAGGATGCTGGACTCGGGGTGAAACCCTCCATGCATGGTAAGGAGCTGGGTGCTTCGACTTATGAAAATTTTGACTTACGAAAGACCCTCTGGAACAAATTAATTTCGTAAGTCAGGGTTCCACTGTATATGGTATCACTCTATCAAACAAGAGGACAGCCGCATGTAACTATGATGATGTTTGCTAGTTCACCTTACATGCATTAATGTAATAACGTGGTTAGCCTACTCAACGTAAATTACACACGAACAACATTAAGCTACTCACGCAGAGAAGAACGGCTGCTGCTGCATCATCATCCTCATCATTTCTGCTACACTGGCAGGGCTAGGGGCCAGGACTCTCCTCTTCGGGTTTTTGGGAGAGGTTGCTATCTCCGGGTCCGATAACAGGCACCACACCCGATGTAGATGTGCTCGGTGTGAGGTCTCGCAGCAAGCTATCAAATACGGTGCATTTCTCGGCTTTTAAAAAACGCTATGCGTCACCAGGTGTTTCATCAGATTCGAGGTTTTACAGTGACTTGCAAAAGTATTGGGCCCCTTGAACTTTCCCACATTTTGTCACATTACAGCCACAAACATGAATCAATGTTATTGGAATTCCAGGTGAAAGACCAACACAAAGTGGTGCACACGTGAGAAGTGGAAGGAAAATCAGACATGACTCCAAACATTTTTTACAAATAAATAACTGCAAAGTGGGGTGTGCGTAATTATTCAGCCCCTTCGGTCTGAGTGCAGTCAGTTGCACATAGACGTTGCCTGATGAGTGCTAATGACTAAACAGAGAGCACCTGTGTGTAATCTAATGTCAGTACAGATACAGCTGCTCTGTGACGGCCTCAGAGGTTGTCTGAGAGAATATTGGGAGCAACAACACCATGAAGTCCAAAGAACACACCAGACAGGTCAGGGATAAAGTTATTGAGACATTTAAAGCAGGCTTAGGCTACACAAAGATTTCCCAAGCCTTGAACATCCCACAGAGCACTGTTCAAGCCATCATTCAGAAAGGGAAGGAGTATGGCACAACTGTAAACCTACCAAGACAAGGCCGTCCACCTAAACTCACAGGCCGAACAAGGAGAGCGCTGATCAGAAATGCAGCCAAGAGGCTCATGGTGACTCTGGACGAGCTGCAGAGATCTACAGCTCAGGTGGGGGAATCTGTCCATAGGACAACTATTAGTCGTGCACTGCACAAAGTTGGCGTTTATGGAAGAGTGGCAAGAAGAAAGCCATTGTTAACAGGAAACCATAAGAAGTCCCGTTTGCAGTTTGCCACAAGCCATGTGGGGGACACAGCAAACATGTGGAAGAAGCTGCTCTGGTCAGATGAGACCAAAATGCAAAACGCTATGTGTGGAGGAAAACTAACACTGCACATCACTCTGAACCATCCCCACTGTCAGATATGGTGGTGGCAGCATCATGCTCTGGGGGGGCTTCTCTTCAGCAGGGACAGGGAAGCTGGTCAGAGTTGATGGGGAGATGGATGGAGCCAAATACAGGGCAATCTTGGAAGAAAACCTCTTGGAGTCTGCAAAAGACTTGAGACTGGGGCGGAGCTTCACCTTTCAGCAGGACAACGACCCTAAACATAAAGCCAGGGCAACAATGGGATGGTTTAAAACAAAACATATCCGTGTGTTAGAACGGCCCAGTCAAAGTCCAGATCTAAATCCAATCCAGAATCTGTGGCAAGATCTGAAAACTGCTGTTCACAAACGCTGTCCATCTAATCTGACTGAGCTGGAGCTGTTTCAAAGAAGAATGGGCAAAGATTTCAGTCTGTAGATGTGCAAAGCTGGTAGAGACAAACCCTAAAAGACTGGCAGCTGGAACTGCAGCAAAAGCTGGTTCTACAAAGTATTGACTCGGGGCTGAATAATTACGCACACACCACTCTGCAGTTATTTATTTGTAAAAAATGTTTGGAATCATGTATGATTTTGGTTCCACTTCTCACGTGTGCACCACTTTGTGTTGGTCTTTCACCTGGAATTCCAATAACATTGATTCATGTTTGTGGCTGTAATATGACAAAATGTGGGAAAGTTCAAGTGGCCGAATACTTTTGCAAGCCGCTGTACCTCCTTTGCACAGTATCATCTTAAAGCACTTGTTGCAGGCTGCTGAGTTTGCATCTTTTACTGTGAAGTACAGCCAGACTTTGACCACTTCGCCTTTGCCTTTAATCTGTAGCTCTGCTCAAAAGAACGAACGTACCTGGGCCCGCCTACTATCCTTGGAAAGGTAAAATGATTGGCTAGAATCCAAAGTGTATGACATCTCAAGAAAAAACAAAAGGCACCGAAATAAAGCACCGAAATGTGCGCTGCTTTTCGGTCTGGTTACTACCGTTTATGTCAGAACCGGTGCCCCGGATACCGGAACCCATCCCTACAGATAAGTGCTTGCAGACTGCGGTTTTCTGATCCATGTACGTGCACATTTTTGATTCTCCAACACGTAAATAAAGTTTGTGAACGAGGACAGAATTTCTCTTGTCATGTCTGGAGCAGATAAACAAGCACTTAATAGGAGCCACTGAATAACGATGTTATGTAATATGACTATTATATGTTGGTGTATTATATGAATGCGTATAGTGTTCTCTATTGTAAAAGCTTTCTTTTTTTACAGGTGTCCATATCTTTGGCCTGTGTGTGACAGCACTGATAACAGACATTCTTCAGCTATCCACTGGCCAGCATACTCCCTATTGGCTGGATGTATGCAAACCTAACCTGACCCACCTTAACATGTCCACCTGCGATGAAGCGTTTATCCTAGAGGATATCTGCTCTGGACAGGACATAGGGCTCATCAATGCTGGCAGGTGAGGCTTTGATTTACTGTGTGTGGGAGAGTGTGAGAGTGGATGCATGTGGGTGTGTTTTTGCACAAAACACTAGTACTGCCTCAAGTTGTAAAGTGCACACACATTGGACAGCAGAAGCTATAGAATGAAAGAAATGTTGTCATTTCAATAATAATAAAGCACTGAACAAGAGCCACAATCCAAACTGTGGGCGTTTCAGCTGTATGTTTTACGTTGAGCGTAACAGACTGTGCCTGCACACGCCAAACTGCTGACCAACGTCACTGAAATTTATATGTAGAAGGCATTGTCAGTCATCTCGAGCATCTTTTTCCAAACACCATTTCCTTCAGATTATTAAAATGTTCTTTCTGTTATGAAAATATAATTATTAAAGGCAACCTTTATGCAAATCTGTAAACAGATTAAACAGACCTACTCAGTGACCCATTTAATCATTTTACTGAACTATACTGCGTCATACTTGGTATATTAAGGACAACAGATCAAGCTTTAGCTAAGAAGCTGCATTTACCTAGAGCAGATATTAAAAACCAGGTTGAGCCGTTGCCCTTCTGGTTATCCTTCCTCCTTATTGAACACCTGCTCGGGCAGATTTGTCAGCACGCACACGTCACGCGTCCAAGTTTCTTTGAAAGTCATTTTTCTGTTGCACATGAATATTCAGCATTGTTCTCAGCTGTCTGAACATGATAATTAACATCAAGAACACTCTGCCGCTCTGCTTTATAGGAAATCTTTCCCCTCCCAGCATGCTACGCTGGCTGCCTTTGCTGCTGTCTACATCTCAGTAAGTGGTTACTGCATTTACACATATGAAGAACAACACTTCAGTGTGACCACAGTCCTGTTCTAACCGTTATGGCTTGTTGCAAATCAAATCAAATCAAATCAAATCACTTTTATTGTCACATCACATGTGCAGGTACATTGGTACAGCACATGTGAGTGAAATTCTTGTGTGCGAGCTTCACAAGCAACAGAGTTGTGCAAAATACAAGAATGGCTACATCTGAAACTAATAAATATATGTACAATATATAATAGTGTATGCATTTCTGGATGTGTATACTAAATATTTTTCTACGTGTGTGTGTGTGTGTGTGTGTGTGTGTGTACACATATTTTACAAATTAAATAGAGTAAACAATAAATAAAATATACAGAGTTGAGACATGTGCAAAACAGTGGCATTACTGTACAGTATGGAGTGCATAATGTTGAAGTTCCAGTAGTGAAGCTGAGGTGTCTATGACGTGTTCAGCAGTCTGATGGCCTGATGGAAAAAGCTGTCTCTCAGTCTGCTGGTACGGGACCGGATGCTGCAGAACCTCCTTCCTGATGGAAGTAGTCTGAACAGTTTATGGCTGGGGTGACTGGAGTCCTTGATGATCCTCCCCGCTTTCCTCAGGCACCGCTTCCTGTAGATGTCTTGGAGGGAGGGAAGCTCACCTCCAATTATCCGTTCAGAGCACCGCACTACTCGCTGGAGAGCTTTGCGGTTGTAAGCGGTGCTGTTGCCATACCAGGTGGTGATGCATCCAGTGAGGATGCTCTCAATGGCACAGTGATAGAAGGTCCTGAGGATGCGGGGGCTCATGCCGAATCTTTTCAGTCTCCTGAGAAAGAAGAGGCGCTGCTGCGCCTTCTTCACTGTTTTGTTTGTGTGTACTGACCACGTAAGATCCTCAGCCAGATGTACTCCAAGGAACCGGAAGCTGCTCACACTCTCCACAGCAGCGCCGTTGATGGTGATGGGGGTGTGTACTTCTCTGCACCTCCGGAAGTCCACTATCAACTCCTTTGTCTTTGCGACGTTGAGGGTGAGATGGTTGTCTTGACACCAGTGGGTCAGGGCGCTGACCTCCTCCCTGTAAGCCGTCTCATCACCGTTGGTGATAAGACCCACCACTGTAGTGTCGTCCACAAACTTCACAATGATGTTGGAGCTGTTAGTGGCTGTGCAGTCGTAGGTGTAGAGTGAGTACAGGAGAGGGCTCAGTACACACCCCTGTGGAGCACCAGTGTTCAGTGTGATGGGGGATGAGGTGATGCTCCCCAGTCTGACCACCTGGCGTCTGTCAGACAGGAAGCTAAGGATCCAGCTGCAGAGGGAGCTGCTCAGTCCTAGATCCTGCAGTTTCCTGTCCAGCTTCGAGGGAACGATGGTATTGAATGCTGAGCTGTAATCTACAAACAGCATTCTCACATACGTGTCTCTCTTCTCCAGGTGTGACAGGGCAGTGTGTAGTGTCAGGGCTATGGCATCATCAGTGGACCTGTTGTGGCGGTATGCAAACTGTAGAGGGTCCAGTGAGTCGGGTAGTGCAGAGCAGATGAAGTCCCTGACCAGCTTCTCGAAGCATTTGCTGACGATGGGGGTCAGGGCTACAGGTCGCCAGTCGTTCAATGAGGAGATGGTGGAGGATTTGGGTACAGGGACGATGGTGGCCATTTTGAAGCAGGCTGGGACTACAGACAGAGAGAGGGAAAGGTTGAAGATGTGCGTGAACACTCCAGCCAGCTGAGCCGCGCATGACTTGAGGACGCGGCCGGGAATCCCGTCCGGACCAGTAGCTTTGCGTGCGTTCACCTTCCTGAAGCACTTCCGCACATCCTCCTCAGACACAGTGTGCGCACTGACATCATCCGCGGTGCGCACACTGTCCGGTCTCATGGTGTTCGCTGCGTCGAATCTAGCGTAGAATACGTTTAGATCCTCACACAGAGAGGCCGTGGTCTGCGGTGTGCTGGGTTTCCCTCTAAAGTCTGTGATCGTGTTTAGTCCCTGCCACATACTCCGAGGGTTGTCAAACTGTTGCTCCACCCTGTCCCTGTACTCACGTTTGGCTGCTTTGATCGTCTTCCGGAGTTGGTAATGTGCGTGTTTGTAGTCCGATGTGTTCGCGGAGGCAAAGGCGGTGTTCCGTGCCGCCAGTGCCGCGCGAACATCTCCGTTAATCCAGGGTTTTTGATTTGGGAAGGATTTAACTGTTCTGGATGGGACGACATCTTCCACGCATTTCCTGATAAATCCGCAGACTGAGTCTGTGTATTCATCAATGTCTCTGGCGGCCACGTGAAACATTTCCCAGTCCGCGTGATCAAAACAGTCCCGCAGCGCAGACTCCGATTGGTCCGTCCAACAGTGCACCGCCCTCCGGGTTGGAGCTTCCTGTTTCAGCTTCTGCCTGTAGGCGGGCAGGAGCAGGATAGAGCAGTGATCTGATTGGCCGAATGGGGCGCGGGGGAGGGCTTTGTACGCATCCCGGAAAGCGGTGTAGCAGTGGTCGAGTAGCCGGTCTCCACGTGTGTTGAAAAGGATGTGTTGGTGGAGTTTTGGTGAGACTTTCTTCAGGTTTCCCTTATTAAAGTCTCCGGCTGTGATAAACGCTGCCTCTGGGTGTGCGGTTTCCTCACTGCTGATCGCGCTGTACAGTTCCCTGAGTGCACGGTCAGTGTCGGCTTGTGGGGGTATGTAAACAGCCGTAATAATCACTGCTGTAAATTCCCTCGGTAGCCAGAATGGCCGGCACTTAATCATCAGGTACTCCAGGTCCGGTGAGCAGAAGGATTTGACCGGGTGCACGTTCGCATAATCACACCAGCTGTTGTTGATCATGAAACACACACCACCGCCTCTGCTTTTCCCAGTAAGATCCTGTGACCTGTCCGCGCGGTGCACAGAGAACCCCGGCAGTTGTATTGCGGAGTCCGGTACTTTGTCCGATAGCCAGGTTTCTGTGAGGCAGATCACGCAGCAGTCCCGCATCTCTCGCTGGAATGAGATCCGTGCCCGAAGCTCGCACAGCTTGTTCTCCAGAGACTGCATATTAGCCAGTAATAAACTGGGTAACGGTGGTCTGTAAGTGCGCCGTCTCAGTCGAACCAGAACGCCAGGTCTTCTCCCTCTGCGTCGGCGTTTGCGGCCTCCAGGGCCAGAGAACAAAGGCGTCTCAGGTGAGATGAATGGGGGGTCTGCAAACGGAGCGTCCGTGTTGCAAAACTTGAACTCCGGAAAGTTATAAGAAAGACCGTCTTTTATGTCCAGTAAGGTTTGTCGGTCGTACACAAGGAGACAAGTGCTGCTCGTGAAAAAATAAAGGAAAAGTAAAATTAAACACAGAAGAAAGCCGTTGCTTGGGGGAGCTCGCGACGAGGCTGCCATACTCGGCGCCATCTTGAATTTCTTGCAGTCACACATGTTACTTAATACACATTAATAGCAGGTTTGAATGAGGCCTGTTAAACAAACATTTGTTAACGTGAGTTTGTGTGTTTCAGATGTACTTCAACACGGTGTTGACTGACTCAGCCAAGCTGCTGAAGCCTCTCCTAGTGTTCTCCTTCGTCATGCTGGCCATCCTGTCTGGGTTAACCAGGATCATCCAGTTTAGAAACCACCCTGTTGATGTATACTGTGGGTGGGTGCTGGGAGCTGCCATTGCTGTTTACCTGGTAAAAGTTACAGTTACATACATCACGATGAAACACGAAAGCAATATTTGAAAGAATAACATAGCACATTACACTATATGCTACTGTAGTCATCTCACACCAGCTTCAGAGGGCCAGCAGTTACAGCGATAAAAGCACACAGAGTCAGATTGTTCTTCTTTCTAGATTTTTAGTTTTGTGTTTGATGAAGATCGTTTCGAGGTAATATAGCTGCTTTAGGACATGTGGCTCCAAACAGCTTCAGGGGCTGGAAAGAAATCTTTCTGCTCAACTGTAGTGCAGAAACTGTTGGATACTTGCACCCACACACCATCACCCTGCAGCCCACAAACACCCAGACACACACACACAAACACACACACTGCCTACACTTTTGTGCAAGAAGAATCTTTGAGGTTTTGCTGCAGAACAACTGTCCACCATCAGATGATTCTCCATTTAAAGTGTTTCACTGGAATAGCATCTCTGCGATTAAGTTTTTATTTTTTACTTGTCACTTGGATCTTCTTGTAGGCTCGCTGCAGTCCGGACTCCTCTGGGCTGTTTTAGAAATATTTAGATCAGAATAAAAAGAAAAAACTCATTGAGGCTGAAGCATCCTGTTGTTTGGCTGCTGCACTGGTTCTGGTTAGCAGGACAGGGTGAGGATGAGTTGATAGCACACAAATAAATACTTTTTGTATTCCAGGTGTTCCACTCTAGCAGAATGTTTTCAACAACATGTGAAGCTGTCTGTCACAGTGTTGGCTGCGCTCTTTCGTTGCTGTGATAAGAGATCGGTGTGGAGAGATGATAGATGTACTGAGAA
Organism: Aulonocara stuartgranti; assembly: GCF_965226115.1. NCBI lineage: Eukaryota > Metazoa > Chordata > Actinopteri > Cichliformes > Cichlidae > Aulonocara > Aulonocara stuartgranti. The sequence continues at coordinate 36,432,651 of NC_138954.1, read as the reverse complement.
AGGAAATTATAACGCAAATTCATATTCTGCTCTTAAATAAAAGTAGACCTGACTGGCAGTTTTTATTTATTTTTTTCTCTTGTCAGCAGACTCCTGTGGCAGTTACAGGTATAAATCATTCACACCACCAAATTATAAAACAGTAACAGAAGCACAGGGACGGAGAAGTTTCCAGAATGCATTGCATAGCTACATACTTCAACAGTTAATGGGATGAGTAGAAATAACTGATCAAGTAGACACATGACCAAAGTGCCAAAATCACAACCTGGTAGCTTTTATTGTGAAACCCCCTCCCATACAAGTTCTTCCTGTACCATATATGTGCAAAGGACAGCTTCTGAAACAGTTGTGAACTTCTACTGTTCACATGTCCACAACTAGCATCTTTAGCTTTTGTTAATCTGCTATTCTCTCACTAGGGAAAACAGTGGGTGGGGACTGTGGCATGGCCAAAATGATTACAACCATGCACAGTGAACCTGCGATATCATTGCCTTTGAAATGGTTGCTTCAATGACAAGAACCAGGTCTGTGACCACTGGCGGTCAGTTGGCCAGTGTGGAGCAAGAGCGAGTATTGTCTTTATGGAAAAACCAGGATTAATGATATAATACATGGACACAGTGAGTAAATCAACTGGGAATCTGATCAAACACAAGACAGAATAGACTGGCAGCATGTTGCTTTATTGCTTATAACTGATTTAATTGCATTGGGTGCAGTCTGCCGCTGTCTATTGTGGCCTGGCCTGCAAATAGCATGTCCTGCTACATCTTCAGAGCAGCTGCCAAAAAACCTGCTACAGTACCAAGTCTGGGTGACACTTGTCCAACATAGGTACAGTCCCCCACTTCAACCACTGCAGTGTGAAAAAGGCTTCAGGAAACACCTCGCTAATCTTTCCATCAGGCCATGAAGCTCTGGTTAATTGGGGATCGACAATTATGACATTATCCAGCTGAAGAGAGGCTGTATCTCACTGCCACTTAAACCAAGTTTGCAGGGCCGCCAGATAGTGGTGCAGAAACCCTGTCCAGAAGCAGTCAGACAGCACTTGACAGGCCCTTCAGTGTTTACGTCTAAACCGCCCTGAATCATGATGTACTGCCTACGGTGCTGAAGGCGCGGACTGCCCCATCAGCCACAAACTGGCTGGATCTGGGTCTGTCAAGCGTAATGTTAGGAATGCCCTCAATCTCAACCAGGAATATTAACACTTCGTGGCTGATGACTTCTGAGCCCAGGGTTGCAGTCAGGGCAGTGCTCAAAGTACTGATTTTGCTCTCCAAGGGGCCTCCAAATTCAGGAGCTCTGGTGGGTTGCAGTGCAATTGTATTTGGTGCTCCGACAGCTAAGTCTGTGGGGGATTGAAAGTTTCTTGTAACTTCCTGTCACCACCTTCTAAATGTGAAAAGCAGACCTCAATGTTTTTCACGCCAACGGCCAACTTTAACCTGCAGTGGTCCAAAACAGTACATTTCTGTTGAGATATGAAGTCAGAGCCAAGCAGGATACAGGGTCTTTGGGCTGATTGGTTGGGCTCTCCATCTTTGGCAAACAGAACAAGAGTGCTGTTCTCTTCTAGCAGCCTCACAGCCACAAAGGATCCAAAGCTTTGTCCTCAGTTCAGCAAAGAGGCCCTCTGCACCAGGGTGTTTCACATTAAACTCCACGTGTCTGATTAACAGCTTTGCCACCACATCTCAAGTCAAGGACTACAGGGGAAATCATCCTCCAGACTTTGACAGTGCCATAGACAACCACCCACCCGTATCAGCTGAAGTGATTCATCATATTGTTGGTCCAAGGTCATCAAGCAGTTTGATTAAGGGACCCGATTCCCACCTGTTCTCCCACCTGCACTCAATTTCTTCAGGAAAGCTGTCTCATTAAGCAGACTGCAAGATGCTGGCCTCTGATTCCCAGAATTCGTCCACTATCGAGGTCTCTTCAGTGTTTAAAGCCACCCCGTGAAGGTGCCACGTGGTTGCCTTCACTAGTTCATTGAAGGTGCTAATCTGCTGAGCATCAGGTAGAGTATATCAAGGGGTATTTACTGCTGCAACTAGCCAGGACGTGGACCTTCTTTGCTCGTCCGTGATGCCTTCATTGTATAATGTGTATAACAGTATTTATAATAGAGTAAACCGTCCAATGGCTCGGTGGCAGCTACAGATTGGCTATGGAACCAAAGACTGTCAGCAGTCTTACCAGCTTGATAAAAGGAGCCTCCAAAAAGCCTGACTTGAGAGGGCTCCTTTGTGAACTGAAGAAGTCTTTTGGATGAGAGGTGAAACATCTTCACAAATGTAAAGAAGTCCATTTGCCCCTTTTTAAAGCTCTTAAGACCATCATCACCTGGATGACTGAGAACATAAAACGCCCATATTTTCCAGTAGTGTATTGCAGAAATAAGATAAGATAAGATAGAACTTTATTAATCCCTCGGGTGGGTTCCTCTGGGAAATTCGATTTCCAAAAAAGCACAGCACCGACAGAAGTTACAGAGTTACAGAATATTATATATATATACACACACACACACACACATATATATAAATACAGAGACAATATAAATAAAATATACGAAGGGGATAAATAGAATAAATAGGAATAAAAAATAAAAAATACAAATACAAGTGAATTGCACATTTCAAGTATTGAGGTCTATTGCACTGTTGACTATTTACAAAAGTATTGCACAAAAGGAAATGCAAACACATGAAAATGCAAAACATAACTATGTGGTTTTAGAATATGACACATCAAAATTCCACATTTGCCAATTTTTCTAGTTGACGTCTTTGATTATGTCAACCAATCGTTGAGGTCCTGCTGACATAGCTCCGAGTCTTCCTCCATTAATAGTTCCCTCATTTTGTTGATGACGTCATTGGCCTCTATATACACATTCACAGTACTTCTTGAAGGACTCACAATCACCATCTCCCTGATGGCTCATTCCTAGCCCATTCCTCCAAAGAGCATCTGGGCATAACATGGGGAACACTTAATGACAAACACCCACTCCTACACCTTAGGTTAGGAATTCTTCTCATATCACACCAGAGAAAGTATAATAGTGGCTGGTCTTCAGGTAGCAATCTCACCTGGTGGGATATTCCCAATATTCCTCATAGCAACAAAATCCCGCCTGAACGTCAGGAGGAACCCAGGAGAGATGCACTGAGGTTGGGTCTGGCAGTAGCAGTTCATCCAGGTTTTGGCCTTTGTATGTCAATGAACAGCTGAACACATCTTGATTTGTCTCATTATGAATCACCATATGATGAAGAATGAATCAAGACTGGAGGGTCTAACCTTCCCTCACTGTAATCACCTGCCTTCTCTAGCTTCTCAGTCTCAGCTTGGTAAGCCTCAGTCTTTTCTAGATAATAATAATAATAATTATAATAATTAATCCGGCTTCCTCCCACCGTCCAAAGACATGCAGCTTGTGGGGATAGGTTAATTGGATAATCCAAATTGCCACTAGGTGTGAATGTGAGTGTGAATGGTTGTCTGTCCCTGTGTGTTGGCCCTGCGACAGACTGGCGACCTGTCCAGGGTGTACCCCGCCTCTCGCCCTATGACAGCTGGGATAGGCTCCAGCGCCCCCCGCGACCCTGAAAAGGATAAGCGGAAGCGAATGGATGGATGGATGGATGGATAATAATAATAATAATAATAATACATTTTATTTAAAAATAGTGCCTTTCAGAACACCCAAAGACACTGTACAGCAAATAAAACAGATATATATATAAAAACAGAAAAGCTGGGAATATACACAATAATAAGAGTAACAGATAAAAGTTAAGAGCATGCAGAGGTTTAAACATAAGCAATTTTAAACAGGTGAGTTTTGAGGGTGGACTTAAAATGAGGGAATGAAGTAATATTTCTGAGGTCAGGGGGTAAGGAACGCCACAGTCGAGGGGCAGAGCAACTAAAAGCCCCGCCCCTCATTGTAACTGGGGGGCAGGGCTAGATCTAACTAGATCTCCGCTGAGGCTCTATACCGCACAAGCTGGGAAGGACTGCTTCAGGCGCTGAAATGAGAGTGGGCGTGTTACTTGCATGTAGTAGTTGAGTGGCAAATCTGCATACTGATGCTACTTCCACTCTAGCTGTTTGCCTCCAGCAGGTTAATGGCATCTTGATCCATGGCCAGTTTAATTACCAAAGTACTGCTGCTGAGGAGATGGTGGTCACTGCTGTTTGTGGCTGCACTGTTAACATGACTTGACTCGCAATGTCTAGCATGGTTTTCAGTGCTGCTGGCCCCCCAGGTTGGCTGAGATGGTAGTCTGATAGCTGTTGTCGGGACATATCAGCCTATCAGGAGTGGCTGAGCATTCATAAATGGTTTCAAGGGGAAAGTCTGGAGGTGCCTATAAGTGCACTGAAGTGCCTACACAGTTTAAAAGTGTTTGGCTACACCAAGCCCATTTTACACAAGACTTTTAACTGGCACCAGTCAGCCTGGTGGTGCAGTTCACATCACCAGCAGGGATTTTTTGGCTTTGACCTATGTATAGTTCTGCTGTCAGCTGTCTAAAATGTACACACTGATCTGATACATTTGGTGTTTTGCTAGAGTAAGAGTCATACGCTTTGACCTTCTCTGTGAGCATTTGGGGAATTTTGAGCTGTTGTTAGCAGAGTTGTGACCACATCTGAAGAGCAAGAGAAATCCTTTCAGAGAGCCAATTGATCCTGACCAGAGTCCAGTGTGTCTGATGTAAAATGGTGTTATTTTACTATTTGTATATTCAGTATTGGTGTTTTGAGCTACTAGTGCAGTTGTTGCCAAACGGAGTGGTCTAATTAGCTCGATCTGTTTAATCCAATCAGGGAAATCTCATCTGCACATATGCGATTATGTCAAGCAGACCCAAAAGGGCAGACAAACTCAAAACAACCCAAACTCACAATGCAGTGATGAAGGTTATTTACCGTGCAATTTGACGACACAGGAAAGTACTTATAGGCTGGTAGCACATGAGGGATCGGAGGGGAGAGGGAAAACTTGACATTTTAAATTGCCAAGTTAATAAGTGGAGTTATCGAGTGAATCAATAAATCCTACCTGTCACACTTTTTACAGCAGACAGCTGGCTGAGCAGGTGAACAGGTTAGTAGGCTGGTAAGTAGGCAAACTGAGGCAGGCTGGTGACACTGAGACATCCAGGTAAGGGGAACGCTGGCACGTCGGAGCGGTGAAAGTGGCAGGAATCCAGCGCGGTTCTTCTGGCAGCTCTTGGCAGAAACAGCCATGCAACCTTGACAGAGGTTTCTCTGCAGGAGAGAGAGAGTCTTGGAATAGACTTGTTGCCTCTGAAAAAAAAACAGCTGCCCCATAAACATGCCAAACAATCACCAGATGAGCCAGAGAAACCTTGGATGCCTGTCCATCCACGTATCACTAAAGAGACTGAGGAAAGTCAAAAACAAACTCTGGTCAGCCTTTATCACAACCAGTGTTTGAAAAATCAAATGCTGCAAATCCGTCCCACAGATTTGTTGGTCTGAACAGCTGCATTAAGATTAAGTGAAGCAGAAGAATATTTTTCACAAGTGTGTAATGGCCTTGAGGTGTCTTTGAACTTGAGATGATCACAGAGCTCTTGGTATTTAAACCTATGGCATCAGGTAGAACAATCTTTTCCTCAGTCTAACTCAGTCTAAAGAGTTTTGCTACAAAATTGATGTGACACAAAAGATAAATACATGTCAGTAACAGGTGATAATCATATGTCAGTGCAGTCCCCAAAATAGTAAAAATACACATTATCTTCCAGCGATTTAGTTACAGAAACATCACTTTTACCTTAATCTTTGTTTTTTTTGATGTTGCTATTTTTTTAATTTAAAACATACAGACTGAAAATCTCGTTGGTTCAATATTCAAAAGGTTCTGTGTTAGCTACATGCTTCTCATTACTGTCAGTGTGTTTGGATGCAGGGTGTGTATGCCGTGGGGAATTTCCAGCCTAGTGAAGATTGCTCCGGGAGTACACAACCTGCCCCCATACTGAGAGAGCCACCCCTCTCCTCCTTGCCCAATGTCAGCCAGTCAGCAATTGGCAACAGCCACCAAGGTAAAGCTACGCCTGCTACTTTAGATTACAGGTTACATCATCCTGACATGTCGATTAGTAACATTGTTTCCAGAAAGAATGTTCTTAACAACTGTTTTTGATCTGAGGGGCTCTCGGGGTTCAGCCCAGTCCTAACAAGTGTGATCCTGGGCCAGTGTGAAAATACTTATAACTCATGGAAAAGCTCACAGTATGACTTTCAAGAAGCTAGAACTTGAAAATCTTTGGCATTTTTGCTTGATTGAGATTAATTTTCTTCATTATTTTGCTGTGATTGATAACTATAGGCAAAAGAGTTGTGTATATCCAGTGAGCATGAAAATACTAAATGTCAGATTTTATTAAGTGGGTAATGTGATGTTTAAATGTCACACGATTCCTAAAGTTGATCAGCTGAAAGGTCTCTTGATACAGCTGTTGTTGTCAAGTAGTATTCTCAAGACCACTGTAGTCAGTCGACTCCTCCGAATTTAAATATTCATCTTTTTTTAATAATTCATGTGTTGAAATGTGAATCTCGAGTGCTGCCATTTATAATGAAGACTGGCTAATGTAAGTGAGCTCCTAATCAGAAAGGACTGCTGTGGTTACCGACTGCACTAATTCATATTTAGTGGTATGATTTCAATTCAGTTCAGTTCAAGTCACAACAACAGTCGCCTCAGGACGCTTTATATTGTAAGGCAGGCCCGACAACAAGACATTTAAATTACCACTTTTGAGCAAGCACTTGGAGACAGTGGGCAGGAAAAACTCCCTTTTAACAGGAAGAAACCTCCAGCAGAAGCAGGCTCAGGGGGGGCGGCCTGGTTGGGGTGATGGGAGGAAGACAGGATTAAATACACACTTTGGAAGAAAGCCAGAGATGAATAATAAGTAAGGATTACATGCAGAGTTATGTAAAAGCAGATAGTGAAGAAGAAATACTTCATGGGAAGCCCCCTGCAGCCTTGGTCTCCCATATGGAAAAGATTTATATAAATCTTATAAAGTTTGTATCTGTCTTGTGTGAAACTTGTATGAAAAGCATACAAGAGTGAAAACAGATCTATATAAATGAAACTTGTATGTTTTGGATACTTCCTAAAACAATATATGAAAGTAATGAGAAAGTGGCCACTTTCATGAGTAAATCATATAAGCCTGATATGATTCACTATATGAAGTAGGCCACATCTGATGCAAGTCTTTTATAAGTTTTTACTATTTCTTTTCCATATGGGCTATTACAAATATGAAATAAAGCACGGTGGATTGGAAGATGTGCAGCAACTGTGGCCACGCCCAGCCCATTATCAGCTGATGTGGGCTGGCACTGAGATCAGCTGATCTGTTTGCACTTGAGCTCAACGTCATAAACTGTCTATGAAATATCTCCAAAAGTTGATTCTGTTCATCTGGACGCAGTGTTTTCAGTGGGAGAAACGTTTTGTCACTCGTCCAAGTGACGTCTTCAGTCTCAGCTGACTGCAGGTTTCAATCTTATAAACAGGACATCTGCATAATGACTGAAACCAGCTCAGTGAAGGAACAATAGGCTGGGAGGTCAGTTCCTTAACCTTCCCTGTCCAGGATGTTACATCCTTATCGTTGAAAGAGTGTCCACTGGCCTGTAGGTGTAAACAGAGTCCTGGCCTGACGAGGTGGCTCTGCTGTGTTGTGCCGTCCTCTTCGCCAGAGGTTGTTTGGTTTCCCCGATGTATAAATCCTGCCAATCCTCCTGCACTTAACAGCGTACACTCTGTTACTCTGCCACAGTCTAAGAAGGCTAACCTTCCACTCTTAGACTGTGAGATTTCCATCAGTAATGGGGGACATCTAAAAGTGTACCGTAAACTTACACAAACAGATCAGTATTCAACATTTGACTCTCATCATCCACTGGAGCACAAACTGGGTGTCATCAGGACGCTACAACACAGAGTGAACACCATCCCCACTGACACAGCAGCCAGGGAGGCAGAAGAACATCAAGAAGGCCCTGAGTAAGTGTGGTTACCCCAGCTGGACTTTTGTCAAAGCTTGGAAGGCTCCAAAAGAAAGCTCCAGCTGATCCAGGAGAGAAGGACAACCGCTGCCTAAGAGAAAACCTGTAGTGATCCCGTACATGTTAGGAATATTGGAACAGCAGAGACGCATTTTCTCTAAACACCGCGTCTCTGTGGCTTTTAAACCCCAAAACACTCTGCGCCAAAAACGGGTCCACCCCAAGGATCGGGTCCCCGGACACAAACAGAGTAACAGAGTGTACGCTGTTAAGTGTAGGAGGACTGCCAGGATTTTTTTTTTTCTTTCGCCTGTCCCGTTTGGTTCTTTTGCATCAGAATTGTTGTCTAAAGGCAAAGAAAGATGCTCAACGGATTTACTTTACCAAATGGACCATCCCAGCCTTGCCGTAATGGTCTATTTGATTCACCTTTTATTGTTTATTTTATTTATTTTTTTATTTTCACTTGCTAGATACGGGACAGACTTGAATGAGGAAAAGAAAAGGGAGAAAGGAAGAGGGGAAAAACAGTGGAGAAGAGGGACGGGGATAAATGGCAAAAAAACAAAAACCAACAAAATAAGCAGACAAAAAATGCATCTATCAATCACCTGGATCACCTGCTGAGAAAGAAAAAAGAAAACGAGCAGAAGAAAACAAGAGTAATAGAATAAACAACATCACAATGATATATGGGAATATGACAGTAAATACTAAATATTAAACATTATTGTGCAGCACATAAGATCAACAGAACACAGTGTGCTTTGAGGTAGGAGCCAAAAAGGGTGTAGTTTGTGGGTGTGATCACCCGTGTGTACACCTGTGAGCATGGACGTGCTTGTTTTTAAAAGGTTCCTTCATGTAATGATCTGCTAGAGGGTGTGGGGGGGCCACAGCCCCGTCCTCCAGGGCATGAAGCAGGTGTGGAGGAGATCAAAACTCCAGACATCCAGAGGCCCCCAGAACACAAGAGACCAAGGAAGACCAACAGAGGGGCAGCCGCGCCACTGTCCCAGAAAGAGCTGAGGAGAGTCCCAGATGAGGGACTTATGCCAGGATTTATACATCGGGGAAACCAAACAACCTCTGGCTACAACACAGCAGAGCCACCTCGTCAGGCCAGGACTCTGCAGTCTATCTACACCTACAGGCCAGTGGACACTCTTTCAATGATGAGGATGTAACATCCTGGACAGGGAGGAACGCTGGTTTGAGGGCGGAGTCAAGGAGGCCGTTTACGTGAAAAGGGAAAGACCATCTCTGAATGGAGGAGGGGCCTAAGGGTACATCTGTCACCATCTTCCAATGCTGTGATTGCAGCCATTCCCCAACTCTCTGTGAATGGGACTCATGGTTATTGATCAGTGGTTGTTGATCAATGGTTGTTGATCAATGGTCATGAGAATTTGCATAATTAAGATCAATGAACTGACCTCCCAGCCCATTGTTCCTTCAGTGGGCTGGTTTCAGTCATTATGTAAATGTGCTGATTATAAGATTGAAACCTGCAGTCAGCTGAGACTGAAGACGTCAGCTGATGATGACGAAACGTTTCCCACTGAAAACGTCCAGATGAACAGAATCAGCTTTTGGAGATTTTCTTACCTGGATGACTGAGCGTGCATCAAGATGTCTATGAAATACTTACCTGAACACCGTGATGTCACCTGTTGGTTGGTTATGTGCGCTTATGAAGCTATGAACATTTTCATGATCTTAGCTATTTTTAAACCAGATGTCGTATCAAACTTTGAAAATCATCGGCTCGTGATTTGTGAATGAAAAGTCAAGAACCAATAAGCATAGACTGGTTTCACCTGCTCTAAAGGGAATCATAACTTACACACTGAACATCACTTCGTTTTCAGCATGACCTGAAACTGGCGAATGAGACCATAACCTCGACATGAAAGTGTTTAGTGTGGTCACAAACCCTGAGAGCCGGTGTTTGTTTCCCATAGAGCTGAAACAGAGGAGCTGCTGGCTATGACACACTGACACTTCTGTGGCTTCACCCTTTCTAACCTGTTATTAATGTTTGCCTTGGCTTTGTTGTCTTCTGATAGGCCACCACACACTGGGTCCCAGCCAACCAGAACCTATTATTACAAGGACTTCTTCCCACCCCTTAGTCCCAGAGCAAACAGGACCCATGCTAACGCGTAGCGCCTCCTGTCGAGAGCCGTCTATGACCAATATGAAGAGAGCCAGTGCTGAAGTGGAGGTGATAAGTCCGTCCAGTCCGTTAGGCAACCGTGACAACATGATGACCTTCAGCAGCAGCACACTGCCAAGGTAGCTGTTTTTTAATGAGTCCATAGTCATAGTTGCACTTTGGAATATCTAGTTTTTTATTGTTTTAGTTGAAAAGATATCATGTTTATTTTATCCATTTTTTTCAGTAATTTTTTCCAGCAAGTAAAATTGTCTGTTTTAGAGATTCTGGAAAGTAAGGAGTTGCAGACCAAGACGAGCTGTCTGCAGGGTCCATGATCTTTGGATCGTTATAAACAGTGGAATAATGGCAATGATTAGGAAACCTGATGTAGTTTCATGTTGAGGGAGTGTTGATGGGCAATATGAGGCTGATGGGTCATTGTCACCACCTCGACAACGTTCGGGGGGGTGGGTGTCATGGACACCTACGTTTGTGAGCGTAGGTGTCCATGACTTCAACGTCACAGGTCACGAATTCTTGTCAATGTGATAACTTGAAAACAAGAACACGTAGCAAATTGATACCATGTTGTCTAGAAGGCTGAGGGAAGCACTGGTGGTCGCCAGTATTTTTGAATTCCACTTTATACAATCATGTGCCAGGTGGAGGTTTTTAATAAGTAAAGTAAAATGTTATTTATATAGCACCTTTCAAGATAAAATCACAAAGTGCTTTACAGAGGCAGAAAACAGACATCAAAATCTAAAACAAAACAAAATCAACCAAAAGCGAGTTTAAACAGATACGTTTTTAACTGCTTTTTAAAAGACACGACTGAGTCCACAGATCTCAAACTCAAAGGGAGCGAGTTCCAGAGTCTGGGAGCCGCTGACGCTCTGTCACCTTTTGTTTTTAACCTTGTATGCTGGACAACCAGCAACCCCTGGTCACAAGACCTCAGGGACCTGCTGGGGTGATAAGAACCAAGAAGATCACTGATGTACGTTGGAGCTACAAAAATATTTGTGTTTGGGTCCATTTGAAGTTCAACGACTCTGATACTCAGAAAACGGCTGAGTATCGTTTCCAGGTCCTGAATGTTCAGAGGAAAAATGCAGAGTGGAAAGCTCTCATGCAAAGTTCCAGAGAGACATTCGGGACTGCAATCTCCTCTGCTTCACCGAGACATGGCTGAACCCAGCGGTGCCGGACCACGCCATCCAGCCGGCCGAGTTCTTCTCGGTTCACCGCATGGACAGGACACGAGACTCGGGGAAGTCAAGGGGAGGCGGCGTGTGTTTAATGGTGAACAACAACTGGTGCAACAGTGCGAACGTTGTTCCTCTCACACGCTCCTGCACACCAAATCTGGAACTACTGTCCATCATGTGTCGTCCTTTTTATCTACCTCGGGAATTTACATCGGTCATTGTAAGTGCCGTTTATATTCCACCACAAGCGGACACGGTCACCGCCTTATGCGAGCTGCATGAGGCACTCACACAGCACCAGACACAACACCGGGACGCTGCGCTTATTGTGACGGGGGACTTTAATAGCGCCAACCTCAAACGCGCAGCGCCGAACTTTTATCAACACATCACCTGCCCCACCAGGGGTGAAAGGACACTGGACCACTGCTACACTACGGTCAAGGACGGCTACAAGGCACAATCCCGCCCCCCGTTTGGCAAATCTGATCACGCCGCCATCTTCCTCATGCCAAAATACAAACAAAGGCTGAAACAGGAAGTTCCGGTTCAGAGGAAGGTCGCGCGCTGGACGGATCAATCGGTGGCCGCGTTACAGGACGCACTCGACGACGCAGACTGGGACATGTTCAGAAACAGCTCCGACGATGACGTCAACGTGTTTACGGAAGCGGTTGTGGGATTCATCGGGAAACTAGCGGATGATACCGTGGAGACAAAGACTATCACAACGTTTCCCAACCAGAAGCCGTGGGTGGATAAAACCATCCGCGACGCTCTGAGATCCCGCACCGCTGCCTACAACACGGGACTCATGACGGGGGACATGGACCCGTACAAAGCCGCGTCATATAACGTGCGGAGGGCGGTGAAAGAGGCAAAGCAGCGCTACGGGAGGAAACTAGAGTCACAACTCCAACAGAGTGACTCTAGGAGCCTGTGGCGGGGACTAAGGACAATAACGGACTATAAAGCACCAACAACCGGTATGACGAACGCGGCCGTGACTCTGGCAGACGAGCTGAACACTTTCTATGCTCGCTTCGAGGCTGCAGCTAAGGACTCCAACGATGCTAGTGTTAGCGGCGCTAACGGCTGCAGACAGGAAGATACTGCCAGCACCGGAAACGTGCTCGTCATCTCCGAGCATGAAGTAAAGAGAGCCTTCAAGAGAGTGAACACCAGGAAAGCAGCAGGACCAGACGGCATCCCAGGTCGTATCCTCAGAGACTGCGCATACCAGCTAGCTCCTGTGTTCACTGAGATATTCAACATCTCTTTATCTCAGTCGGTGATCCCCACATGCTTCAAAGAGTCCATCATTGTTCCTGTCCCGAAGAAACCCCACCCTGCTTCTCTCAATGACTATCGCCCTGTAGCCCTCACCTCAGTAGTGATGAAGTGCTTTGAACGCCTGGTCAGAGACTTCATCATTTCTTCACTACCAGACACACTGGACCCACTACAGTTCGCTTACCGTCCAAATTGTTCCACAGACGATGCCATCTCTCATCTCCTCCACACATCACTCACTCACTTGGACACTAGAAGGGGGAATTATGTTAAAATGCTCTTCATAGACTACAGCTCTGCATTTAACACCATAATTCCCTCCACACTCACCACCAAGCTGGAGCATCTGGGACTCAGCTCATCTATGTGTCAGTGGATCTCCAACTTCCTAACTGGCAGACCACAGGCAGTAAGGATGGGCGGACATGTCTCAGCCTCCACCACTCTCAGCACTGGAGCCCCCCAGGGGTGTGTTCTGAGCCCCCTGCTGTACTCTTTGTACACATATGACTGTGTGGCCACTACCAGCTCCACCACCATCATCAAGTTTGCTGACGACACCGTCGTGGTGGGCCTGATCTCTGATAACAACGAGACGGCCTACCTGAAGGAGATTAGGAATCTGGAGAACTGGTGCCAGAGGAACAACCTCCTTCTAAACGTCAGTAAGACAAAGGAGCTGATAGTGGACTTCAGCACTAAGCAGGAGAGGAACTACCAGACCCCCGTCATCAACGAGTGCCCAGTGGAGAGAGTGGACAGCTTCAAATACCTCGGAGTTCACATCACGCAGGACCTGTCATGGTCCTGTCACATCAACACTGTGGTGAAAAAGGCCTGTCAGCGTCTCCACCACCTCAGACGCTTGAGAGACTTCCAACTGCCCTCCAAGGTGCTCAGGAACTTTTACTCGTGCACCATAGAGAGCATCCTGACGGGAAACATCTTAACCTGGTTCGGGAACAGCACCATGCAGGACAGACGAGCTCTACAGAGGGTTGTGCGGTCAGCTGAGCGCACCATCCGCTCCAAGCAGAGGTGTGGACTCGAGTCACATGACTTGGACTCGAGTCAGACTCGAGTCATTAATTTTATGACTTTAGACTTGACTTGAAAAAATGTTCTAAGACTTGTGACTTGACTTGGACTTTTACACCAATGACTTGGGACTTGAATTGGACTTGAACCGGTTTACTTGAAAAGACTTGATATTTTACCCCAAATATAAAATTTAACATGCATATTATATAGAGATTGAAAATGTGACGTCATTCACGGGTAGAACCGCAAAGGATTCTGGGAACTCGTGGCAAGAGGTACTAGCGCACGCAGGCTTTCAATTAAAATCAGTCACACAGCGATAAAAAGAAACACAAAAAATGTCAACAAGCCGTTGTATTATTAACTGCAATAGCCGGTCGCATGACAGCCACGGGAAGCCGACGGGTAAAGAGATCGGTTGTTATCGGATTACGTCGTTGAAGAGAAATTGTTCGAGCCATGTTTCCGAAGTAACAAAGACGCGACGGATGGCCTGGATTGCAGCCATTCAAAGATCAAATATAACGTCCCAGAACCCTCCAGCTCACAGGTTAGTCTGCTCCAAGCATTTACACAAAGGTCAGTCTGCTGTTGTAGTTAATACGTTATTTTCATAACATAATTGGTGATATAGGTTACAAGCAAGTCTGGCGCTGAACAGAAATTGCCGCGCTATGCTCCTTTGTTTATTGTGTTTATTGTGCATAAATAGTGAATTGTCCTGACACAATATTGCGTTTCGCTTCTGTTATTATGGTACATTGACAAAAACATATACTTTTATTCACAGGATAAAACAGTTGTTTTGTATCACTAATTGTCCAGTACGATTACAGCATACAGTATTATTGTCACTGCTACATTTCTGTAAGGCGTACCAGAAATTATTTCCACTACTAATTAATTACCGTTAAGCTCAAAGGTCCTATTAATAAACGGATAACGAATGTGTATTTATGACGACGATTTGTGAGACTGGTAAACTTATGATACGTACGATGGTCTTTCGTTCTACACGGTGCATTTCAAGGTCCTGCACCCATCCGTCGGTAAACTGTACCTGGGCTTGTTGCAGTGACCTGAAGTTACTAAACTTCATGAGTGTATGCACTCACTCCAAGAACCGTATGATTATAAATATGCATATAAATATGCTACGATGAGATAGCTGACTTCATCTAACTAGCAAATGTTGTCCAGGCTACGTTGGTGATACAGTTTTTTTTTATGTGTATGATATTTTTGTCATGCGATTTTAAAGCCGGTGTTGTGCCAAAAAGTGATTGTCTGCCAAAAACTGATTTCCAGTGTTTCTGTGTATTTTTTATGTGTAATATCTTTACGTATGTTCGTAAATAGACTTCGGTGAACAGGGGATACAAAGGGGTTACATAAAGAATTAAAAAATTATCTGTTTTTTAAGTATCTTTACAACTTGTACTTACATTATAACCAATCCAGTCCTTTATCCCCACTTAAAATATTTTTACAGAACTATTGTAATATTTGCTGCCATTTCTGCTGTCCTGTTGGGCAACTTACTCTTACAAAATACATTTTTAATGTTAATGAGATTTTTTTTTACTGCATAAATAAAGGTTATATAAAAGTCGCTGCCAAAAACTGATTGCGGCTTGTATCTTGTTACACGAATGTTGTTTGTGGCTCAAGATGACTTTATGTCATCCATAAGGGATGCATTTGACATATGTTTAACATATTATAGCCCAACAAGTTACTTATAGCACTTTAAATATGAGCAATCGCTTTTTGGCAAATACCGGTCCTACAACCGCATCCAAGAATAACATGCAGCTTATCTCAGAACTGTCGGTGAAAATTATTCTTGGAGCTAGGTTTAATTGAGCTGCATTTTAAAGAGGTGCAATTTCACAATTTGTGTATATTTTCTAAGTTCACTATTTTGTCATGTGTTGAGAAAAACACAGATTTTAAAATTACATGGTCTAATATTTACATTTAGCATAACTGCAACATACTTTTTTCTTCTTTTTTTTTTAAAGACTCGAAAGGACTTGAAATTCAAAATTTCAGACTTGTGACTTGACTCGGACTTTTACACCAGTGACTTGAGACTCGACTCTGACTTGCCTGACATTACTTGAGACTTGACTTGAGACTTGAGGATAAAGACTTGAGACTTACTTGAGACTTGCAAAACAATGACTTGGTCCCACCTCTGGCTCCGAGCTCCCTGACCTGCACTCAATCTACAGCAGGCGGTGCTGGACCAAGGCCAGGAAGATGGTGAAGGACCTCAGCCATCCCAACAACAGACTGTTCTCTCTGTTGAGGTCAGGAAAGCGATTCCGCTCCCTGAAGACCAACACAGAGAGACTGAGGAGGAGCTTCTTCCCGCAGGCGATACGGTCTCTCAATCACACCACCACACAGTACTGACCCACACATACAGTTCTTACACACACACTGGACTTTCTGGACATTGTTTTCACTTCATCACTTAAATCACTTTAAGCATATTTGCACTGCACAAGACATAATGTGGATTGCACAACACTGGTCACTATATTCTTCATTTCCGGTTAATACTTGTACAGCTGCTGTTATTGTGTATATATTTATTTATATTTATATTTCTTCATACATTCTTATATAGTTCTATATTGTGTATTTTGTTGTACAGTTATTTTATTTTCAACTTTAATTTATATATTTTATCTTATTCTTCCCAGTTAAATTTACCCTTCATTCTAATTTGTGTTGTACAGTTATTTCATTTTTAACCTTAATTTATATTTTATTCCTTCCTAGTTAAATTTACCCTTTTTAATTTTTCATATTTATTTCCTATCTTATTCATAGCCTTTTCCTTTTTTGTTTTCTTTAGGTCACGAGCAGTTGTCCAAGCATTTCACGACATATCGTACTGTGTATGACTGTGTACGTGACAAATAAAATTTGAATAAAATTTGAATTTGAATTTGACTTAATGTAGGTCATTTATTCTGGCAACAGGATTTATATTAACTTTCTAATAAACTAATAAACAAGTATTCTGAACACATGTTTAATGCTGCTTTACAATTTGAAGATAGAGTATCATATACTGTTTAATGGTCTCGGTAGGCTACCTGGAAGATCATCGTTTTTCCCAAGCAAACAGTGGGAGGTTTGGGGAAGAACAAACATGGAAGCACTGCAACACCAGTTCTTTGTATTCAGCCCTCGTACATCAGTAATAATAGCCTGTTTTTCCATTCACACTGCAGCTAGAGAGATGTGTTCAGAGAGATCTGTCTGATCTGTAGATGTGAGAAACCCAAATATCAAGTCGTTCATCCGGGTAACACTGAATCTAGAAGTAGGTGAACAGAATGGAAAATGTAAGTAAAAAACTGAATGCCAGTTTAATGCTGCCATTACTCTTTGCCTTTTCTGGATGTAGCGTTGGCGGTGGCTGTTAACAGGTTAACTGTGATGGAGCGGGACCTCTGCAGGGACGCCGTTGGCCGTAGAATAACAGAACTGCAGCGTGCAGTCATTGGCATTCGCTGAGCATATGAACAGACTAGATTATGCTGTAGGAGTAAAACAGTAAGTTCTTGTTGTGTTTATAAGAGAAGACAAAGTGTGTTTTATGTGCAGATGAGTGAACAGTTCGTTCAGCCGTCGTCTTTATTAAGCAGTCTTAGCTCACAGAGTCCGCCGCCACTGAGTACACATTGAGACGTGAAATACCAGTACATACATACGTGTGTGTGTGTACACTTTTTGTTTGTTATTGTGTGAATGCATGTAGTTGGAATATTATTGGAAGTTTGGAAATACATTTGTATATTATTTTTTCTTTAATTTCCACAGTCGGCCTTGAGTGCCTTTGTTCCCACGGGCAGTGTGCAATGACAGAGACAGCAAAGGGATTTCAGAGGTGACAAAATTGTCTGTTGATGTGAGGAAGGAGCCTCACAGTTTGTGTGGTGACACTGAGAACAACTGGTTTGGAAACGACTTGGACAGAACCACTGTGGAGCAGGGACGATGATGCAAAACGGCTCTCTGATGGGGCGGTGTAGCTGTTTCACTTTATAGGTTTATACATGTACAAACAAGTATTTGAGTAACGTACTAATAGATGACGTCCCCAAGGTAACAAGAACAAACAAAACCTGGATCTAATGTTTGTGTCTGTAAAAACAAAGATCCCCTGAGGCACAGGATGTTTAAAGACAGACGGCTCAATGTGAAGCATCTTACAGGAAAAAACACAAAAAGGCCATTTTTAGCCTTTATTGGACAGAGACGGTGTAGATGGACAGGGAGACAGACTCAAAGCCAACAGTGTTAGCAGAACAGTCCAAAGCAGCGCCTGAGTAGAGGTGGGAGATAACAAAGTACAAATACTTTGTTGCTGTACTTAAGTAGAATTGTCAGGTACATGTACTGGAGTATATATTTTTCTGCAAACGTTACTTTTACTCCCTATATTTAGGCAAAAATCTGTACTTTCCTTACATTTCTACACAGGCTTGTTGTGCAGTCTGTCATGATTAGGCTGTGTGGCAGGCAGGAGAGGACCCAAACGCAAAACTCACGGGGACGCGGGGAATAAACTCAGAAAGCACAGCTTTACTGCTGGAAAGACGGATCACGAGTAATACAAAACTAAACTGGGAAAAACTAAATATAAAGCTCACCAGGAAACACAGGGAGAGTCACACACAGCATGAGGGAGAACGCGACACTGAACCGAGGGAGAGGTGGACATAAATGCACAGAGAGTAAACGAGGGAAGTGGGAGCACATCTGGAACACAGCTGACACAGATAATCGTAACGAGACAGGGCAGGAGTGAACACAACATGACGCACACTGACGAGAGACTGTCAAAGTAAAACAGGAAGTGCACAGAGGTTCAGACAGGAGGAGAGAGCACGGACATAACGGGCTGGGGAATAAAACACAAGGAGGGGAAACAAGGGTTCACAGATACACAGAGGGGCACACAGAGGGGAACCAAATAAGGAACATCTTAACAGAACCTAGGAACCAAGGCATGAATAAAGAACAAAATACAAAACACACGAAGACTAAGAATACCACGACAGTATCGCTTGCAGGGTTGATCTTCGGGGTTAAGGTGGTGCAGAAGGAGAAGCTGTGGCCTCGCACTTCAGACGAGTGTGTTATCTACTTCCTGAGCTAACTTCATTTAAAATGCCTTCGCTGAAAGCAGTCACAGAACAATTTGATGCCCTGCTCCTTTTTTGACGGCAACACTTGCTTGCTGCACAACAAAAAATCATTTGATTCTTTATGACTGCCATTTTTTCCTACTGACCTCAGAACAGCAAAAAGGCAGTCAAAACGCAGCAGAAGCACTGAGCCCTAGAAACAGAGCTGGTAAGAGTCACAGAGCGCCACAGAAACACAAGAGCCACATGTGCAACATGAAGAACAGCTGCATGCAGGCCATGGGCCTCTGCATGCTCCCTGTTATGTGGCTCACGCTGCTGTTCTCCTCTCTGGATGTTCTGTCAGATACAGTGGAACCAGTAACCTCAGCATCCAGTACATCGTCCTACTGGGGAGACTGGGGCTGCCGCTGGACAGCGACATGAATGCCAGTGCCCAGGTTTCTGTCCTCTGAGTATCCATACAGTGCTGAATTATTATTTTTTTGGTGGGGGTTGTTTCAAATTAAATTGTGATGCTGTGTTATATTAGAAATGTCCAGACTTTAAACAACACCATAACATGTTTGGAAATGTTCATGGGCACAAAGATAACAGAAGGCTGCTCTACCAGAACGCTAACTGGGCATTTGTGCTTTCAGTTTATGAATTTGACAGAACAATTATATTTACCAAAATCAATTAGTCATTTGTGAAGATCAAGCAAAGAAGATCATGAGCTCAGTGCTGTCACTCTTTTCTTTCTTCTCATAGTGCCTTTATCTTTCTTTTCAGATCCCACGGAGGTTCCTCGCTGGAGGAAGGTCGTATTCCACGGCGTCACGCTTCCATCCACGCCTCGATGGACTCAACCCGGTCCAAACAGCTGCTCAGCCAATGGAAGAACAAGAACGACAACAGGAAGCTGTCTCTGCAGGTGATAGACGGTATCAGGCCCGCCTCCTCTTCATCTCCTCAGAGGAACATGGAGCTGCGCTGCTCCTCTGAGCCGTCTGCCATGGGTCTGGAGGTGGAGCTCCGCGGTGGGACCCACCTGCCTATAGCCACAGGCCAGGAAGCTGAGCTGCGTGCTGGGGCGCACATCCCAGTTCAGTACATGAAACTAGCAGCTAGCTCTGTTCCTATGGCCAATCATAATCATCTGTCCCATAATGGGAGCACTGCAGTGACTGGTGGGGCCAGAGTATCTATCCAGTCCCGACCTGGATCCTCTCAGCTAGTTCATATCCCAGAGGAGGAAAATCCCACCAGCAAGGATCAGGAGAGTGAATCCGAGGACAGCATCATGGACGGGGGTGGGTCAGTGAGAGAAAAGTGGCTGAGAGTGACGGAGAAGACCACCATCCCTTGCAGGCCTCTCAGTGCTGGAGGACAGCCACGTCTCATGCAGGTTTGTAACTTCTTTGACTTCTTTCTTTAAACGTCAGAACCAGGACAGTGACGTGTAGCAGGGTAGAGCTGCATTAGTCCAGGCAGGAGATCACAAGCACCACAGACGCCTTCCTACAGGAATCTACAGGGACTCATTTGAACAGCAGTATGGTTGCTGTTGACTGACAGCTCTTAATGCCATCCTTTACTTGTAATATACGTTTGTCCAGGCTTCAGTTGATGTTACCTGGCAGGATACAGTGTGTGCTTCCTCCTCAGACCACAAGGGGAACGTTTGTCTGTTACAGTCTTCCAAACCATCAACGTGTCTTTTAGACCCCATTCCCACAAAACTGCTCAAAGAAGTCCTGCCATTAATTAATGCTTCGATCTTAAATATGATCAACCTATCTCTAATGATCGGCTATGTACCACAGGCCTTCAAGCTGGCTGTAGTTAAACCTTTACTCAAAAAGCATCTCTAGACCCAGCAGTCTTGCTAATTATAGGCCAATCTCCAACCTTCCTTTCATATCGAACATCCTTGAAAGAGTAGTTGTCAAACAGCTAACAGATCATCTGCAGAGGTTTATTTGAAGAGTTTCAGTCAGGTTTCAGAGCTCATCACAGCACAGAAACAGCTTTAGTGAAGGTTACAAATGATCTTCTTATGGCCTCTGACAGTGGACTCATCTCTGTGCTTGTCCTGCTAGACCTCAGTGCAGCGTTCGATACTGTCGACCATAATATCCTATTAGAGCGATTAGAACATGCTGTAGGTATTACAGGTACTGCACTGCAGTGGTTTGTATCATATCTATCTAATAGACTCCAGTTTGTGCATGTAAATGGAGAGTCCTCTTCACACACTGAGGTTAATTATGGAGTTCCACAGGGTTCAGTGCTAGGACCAATTCTGTTTACATTATACATGCTTCCCTTAGGCAGCATCATTAGAAGACATAGCATACATTTACACTGCTATGCAGATGACACCCAGCTCTGTCTGTCCATGAAGCCAGATAACACACACCAATGAGTTAAACTGCAGGAATGTCTTAAAGACATAAAGACCTGGATGGCCGCTAACTTTCTGCTTCTTAATTCAGATCAAACTGAGGTTATTGTACTCGGCCCTGAAAAGCTTAGAAATATGGTATCTAACCAGATTCTTACTCTGGATGGCATTACCTTGGCCTCCAGTAACACTGTGAGGAACCTTGGAGTCATTTTTGACCAGGACATGTCCTTCAACGCACATATTAAACAAATATGTAAGACTGCGTTCTTCCATTTGTGCAACATCTCTAAAATTAGAAATATCCTGTCTCAGAGTGACGCTGAAAAACTAGTTCATGCATTTATTACTTCCAGGCTGGACGACTGTAATTCATTATTATCAGGAAGTCCTAAAAACTCACTGAAAAGCCTTCAGCTGATCCAAAATGCTGCAGCAAGAGTCCTGACAGGGACTAGAAAGAGAGAGCAGATTTCCCCTGTTTTGGCTTCCTGTTAAATCCAGAATTCAAAATCCTGCTCCTCACATACAAGGTCTTAAATAATCAGGCCCCATCTTATCTTAATGAGCTTGTAGTACCATATCACCCTATTAGAGCACTTCGCTCTCGCTCTGCAGGCCTACTTGTTGTTCCTAGAGTATTTAAAAGTAGAATGGGAGGCAGAGCCTTCAGTTTTCAGGCCCCTCTTCTGTGGAACCAGCTTCCAGTTTGGATTCAGGAGACAGACACTATCTCTACTTTCAAGATTAGGCTTCAAACTTTCCTTTTTGCTAAAGCATATAGTTAGGGCTGGACCAGGTGACCCTGAATCCTCCCTTAGTTATGCTGCAATAGGTGTAGGCTGCTGGGGATTCCCATGATGCACTGGGTGTTTCTTCTTCACTCACTGTGTGTTAACAGACCTCTCTGCATTGAATCATATCTGTTATTAACCTCTGTCTCTCTTCCACAGCATGTCTTTATCCTGTCTTCCTTCTCTCACCCCAACCGGTCACAGCAGATGGCCCCGCCCCTCCCTGAGCCTGGTTCTGTTGGAGGTTTCTTCCTGTTAAAAGGGAGTTTTTCCTTCCCACTGTCGCCAAAGTGCTGCTCATAGGGGGTCATATGATTGTTGGCTTTTCTCTGTATCTACTGTACACTATAAAGCGCCTTGAGGCGACTTGTGTTGTGAGATTGAATCTTCTGCAGATGATGCCTGGGGTGCCCTGAACCAGCCCCCATCCTGTATTAATGGCACACTTATTGTCTGGAGGCACACAGAGCTTCTCTGTGGAGAGCACAGAGAGTCTGTCACCTTTTCACCGTGTGCTTGCTCCAAGGGGAACTTTCTGTACACTGTAAGGTCTTCACCAAGGTTGGGCGAATATATCGACAACAGGCTGAGCCTTTCATTGGTTTTACACGAGCGATTTATTTATTTATTTGTCCATGAGTAAGTTTGCTAATAATGTTGGTTGAAGCCAAGAGAAGCAGTCAACAGAAAATATAATAGCGCTGTTTTAACGGCGCCCTCCTCAGACTGCGTCTAAATGCAGTGATTGAAAGAACGGCAGCAGCCTGCGTTCAGAAAAAAACAAAATCATTTGATTGAAATAAAAAACCCAATAATGAGGGAAACAAAGACAAACTGGCTTCTTTTTCCACTATAACCCTGTTTATCTGTCTTACACACTCAAACAACAAATACAAAATTAAACAAAAAGTATCACACTCCACATGTTCACAGTCAGCATGCAGTACTCTGCATTTATTGGTTTCTTTGTGCTTGTGTGTTTGAATAACATTTGTGCTACATTCGAATGAATGATAACTACGACAACATGAGAAGATATAAAGAGAGTTCCATCAAAAACACTGGTCGTCATCTTTGACCAAACACACAGTTAATGTAGTTTCTTGTTTTCCAATAATCTTTAAACCTTCAGTTTGACACAATCCTGAGTTGTCTCATAAGGGAAACAAAAAGCTTCAGTTTGTAAAGCTGTCACATGGATTCCTCGTTGGTTTAAAAATAAAAAAGTAACAGTGCTTTATTACAGTGCTGGTGCGTTGCATCATGAGAGCCGCGGCTGCTGAGAAGCTGACACGGTCGTGCTTCTTAGACCTGTTTTCCAAGTGTGGAGAAGTTCACGTTACACTGCCTGTCTCTTATTTTCCAGGTCATAGCCTTATCTAAACAACAGGGTCTGCTTCACTCTCCTCGGTCAGAGGACGGTGGCAGCACTGTCAGTTGCACCGGATCCATTCGGTACCGAGCCCTGACAGACCAGGATCCATCTCCACCCGCTTCCACCACTGGAGCCGTGGGAGGAGGTCTGTACTTCTAATAGCGCAGATTCAGCCGACTGCTCATCAGTGAAACACAATGACTCGTAAATCATCCAAATTCTACTTTTAATTGAAAACAGTACAAGACAACATGTGACACTGAAACATTTTAAATGTAAACTCATTTGGATTTTGATCCCAGCAGCAGCTTTAAAAAACCTTTCCCTGCTTCCTTTAACCTCCCCAGGTCCTAGTTTGGAGACGCTGTGTGCAGTTTGGACCGTTTTTGATTTGATATTTAAAGTGTTTGTGCTCTTAAAAGCCTCTAAATGAAATCCCACAATGCATTTTGGGATTTGAGTTTTTTTGCTAAAAGAGTTTCCATTTGGGTCCAACCAAATTTAAAAGAAACAGGACATGTTTAGAGTGCTGATGAACCAAATCCTCAAGCTAGATGGGTTAAAGAGCAAAGGAAGAGAAGGTTATATTTATAAAAAATAAAATAAACAAGCTACAAAAAGAATAACACAGAATTAAGTACAGTATAATAATGATAAGCAGACAAACTGTGTGTAGTGCTGGCTCTGACCCTAACTGTGTAATGGCGTGACTTGAGGATCTGAATCCATGAATACGACAAGACTTCTTCGGTTGGCTGGTTTGAGACACACTTTGTTAGTTGGGGTGGGTTTAAAAATTAATTTAATCAAACGTGAAGCATAGTTTGGATCTTCTTTTGTTGCTGATTCAGTGAATTTTGGTCAGAGTGACGAAACCTGCAGCATCAGAGTCTGTGAGCTGTCGGCTTCCAGCCCCGACGGCGTGTCCGTGTTCGTGCCGTCGCTCTTTGTGTTCACGTCTTTCTGCAGACTCCGTTTACCTGCTCGTTAATCGTTTGGTGTTTGAGCTCTTTGGTGGTTGTTCACATAGTTTTGTGAGCTTTACACTGAAATTCTGCTGTTTCTGGCAAAATACATTTATATTGTAGCATATATTTATATTGGATTTTTACATGATTTAAAAATCGATATTGCATTATTCAAACTCAAATCAATTTGAATCGGGAAATTGTTTTGTTTTTAAACCCACTCCTGGAAATCAGTGACCATAGCCAGCCCTGTTGTTAGTAACTGGAGCTGGAACAAATGTGTAGTTCTCAGAATTGTTTCTTATTTCTCCGTCTAACAAAAGGAAACTTTGACACATCCCATCATTGGGCTGGTGCATCCCTGTGAGCACCTACAGTAACACATTTTGCTGTTCATACTTTTCTGGCTCGTACTTACATGCTTGTTGATGATTCAGTTCGCTGAATACTTGCTTGCTCTTCTAGGGGGAGGTTTGGAGAGAACTGGGAGTATCGTTCGTGTTGAAGCCCACCCAGAGTCCAGATCAAACAAACCAATAGTGAAACCTCCGAGCACTGATGGAAGCGGCTCCTGGCGATGGAGACCACCAGAACAAAGAGCTTCCCTTCGGCAGTCGGCTTTCAACCTCAATGACCTGAACAGACACACGGACAGCTGCGATTCGCTGAAGGACGGTGGATCGGTGGATGGGAGGAGGAGTGTCATGGGGACAGAAACAGAGAGCGATGGGGGTGGGGACGCAGGGGGCAGTGGAATGGGAGGAGGAGGAGGTGTCTACACCAGCCATCCACATGTTGTGCACCCGTTACATCCCTTACATCCAAATAATCCCAACAACTACCAGCACCTCAGTTTTAATCCTAACAATTCCAATAATCCCAGTTTTAACAACGCTCACGCTAACTTTAATCCTCCTTCTAACAACTCGAACATGCCGTTCACACCCACTGCCACCTTTGCTCCTCCCTTCCACCCCCACCCTCAAGCAGTCACCACTATCAGGGTTACACCAGTGGAGGCGACAGCTGCCAGCAGTGACGGCGGCTCGGACTGCCAGTCGGTTGCCTCATCCAGCCGTGAATCCACCTTGAGAAGGAAGAGCAGCAGCAACATGGTCCACGTCCAGGATCGAGGGCCTACCCCTGAATTCCACAACAACCACCGCCTTTGTGATGACGGCAACCGCCTTGACAACGAAAGCAGCAACCGCTTTCACGAAAACCTGCGAAGCTTTCAAGAGAACCCCATTCACCCCAACCACCCCAACAGGCAGCTGCAGGGAGTGTTTGGGCGTCCAAGCCCCACCCCTCCCCCTACTTTACCCCGCCCAATCCTGACTCACACTCCCCCGCCTACTTTTGGGCTGGCCTATAAAGAATAGCATGTTCAGTGTGAGTTATCCATCTATAACTACAATTATAAAAACAAGTAAACCATTCTAGACCAATGGGACGTTTCTGGAGATGATGTGAACAATCTGCTTACCACCTGCAGCCAATAGGACATGGTAAAAGACATTCACACGTTCTCAAATGACCAATCAGGCTACAGTAGATGGCCACTTTTGTCCAGCTTATTAAATTCTGTTAGCAGTAGGTTAGAGATCGACTTGGGTTCACAGGCCATAGACGTCGAGTCATGACTGCTCCCAGTTTGCTCCTGGTCAACATACAAGGAGTCGGTTGGACTGAGTTTGAGTCAACATTTCTTCTTATTTTACTACATATTTACATATTTTTATCACGTATCGCTACACTTGCTTCGTAGGCACAAAGATAAGAGGCTTAAATAAACTGCTGGTCTACGCTGGTATTATTACCCTGCCAGTGAGGACAGATTCACACTAATGACTCGCTTTTCTCTGGCTACAAAGCTCAGCTAAAATAGGGGTGACATTTCTACACATCCACGTTTTTGTCACACACAGGTAACATCGAACATCGTAACCACATGCCCTTAGATGGAAATTTGTATTCAAAGCCTATAACTGTGATTGTGTTTGTACATAAGAGTGTGGGCAGCCACAGGGGAAATTAAATCCACGGTCTTAATTATGTCTGGACTGCAAAGAGTCCCTTCTGGGTAATAACAATATATCTTATTTGATGGTGGTATTGTGTTTGTGTTGAATAAGAACAATATCAAGGGGCATATATGGTGTTTAGATACTAAAACAAGCACTTTTTCTCATGCTGTGTTTTATTGGTGCGCAGTGTATAAATGATTCTTACTGTGTGGTAGTTGTACTGACACACGCAGCATCGCCTGCACAAAGGAAGTTCATTCGTTTCCTGTTCTTTAGTTTGATTTCCCAGCGTTATGACTTGGTATTACAGCCACTCTAAGGACGAAACATGGAGTCATTACAGAATAAAGTTGGAACGGTTATGAGATAAAGTTTTATACGAAAATGTTTTATGATGAAAAAGATAATAATTATACGAGCACGCTGAAGTAACAGTGAGGATTTGTACTTTAAAGTGAAGAACGAGTAAATATAAGTGAAATGCCACTTTGTTCCGTTTTCAAAGGAAATCAGAATATTTTAAGAGAAAAAGACTAAAAAGTAAAAAGTGTACAGTATAATTAAAATGTAATTATCATAATTTAAATAACATTTTCAGGAAAAGGTCAAACTCTTAAAATAATCAAATGTAATTTTATTATATATGTTATTTTCAAAACATATAAATGATAAAAGATAAAATATTTCCATTAATAATACTTTATTATTTTACAAATAAATCACCCATTATCGAAGATTTTAAAAAAACGTTGGGAATAAACCAGAGAAAGGTTTTAAAAATTCTTTTTTTAACACTTCCCTGCTCTCTGTTCACATATTTATTATTTATTTTTTATAATGTTTCGCAGTTGTGGAAATATGAAATGAAAACTTTGTTTTTATCTCATACACTCAAATACTTTAATACTTGCATGTGTGGGTGAATTCATAGAGTATAGACAGTATTATTATTATTATTATTATTACTTTTTTCACTCAGTCATTGATGTCAGTGGAAAAAAATGTTTTTGTTGTTGTTGTTTTCTTTTTAAATGTATAGATTGCCAGTTAGAAGAATATTTAATAGACATTTTCTTAACCCAGTGTTTACATTGTTCAATAAACTTTGTGCCCAAGTGCCATCAAAGAAAAGTCCTGTAGCTGTAGGCGAGTCACATAGATACCACGTGTTTGTGCAGGACTCTACTTTGTTTATCTTGATGAGAATCTGCCTAGAAACAGCAAAGTGACGTTGGGATTGTGAAAACATTCAGAAAGCACCAACATGTGCGGTGGGTGATTTCCAGCTGCTGTGCTGTGTAGATATCTATATACTTTCTGTACGTGTTTGCTTGTGCTCCAGTATTTCTTTGCTTATTGCAGCTGTCAGTGCAGTGAATGATAACGTTTGATGCTACTGGAAAGACTGGGCCTGTCGAGCTGTTTTTAAATGGTCAAGCGAGCTTTAGTAATATAGTAAATTTCAAAACAAAAGTTGACATAAATCGCTTTCAGTCAAAGATCTGTGACATGCTAACCACATAAGCACAATGGAAATCAGTGCAAGGCGAACTAAGGAGGAAGTAGAGGAGCTTGATAGGAATCACGAGGGAACCTCAGAAGATTATGGCAGAGGACTAATATGAAAGATACTTTTAGTTGTTACCCAACCAACAGACAACTTGAATGTACCCTGATCAAGAAGCACCAGTTTGATGATTTCCCGGCCGCTGAAGTCATTTTTGTGTTTCGGTTGTTTGTTCGAATTCTTTTCAGCTGGTTTTTTGTTGTTTTTGTTTTTTCGAGACCAGCTAAAGATGTTGTGTAAATTTGAAATGGTGTGTAAGTTGTGGAGGCTTCTAGCATCATCACATTAAAGAGACACTGGTTAACAAATGCATGTTTATTTGGGCCAATTGAAATATCAGAAGTGAAAGATATTTCTGAACACAGTGAATGATGCAGCTATAAAAGACTGCGTGCTGACTGACGGACGCATCACTGTCCTCGTCTCTGGATCGCCAATAAAAACACAAATATATTCTGATTCCCTGGAGGTAGGGTTAGAGTTGTCCCTGAGAATGCCTTCGACTGCAGTTACTATCAGTTCTTTGATCTTCTGGTAATCGTTTTGTCTCTTTGCTATGAAAGATTTAATCTGGTAGGTATTTCCCACTAACTGAGCCCTGCAGTTCATTTCAGCAGTGGAAGTTAACTAAGTTTCTAGGTAAGCAGCAGTTGGTGAGCAGTGTATGCATGTGTTTTTAGCTCAGAAGGTTTGGTGAAGTTTGTAAGGCTTAAAAAAATTCATTTTTTTCTACTGCTTTACAAGTTTACAGGTAACTTTGTCCTGTTAATGGGAGAATGCAGAGTGGACGTACACGTATGAAACTGCAGCCAGAACACGTGTAGAATTGTTCCGACATGTTTGTGGTTCGTGCTCTGCATGTGATTCCAGTTCAGCTGCATTTGACACGAATGCTGTGAGCGGCATGAGACAATGTTGATCTCTGTGTACAGGCCTGGAAAGAGAACAGTTTAAAGTGAGAGCAGGTGGAGAGTCACTTTGACTCGCCAAAAACCCAAAAGCCCAAATATTTCAAAGTGAACGTTTGCATTCTAAACATTTTATACTTGTGTGTCGCTTGGATGGAGTGAAACGGGCTGTGATAGTTGTGGAACAGAAAAATTGGTTTATGATTTGTGCTTGAAGGACAATTTGGAGTTTTATTAAGCTCTGGCAGGGACGTCATTCTGCATCTTAACATTCATAACTTGTGACTGGAGGTCATAAATGATTCTCATCTGGTTTTTTAAGCATTTGTATATTTCTAATATGAATATTTCTAAACACTTCTACTTCATTTTATCATTGTTACGATGTACAGTTTGATACTGGAGGAGTTTGGATGATGATACTGAAAAGCACATGTTGTCAGTTGAAGGTGAAGGACTTTGAGAGTCTGGGGATTCGATTTAAAGTCTGAAGCACACAACGACCTGCACCTATGCTCAGATGTAGTTGGAGTGTAATTTGGAACAACGTGGAATTGTTTCAAATAACATGGAATAATACAGTAATGATGTGGATAATCCCCCTGCCAATCGTGCACATGGTGTCATGGTGAGCCCAAGAACTAGAACTGTACAAGCCAAGTGTCCCTGCACCTGATCATTACTGTCACCGAAGCAGCTGCCAGGCTCCTCTTTATGCTCTGCGCGGATTTCTGGTTCTAATAATAACTTCATATAACAACAAGGGTTTTTTCTTTTTTTGCACCATCAGCCTTAATTTATAGTACAGTATAAAATCTCTGTAGAGCCATAGTGGGCCATGGTATGTGCTGTTCAAATATGCTGTGTTTGCACTGAATATTACAGCCAAGCAGACCAAAGCCAGTTTTTCAGGTCTGTGTTGCTTTAGTGTGTAGTTATGTTGTGGGTAGGTGCACAGTGCAAATTACAGCATACACTACAGTGTTGGTACATGGCTCAGTACTATGAATCAGTAGGCATGGTTTCACATGACCTGTTACTAATCGTGTTCACTGAAAGTAATATTTGAAGCGCTTCTCACAACTTATGTCAAAGTTGCAACCTTACAGTGTTAATTTGACCTCTGTGTGTCACCATGGTGTGGAGTGTGTTATCAGACTAGAGTCTTCAGTGCACAGCGATCTTTGGTTTGGGAGTAGTAACAGTTATTAGCTAAGGACACCAGGGTTGCAGGTTTTTTCAGCTAACAGCTACACGGGTAACCTTCTTACGCTATCCTGCCTGTTGTTACACGATGTATGGCCTGCTGTTTACAACACATCCACTGTGTTCATTTAACCATCTGGTGAAATTATGTCCTAAAAATGTTTGATACAATGTAAATTACCCATAACTGAAACTATTTAATAATTGTCTTATTTATAATTGTAGGGTTATTTTTGTCTTTTTTTTGTTCAATCTCTCTTGATAGATACAATGTATAGATATTTTATATTGTTGTGTGTGAATTTTTTATATCTGCTTGTAAAATTTGTGGCTAATTATCATCCGGTTGTTAAGTGATGACGTGTAAACCCTGCTTCCAGGTGCAAACTACACTGTGTTCATTAAGGCTTTTGTCGTTTTAACGTGTTGTAATGCTTTGGATCTTGTTCTGTTTAATCTGAACAAGCCCCTAAAAACAGTCAGTGATCACTGCCGGCCTCGCTGGGTTTTTATTAGCTCAACTACAGCTCGTCGGCTCACGGTTTACCAGACGCCACATATTTGAACAGGACAGAAAAGAATCACTCGTAGGCTGAGAAAGATTAGAATGTGTGCATGAAGCTGGGGACCAGGATGTTTTCACTACAAGTAATACAAACCATGCAGCAGTAGTGCTGGGATGGATCATCTCAGATGGTCTCCTGGCTGAAGTTTGGTCTGTTTTCAGCATCTTTTTCCTGTCATGTGAT
This sequence comes from Aulonocara stuartgranti, assembly GCF_965226115.1. Lineage (NCBI taxonomy): Eukaryota > Metazoa > Chordata > Actinopteri > Cichliformes > Cichlidae > Aulonocara > Aulonocara stuartgranti. Next base: position 36,401,694 of record NC_138954.1, on the reverse strand, counting down.
TACATTTGTCTTTGCCCATCAGAGGCTCTCGCCGTAACTTTTACTGAGGAGAAAAAAGTTAGTGTTCATCCTCCAGCTTCACTGTGCTAATGCACTTATGTTATCATAACCATAGCCACCAGCATTATATAGCAGCCAACTTCAGTAACCCTACAAACTGTTGTTTAGTCTTCTGTCTTCATTTATGTTGTAAGTAATAGGGTTAGGGGTTAGGGATTTCAGAAATCCCTCAGCCAAAACGTGGTGTATCATCTTTACTTGGACGCTAGTGAGCTAACTGCCTGCTAACTGCCTGCTAACTAACTTCATAAATCCTTTTTCATGGATTCCTGGATGTTAAACTTTATTGTGACACCTGGTAGAGCAGCCACACAGTTTGTAACTCTCAGTGATGCTGCAGTGTTTGAGTTTGGACCCGGAAACAGCTAATGATGTCAGACTTCAGAGGCAGATTGCTACCATGTGCACTCCTGTGAGTCAGTATGACCTACAAACAGGAGTCTCACACTATCACATGTTGGAAATCAGATTTTTTTTTCAGGATACTAAAAACATGAGTTACAAGTCAGTCAAAAAACCAGTTGCTGCAGTTAAATTCATCTTGTGATGCTTCAATCCCCACTGACGTCTAACGGTTAAAAAAAAATGTTGACACTGTGGTAACAGGCCATCTTATGACCTGCCTAAGAAAAATATAACAAAATTGTCTCTGGCTGAATGAAGAGCCTGTTTTATCAAATCCTGATACAACTGGTAACAGTTTGTTGTGCATATCTGACTTATTACTAAATTGTTTCATGGTTGCTACAAATATTTGCTTGCAAAATGTCAATAAAGACAGAGTTTTAACCACAGGTTGCTCCAGGCAACTTGTTTAGGGTTAGTTGTAGGTTTCAACAGAAGAGGGCCTGAAAACTGAAGGCTCTGCCTCCCATTCTACTTTTAAATACTCTAGGAACAACAAGTAGGCCTGCAGAGCGAGAGCGAAGTGCTCTAATAGGGTGATATGGTACTACAAGGTCATTAAGATAAGATGGGGCCTGATTATTTAAGACTTTGTATGTGAGGAGCAGGATTTTGAATTCTGGATTTAACAGGAAGCCAAAACAGGAGAAATCTGCTCTCTCTTTCTAGTCCCTGTCAGGACTCTTGCTGCAGCATTTTGGATCAGCTGAAGGCTTTTCAGTGAGTTTTTAGGACTTCCTGATAATAATGAATTACAGTCGTCCAGCCTGGAAGTAATAAATGCATGAACTAGTTTTTCAGCGTCACTCTGAGACAGGATATTTCTAACTTTAGAGATGTTGCACAAATGGAAGAAAGCAGTCTTACATATTTGTTTAATATGTGCGTTGAAGGACATGTCCTGGTCAAAAATGACTCCAAGGTTCCTCACAGCGTTACTGGAGGCCAAGGTAATGCCATCCAGAGTAAGAATCTGCTTAGATACCATATTTCTAAGCTTTTCAGGGCCGAGTACAATAACCTCAGTTTGATCTGAATGAAGAAGCAGAAAGTTAGCGGCCATCCAGGTCTTTATGTCTTTAAGACATTCCTGCAGTTTAACTCATTGGTGTGTGTTATCTGGCTTCATGGACAGATAGAGCTGGGTGTCATCTGCATAGCAGTGTAAATGTATGCTATGTCTTCTGATGATGCTGCCTAAGGGAAGCATGTATAATGTAAACAGAATTGGTCCTAGCACTGAACCCTGTGGAACTCCATAATTAACCTCAGTGTGTGAAGAGGACTCTCCATTTACATGCACAAACTGGAGTCTATTAGATAGATATGATACAAACCACTGCAGTGCAGTACCTGTAATACCTACAGCATGTTCTAATCGCTCTAATAGGATATTATGGTCGACAGTATCGAACGCTGCACTGAGGTCTAGCAGGACAAGCACAGAGATGAGTCCACTGTCAGAGGCCATAAGAAGATCATTTGTAACCTTCACTAAAGCTGTTTCTGTGCTGTGATGAGCTCTGAAACCTGACTGAAACTCTTCAAATAAGCCTCTGCAGATGATCTGTTAGCTGTTTGACAACTACTCTTTCAAGGATGTTTGATATAAAGGAAGGTTGGAGATTGGCCTATAATTAGCTAAGACTGCTGGGTCTAGAGATGCTTTTGAGTAAAGGTTTAACTACAGCCAGCTTGAAGGCCTGTGGTACATAGCTGATTATTAGAGATAGGTTGATCATATTTAAGATCGAAGCATTAATTAATGGCAGGACTTCTTTGAGCAGTTTTGTAGGAATGGGGTCTAAAAGACACGTTGATGGTTTGGAGGAAGTAAAATCCCCAGTGTGCCCTGGAATGCTGTTGAAGCTCTACCAGCGATGGGAGCTGAGGATTTTGTGGACCGGGGTCTCTGCTGGGTGTTCCCACCCACACCCTCACCGTATGTTTAGGTGCAGCAGGTCTGCCCAGCTCCTCCCCCACCATCTGATGCAAGTCACCACTAGGTGATGATCAGTTGACAGCTCAGTCCCTCTCTTCACCCATGTGTCCAGAACATATGACCACAGGTCTGATTATACGATTACAAAAACATCGACCTGCATAATAGAGCGTCCTGGTGCCACGTACACTTATGGAAACCCTTATGTTCGAACATGGTGTTTGTTGTGGACATGCTGTGGTTTGCACAGAAGTCCAGTAACAGGACACCGTTTGGGTTCGAATCACGCCGCTCCAGATCTCACTGTTGTTGCCTACATGAACATTAAAGTCTCCCTGTAGGACAAGTCAAGTCAAGTTTATTTATAAAGCACATTTAAAAACAACCGAGGCTGACCAAAGTGCTGTACAATAAAATACAAATATAAAATACAATAAAGGGGACAACAGGTGGAGCACTTTGAAGACCCCACCCCGAGACTCCAAGAAGGCGGGGTACTCTGAACTGTCGTTCAGCACAGATGACAGTCAAGATCTGTTTCCAAACCTGAACCCTCTCACCCACAGTTAATACCAAAATCCCCACCCCAGCCCACTGCCTCTCACCGAAGGCAATTCCAGACTAGGACAGAGTCCAGCCCCTCTCCAAGAGACTGGTTCCAGAGTCACCACTAGTGTCACACACTCAGGCTCCTTCCCAAACAGAAAGGTGAATACGCGTCCCAGTCGCCAGCCGGTAGGCGGGGATCAGTCCATATTTGGAAAAATATGTGTTTTTCACAAGACTCCAAGCTGGGGTGAAGTGGTGGTTAGCCAAGCTTCTTATAAAGTAGAGGAAAATAGCTGGCCTTTCCAGGGCTCATAAATCCTGTAACTTATATAAAGTGGACGATCAAAGTCTGTGTTCACAGAAATGTGGAAGGACTTTGTTAGTTAGTTCTTTTGGACAGGGAGGAAATAATGTCCTGTTTCCAGAGTTTCCTTCTTATTGAGGTTTAGACCACTTAGTGCTATTTTACTGTTCGTTCATTACACGAGCCCAGCAGGATCCAAATAAGCAATACCAAAACAAAACTGAAGCTGTAAAGTTATCTTAATCTTGTTATACTTTTAGGGTTTTTTCTATCAGATTTATAATAACTGGAAGATAAAAGATACTAGCTCTTTGTAATGACTGGCAGCAGCATTCATTTCCTGTTTCTATGCTGTACATAGACATTTGTATCTTTTTGCTCATCAGTAAATCTTCTATGCCAAACCGCAGTGTTAGGTTTGGGGTTTTAGCTCTGTGAAAATGCTAAAGTTTAGCATAGACTGCAAAATATTTTGAGCTCGGCCTGGAGACGCGGGCCTGCCTGAACTTTGTAGTGCTCATCATTCCAGTCTCCTCGTGTCATTCTAATATCCTCGGAAGCCAAGCTAACCAAGCTTCAATGAGCAGCTAGGATGAGCCAAGCGAGCACACTATCACTACCCACTTCCTCTTTTTCAGTTATTTTTATAATATAGTTAGGTTGGCTAGCAGCTAAAAAACTGTGAATTGATTGGCCAGTGCTCAGCCTTTCAGCATCAGCAATGCGAATCAGCACAGTTCACAACTCACAATTTGGCAGTGCGCTATGTCACCCCACTTAAAGTCAATAAGAGGCAAGAAAGTTAAAGCCTGAAACTCGAGTGACTCCTGCAGCTGTAGGGCACACTGACATCTGCACCAACCAGATAATCCACATGTCTACAAATCTTTCTGCAGCTAGCACCATCATTTCTAGATGACTGATGGAAAAGGCAGACATAGAATTTAATATCATAGAGAGAAACGGTGTCATGTTCTACATTCAGTGGACATGCTCACGTGTACATGGTATTGTACTGTATGTATACTGTGTGCATGTTTGCTGGGTGGTATGTTTCATGCTCTGTTTCTTTTATTGTTACAGCGTTGCCAAAACAAACAAACAAAAACAACAGCAACACATTTATTATATCATAATTAAACTATCCAGATTTTTATGGGAATAAGTTGCTATTCTTGAGATGACACGACATCGTCACTGTAAAGACGACCAACTTGAATATAAATGTGCGGTGTTCTTCTGGGAAGTTCAATCTTTGTAAAGGTGTTGTTGGTAAGCTGGTGTTTTTGTTGTGTCCTGTTTGATTCTGGATGCTCACATTAAACATAATGAGGTCATAGTATGTAGAGAAGGTACAAAAGCTCAGGCTGCAGAATCACAACATTAACACTGCTACTGAGAATAATCAGCATCATTTGTAATTTTAGTATTATTTTCATGTGTTATTTGCTTTGTTGTGTCACATTAGTTAATGCTAAGTGCCAGTTCATGTGTGTTTTATTACCAAATCATTCCCATAACCTGCCTCTGAGACTAAATGTGAGCTCCATGTGAAGAGAATTACTGGACTTGTCGTATCTGTGACTGTAACAACACTTCTAATGAAAACAAGCTCTGATCTGGACTATAGGACTGTCTCTGTGTGCAAAGCAGGTCAATGTTAAGGGTCAGAGTGTATCAGAATGAACAGATATGAACTGAATTTGTAAAGAAGTGGAACATTGGCAGTTTGCTGATAATGATGTTCTGCAGTGGTGTCTCTGTAACTAAATAAAGCTTTGATATCACGCTGCTTGGCTTTCTTTTATTGTACTGGCCTGTTGATGCTGCATCTATAGGACACAACTGTTTCTGCCCACTTTGATTGATTGATTGGTCATTTATTTCAACATGTGAACAATATACAGGTACACTTTTCACAAACACAATGTGTAACAACATATTCAACAGGATGACCTTACCAGGGGTTCAGATACCACAGCAGAGAACTGGGCTCCAGTAACACTGAGAGGAATCTTGGAGTACTACCTTCGACTCCATTAAACCAATCTCAAGGAAAACCTTCATCTGCATGGTTTTCCAAAAAAGGACGCGTCTGTTATCCATCCTCATCCTCTTGATCTTCTGCACCTCACAGTAACCTAGTGTCCTTTGCTGCGAGGCTCTTTAAAACTGAACAGCTTTACTATGACTGCAAAAGAAAACACGTAAATATATATATATGCATGCATCATTGTGTTGTTTAGTAATAATATAATGTATACCATTCTATAAAATGAGCATTGATCATTTAAATACTGGAAGAACAAACTAGTGTTACCACTTTGTGAAACAGCAGCTGGCGACATGTGGGACTGAAAATTGCTGCACAAATCTGTTAAACACTTGATTTCTGCATAAATATCAGTTTTCTTTCTTATTGGTTAAATAATGAAGTGAGTGTGTTTTGTTCTAGTTATTACTGTCTGGCAAAATGAGGCGGTGCAGTTGTGGTGGTGTGGAGAGGAAAGGGAATAGAAGCGCGTTTACAAGAGTGTTTCAGCCTGTTAACGGCTTATTGAGCGACAATAATAAGGCCTAGTTCGAACATTTAACATCCTGATCACTTGTGTGTGTGTGTGTTCCTGTCTAGCTATCTTTGTGAGGACCGAAATCTGCATTCTACTACACTTGTGAGAACCAACAGTCACTTGTGAGGACACACACACACCGGTCCTCACAAGTTTGAATGTAGTTTTAGTGTCAGCGTTACAGTTAGGTTATGGTTAGGTTTAAGGTAAGGGTTAGGCATTCATTTTTAATGGTTAGGGTAAGGGGCTAGGGAAAGCATTATGTCAATGAAGGTCCTCACTAAGATAGCTGAACGGGCTTGTGTGTGTGTGTCTGTGTGTGTGTGTGTGGGGCCCGGGTGGAGTGGAGTGGGAGCATGGGATGTTTACTGAGGATATTCTCCTGTTTGTGTGGAGTTACAGCATTAGGGAGCATGAAGAAGAAAAGGCAGCAGAGCAGTCAGCAGGAAAGTCAGACGGTTAGCGACCTGAATACACATACACACACACACACACACACACACACACACACACACACACACAACAGAGAGACAATGAAAGGAGGGAGTGAGGATGATGGCGATGGCTGGGTAATCATTTAAAACCATCTCACACTACATCCTGCTTCCTTTTACAGTAGCTCCTCGCCCTCCGTCTCGTCCTCCTCACTGCTGGTGCAACCTTGTAATCTCAGCTGAGTTTCCATGGTAATGCCATGAGGGAGAGGAGAGCAGATAGACTGGGGGTGGGTACTCGATACAGAGGGAAAGAGAGCGATCTGGGCTTTATTATACACTTCCATGCAGACATGCAGTGTGTGTGTGTTTATGCAGTATTTATATAGTGGGTCCAACATGTTACTTGTTATGTGTGTTTTTGCACAAAACACTGAAATATTCTGCAGACAAAACTTTGATTGGTTGGTCAGAAAGTCACCATGGCAACTATGCCAGAGAGCTCAGCATGAATGCAGCACACTGGAGCTCACACACACTAACGAATGCAAAATGGACGTGTGACCGACTCAGGGTTAGTCGACCAATCAGGATTTGTCCCCAGAAGGGAACTGCAGAGGCGTCTGTAGTGTGTGACAGTGATGCACATCAACCATGAGGACCAAAGACACAACTCTGCCTCTTTGACCACATCGTGTGTTTTGAACCTGCACTCACAGATCTTTGGCGATTTGGAGACACTTGTTTTAAATGCAGCGGGACGTTACTGAAAACTCATTTAAAAGTCAAGATTTCACAGAATCTCATAAGGTTTGAGTCATTCTTCGATGATCACATCATATGCTGTGTAAAACCATGGACATATCCTAGATCACAGCAGTTTTGCCAAGTGGGGCTAATGTGAGCATTAATACCCATATGCCTGCAACAGAAGGGTTCAACCTTGCACTGGTCAAGTGGTTATATGTTAGTTTACTATGACAAACTCTACATACAACCAGTCACTTTCAACGAACTAGAAAAACCAAACTATCGTCTTTCTTCATGCCGCCTCCTTCCAACATAGAGAGAACGCTGCTGCCACCTGCAGGATGGGCGTGCAGCAGCTTAGCTCATACATGAATAACATGCAGAATTTGCTTCAGCTGACTAGTATATCTCATAACTAGTTGGACCAATAGCTAGTTGTGCACATATGGGGTGATTGGTTCTTATACAGAACTTTAGCTAGCTGAGCACCTAAAGCACTTTACACGACTTGCCTCGTTCACCCATTCACACCAGCACCTTCCTCTGTGCTCTTCCTCTCTAACATCCTCACACCATCATGCTGTGATGGATGCATCAGAGAGAGACTTGGGGTTAGCATCTTGCCCAAGGATATTTGGCATGCAGACTGGAGCAGACGGGGATATAGGATTTCATTTAGGAAGTGGTTATTTACAAACTGAGGAGACACAAAGTGTCATCAGCATGCTGAATCTAGAACAGCGCTGTCTTCCTTTAGCTCTCTTTTTGGTTTCCATCTACTTCTTGGAAAATTTCCCTTTAGCTGAAAAATGCTCCGATGTTTTCACCAGCAAACTGCTGTCTGTGTCAAAAACAGATGGCTTCTGCTCAACAATATAAGTGACCCATTAAATACTGTAATTTGATTACTCTTTGAAGTTTCAAGTTTCCTGACATCCCAACATTGGTTGGTTGTATTGTGTTGGTTCCACTGATGATTCTAAATTATGTGTGGATGTTGTTTGCAAGTGGCTCAAAAGCAACAGAAGAGGGGCCTGAAAACTGAAGGCTCTGCCTCCCATTCTACTTTTAAATACTCTAGGAACAACAAGTAGGCCTGCAGAGCGAGAGCGAAGTGCTCTAATAGGGTGATATGGTACTACAAGGTCATTAAGATAAGATGCTTATTAAGCTAAGCTCATGTCATGAGCTAAAGTTGATAAAATAACAATAGGTGTGGATAAAGGCGAAAGTGTTTTAGTAGAAATGTCTACCAAAAAGCAAAAAAAGACTCTTTCTCCCTCGTATTAAGTAATAATTCCTTGTTCTGTAAGGTTCCCCTTGTGTCTCTCTCCTCTGACTCCCTCTCTGTCAAGCTCATGTGTCCCAGTTCATGTCTCTCCATGTTCCCTGTTTTATTTTGAAAGTCTTGTTCAGTGTGTTTAGTTTTGCTTCCCCTGTGGCATCATGTTCATTTGTGTCAGCTGTGTTCCCTATGTGTTTCCACTTCCTGCAGAAGTCGCAGGTGCCAACAGACTCACTAAACTGATCACAAGGCCAGTAATGTTGTGGGGACGGAGCTGGACTCCCTCGGGGTGGTGTCTGAGAGGCGGATGCTGTCCAAGATAAGGACGGTGCTGGATTATACCTCCCACCCACTCCATGATGTGCTGGCTAGTCACAGGAGCACGCTCAGTGAGAGACTGAGATTACCCATAATGCACCACTGAACAACACAGGAAATCATTCAATGCACATATGTAAGACTGCGTTCTTCCATTTGTGCAACATCTCTAAAGTTAGAAATATCCTGTCTCAGAGTGACGCTGAAAAACTAGTTCATGCATTTATTACTTCCAGGCTGGACGACTGTAATTCATTATTATCAGGAAGTCCTAAAAACTCCCTGAAAAGCCTTCAGCTAATCCAAAATGCTGCAACAAGAGTCCTGACAGGGACTAGAAAGAGAGAGCAGATTTCTCCTGTTTTGGCTTCCTGTTAAATCCAGAATTCAAAATCCTGCTCCTCACATACAAGGTCTTAAATAATCAGGCCCCATCTTATCTTAATGACCTTGTAGTACCATATCACCCTATTAGAGCACTTCGCTCTCGCTCTGCAGGCCTACTTGTTGTTCCTAGAGTATTTAAAAGTAGAATGGGAGGCAGAGCCTTCAGTTTTCAGGCCCCTCTTCTGTGGAACCAGCTTCCAGTTTGGATTCAGGAGACAGACACTATCTCTACTTTCAAGATTAGGCTTCAAACTTTCCTTTTTGCTAAAGCATATAGTTAGGGCTGGACCAGGTGACCCTGAATCCTCCCTTAGTTATGCTGCAATAGACGTAGGCTGCTGGGGATTCCCATGATGCACTGGGTGATAGGTTTGTAGCATAAACCTATTCGCTGAAACGTTGAAGGCAAGTAGGCAAGCTTCATGTTATTCGTGCACGGGAGAGAACCGGACAAACGCCATTCCTTCGCTTGGCCCCAGTTGCTCTCGTCCGTTCTCCCGTATCACTGTCCTTTTATTGAGGTTACATGAATATGCATAGGTTCATTAACATATGACGTCTACATACACAAAGAGTACCTTGCCTGTGTGTGTGTGTGTGTGTGTGTGTGTGTGTGTGTGTGTGTGTGTGTGTGTTACTGCTGATCAAAGGGTCATAAAAGCACACAAGCAAACATCCTTGGTCAGGAAGAGGGTAGACCCCCCCTCATCCTAGATAACACAGTAAGGAAGTCTAGCAGTTCATTTATACACAAAAAGCACTTAAACTAAAACAAATGTAACTACGTTAATCCTACCATAACAATTAAACAAGGTACGAACTTTCCCATGCTCCCAGTGTGGAATGCACACCAGGCCTCTGTAGCCTGTTAAAGATCACACAACTTATCACTACACAATTGATTATACACTTCTAAGCATCTATGGTTAAATATTTCTAAGCATAAATGACAATCAACAATACAACTCTATCACTGGGTGTTTCTTCTTTTGTCATGATGTGTTAATGACCCTAACCTCTCTGCACTGAACCATACTTGTTATTAATCTCTGGCCACGGGTCCTGTGGGGCTTGGCGGTGCTACTGCCGTGGGTCTGGATGGGTCTGGGCCCCCTGGCCTTGGTGGGTTCCAGAGGGCGGGGGTGCCTACTGTGGTCAGCAGGGGAGCTGACCCAGGGAGGGGCTGCTTGCCCCTCCCTTATTTCGATCCTCAACTGCCTCCCTCTACTCGCTCCACCACACCCACCCACACATGCAGGGCCTTGGGGTGCAGGTGTGTCACCAGCAGTGTTGGTCAAGTTACTTGAAAAAAGTAATCAGTAACTAATTACTGATTAGTTCCCCAAAAAAGTAATCCCGTTACTTTACTGATTACTTATTTTCAAAAGTAATTAATTACTTAGTTACTTTTTAAAAACACGATTTACAACCTGAATAGGTGATAAAGCGATAGATCTTTCAGCCCAATTCTACTTTTTCTGCATAATCCATCATACAAAATGTAATCAAATGGAAAAGTCTCTTTTTAACTTGTTTTATTAGTTTTAATCTTTTAACTTTATGCATCAAACAAACATTTAATTATATGCAACATTCTCTGAGTTGAATAAATTAGTTTAACATTTAAACCTATTTTCTGCACATTCCAGCACATAAAATAAAATATTTTGTGTGTTTACACTCAGTCTTTCAAATAGATGCAAGTAAAACACAGCAGAAAATAAATAAAGTCAAAGACTCAGCGGTCCTGTTGCTCTATTTTCACCTGTAAAGCAGGAGTGGGGTAGGCGGAGGTTTACCCTGGTGCAGGTGTGCCGCGGTCAGTGGAAGAATCCGTGAGTTTCTCTGTGAGTTTCCCATTACGTCGTAGCTACTCGGTGCTTGTTGGAAGTTTAGGGGTTTTTTTCGCTGTAAAAAGAAGTTTTCTTCCCACGCACAGCGGACACTAATGTTTTTGTCACTTTTTATGGAATCAAACTCAAAGTAAGGTCAGTACTTCCACGCTTTAAACGCTGCACGCTCATACTCTCTCTGCACTCGATATATGATCCATTGTTGATCTGCACACAGCTGTTGTCACTAACGGCGCACTCGCTTACGTCACTGTCATGAGACACTCTCGCAAAAAATCACGGTTTTAGTAACGCAGTAACGCAGCGTTCCTACGGGAAAGTAACGGTAATCTAATTACCGTTTTTGCAATAGTAATCCCTTACTTTACTCGTTACTTGAAAAAAGTAATCAGATTACAGTAACGCGTTACGCGTTACTGCCCATCTCTGGTCACCAGGGTACAGGGGAGACACTCCCCACCATCTGTCCCCTTCTGGCCACCTGTGCCTCAATTTTATTCCACAACTTAGACATGCACATTACTCACACTCTCATAACACACACATATTAGTGATGGGATTTCCGGCTCTTTCAGCTCCGAACCGGCTCTTCAGGTTGTTTTGTTGCTTTAATTAATTTATTATTAACAATAATATAAAATTATGTACAAAAGGAATTACTAATGTAAAAAACAAAAGTGGTTTTATTTATATATGTTTATATATAAATATTTACGGTGGCCCCTAGAGACAAAGCACGTACAAACTCCAAAACACATTTCTAGCATGAACTGAACTTCCAAAACAGAGCTACTAGATCACTTAAATTACACAATTAAAAGCATGAAAGCATATGTGTATTGTTTGTGTATTTATACACAAGCATTCATATATAGTCAAATAATTCTGAGTTTGTACGTGCTTCGGAGTTCGTACGTGTTTTTACGTGTTTTGGAGTTTGTATGTGTTTTGTCTGTAGGGGCCACCGTAAATATACTTTTATTTATTCACTCCACATAAAATTTAATAAATAAATCATATAATACAAAAACCAACTATTCACATTTCAACTTTTAACTATTTAAATCCATCCGTTCGCTTCCACTTATCCTTTTCAGGGTCGCGGGGGCGCTGGAGCCTATCCCAGCTGTCATAGGGCGAGAGGCGGGGTACACCCTGGACAGGTCGCCAGTCTGTCGCAGGGCTAACACACAGGGACAGACAACCATTCACACTCACATTCACTCGCACATTCAAACCTAGTGGCAATTTGTATTATCCAATTAACCTATCCCCACAAGCTGCATGTCTTTGGACGGTGGGAGGAAGCCGGAGTACCCGGAGGGAACCCACGCAAACACGGGGAGAACATGCAAACTCCACACAGAAAGACCTGATGGTGGAATTGAACTCAGGACCTTCTTGCTGTGCGGCAACAGTGCTAACCACCGTGCTGCCCCTATTTAAATTTTCGGCAAAAAAAAGTAAATAAATCTGTCTCTCTTCCACAGCATGTCTTTATCCTGACTTCCTTCTCTCACCCCAACCAATCACAGCAGATGGCCCCGCCCCTCCCTGAGCCTGGTTCTGTTGGAGGTTTCTTCCTGTTAAAAGGGAGTTTTTCCTTCCCACTGTCACCAAAGTGCTGCTCATAGGGGGTCACATGATTGTTGGGTTTTTCTCTGTATGTGTTACTGTAGGGTCGACCTCACAATATAAAGCACCTTGAGGCGACTGTTGTGATTTGTTGTGTAAATAGCACTGCATTGAATTTCATTACAGATCACAATGTCATCTTCAAACATGATTGATCAGGCCAACGTATCACCACTGTGAACATGACCGGGCTCAGAGCTGATCCCTGATGTAATCCATCACTTTCCACATCTAAACACTGTTTTGCTGTCCTCATACATGTCCTGCACCACCCTCACATACTTATCTGTTTTTCCTGACTTCTTCATACAAAGACAATACAACTCTGTTACCTTCTCCATACTCCTCCATCAGCAAACATCACATGTGTAGCACTATTTCTTGGTATGAACCCATACTGTTGCTGTGACTTATCAACTTGATTCCTTCTGTAGTTGCTGCATTTCTGTCCTGTTTTTGGAAATCAGCAGCAGCATACATGCTGTCACTGTCCAGGACTGTGTTAAACAATCTGGTCTACAAAAAGCCCACAGTCCCAGATTTCTCCACATGTCATCTGGACCAACCACCTTTCCACTCTTCATACATGTCATCACTTGTTCCTCTGCACTTTCATACCCACCATCTGTCCTCCATCCTCTTGTTCTTCATTCATCGGCTGCTAAGTATTCCTTACATCTTCTTAACATCCCCTCGTCACTTCTTAGTCAATTTCCACCCGTCCTTGATAAATGGTCTGTATTTATATAATGCTTTACTAGTCCCTAAGGACCCCAAAGCGCTTTACACATCCAGTCATCCACACATTCACACACTGGTGATAGCAAGCTACATTGTAGCCACAGCCACCCTGGGGCGCACTGACAGAGGCGAGGCTGCCGGACTACCGGGCCCTCTGACCACCACCAGTAGGCAACGGGTGAAGTGTCTTGCCCGAGGACACAACGGCCGAGACTGTTGGAGCTGGGGCTTAAACCGGCAACCTTCCAATTACAAGACAAACTCCCAACTCTTGAGCCACGATCGCCCTAATCTGCTAGAGCTTGATCTGCGAAGCCAACTGATACAAGTCATTTTCTCCTTCCTTCCACAGCTCGGTATAAGCCTTTCCCTTTGCTAGACTCCACCTTCTTCAGCTCCAACCAGCCCTTTGAATACTTTCCTATACTAAAACTAAAAACATTCCCATTCTTCTCACGAAAAAAAAAAAAAAAGTATTGTGCACCTCAGTCTGATTGATGTCTCCACTCTGAATCATTTTCACTGGGTGAATTCTGTGCACGGTGCTTCCAGCAGTGTTAATACCATTTCCTGTGCAGTCACTCTGCATTAGTAAATAAGATGAGATAAAATACGTCTTAAACCCATTTTTATTCTTTGGCTTTTGGCCTCAGCGAGACTTAGTTTGATTACAGAAAAAACTAATTCATTTCGTACTTTTTGCTTTACATCTTATGTATTTGTATTATTTAGTTTTGATGTACAGCACTTTGCGTCAGCTGTTGTTTTAAAGTGTGTTATATGATGATGATAAAATTCTTATTCTTCTGTTTTTAAACTAATTTCAACAACAAGTTTCTGCAAAAAGAAAAAGAAACAAACAGAAAATTGAACATGGAGGAAAAAGATCATTGAAATTCTGTAAAATAGCCATAAAGCACAGAAACACGGATTTGTTTCTGTGACAGGACAGTGGGACATAGAGCTGTTCAATAATCACACAGTGACCCACTGTGGCCGTTTCACACACAGCAGTCTGACAGCGCTGTGCAGCTCGACGTCACATGTTGGAGGATTTTCTCTACCATCACGGCATCGATTAGGAATACTAAATAAGTCTTGTGTTGTGACGAGGCTTCACACAGGTAAACAACAGGTAAACAACAACAACAACAACTAAATAAACAGGCACTGCTGTGTTGTCCCAAATCTTTTATTGTAGCTCCCAGAACAGAAAAACTTCCCACTTCAAATCTCCGTCAGTACTTCATGATCATTTAGTCAGCACAGTGTCACACCTGCACACTCAACCATAATCTGAGGGTTATGGCTCAAAGACAGCATGTCATCGAAGACGTGGCCACGCCCCCTCCGCTCCTCTGTCATCATTGATACTTTGTTGCATAGTGTTCATCAGAAGTGGCCTCTGCTTAGCAACAGCGCTGCCTGTGCGCCACAACCATCTGAGACAGGAACGTGACCTGTGACCAGGGCCGAGTACTGAAAACCCAACAGTGTTTCTCTTGTTTGTGCTTCACAGGACAAAGTCAGCAACAGCTTATGGCTTAGTACAAAGCACCGCAAGCATCTTCTGGAAATAAGAATTCTTCTCATCTCTCCAAATTCTTTTTAAAAAATCTATTAAAAAATCTAAAAGTTGTCTCTCAGTAAAGATTCTACTTTTCAATGTTACAAAGGTTCAGTTCACATTGACTCAAAGTTTCAGCAAACAGAAACACCAGCTAGTGTTACAGGAGAAAGAAAAATCAGACATATTCACACGGCTGTTGTTACAGTAAGTGAGGACCACACGTAGTGTTTACTGATTCCTACAGCATTTTCACCGCATCATCATACATCATCATCCTCGAGTGAAGCGAGGTGATTTATTTTTACAGAACAAACAGAAACGATGTTTGAGTCTATATCTGGCCTTCAAAATAAGATTTGACATTATTGTGTGTGTGACAGGGTGGCGTTGCGCCTCTACAGAGAGGCTGGATTTCCACAGGAAGGAGCCACTGTTATAAACGTGGGGGGGCGCTGCCCTCACAGCTCAACAAGCTGAGGTTCAGCTGTGCAAACAGAAGATCCAGCTAGGAGCCGACAGAATACAGTTTGATGTAGTGAGATAACAAAACGAAAAGAGTCAAACACAGTCTGCAAAACTAAACTACAGCTCACACAACAAGAAGGATAAGCAAAGATCTGTCCGCACATAACAACGCATTACTCACAAACACACACACAGTTCATGTGTTAGCATATGGCTCATCCTGGAGTCGACACTGAGTGGTAAATTCACCTGATGCTAAGGAGGAGGGGAGGAAGGAGGTGGGCGACACGCGTCACGCCTTTGCATAGAGTCCTCTCTACACTGAGCAGCAGCTTCGGCTCTCAGCCGGCATTTGATTTGGTTGCTCCGACACTTTAAAGTGTGAAGCTTCTTAACGTGCAGCTACAGCTCTTTTTGCTGAGAGGTACAAGACTGTGCGAGTGCAACACACACTCGCACGTCACAGGGAGTGGACATCGGCCCAAACACACTCAACTAAAACACCCTGAAAACAGGAAAACAAAAGAATGAGCCCAAACCTGAAAGAAACACAACAAAGGTAAAGGAAGCATGTTAGTGAACATCATCTCACACACTGACACTAAAAGGGAGATTTAAAGGGAGGGATGAAAATGGGGGGAGAGGGGCGATTGTTGCCGTGACAACTCAATCATTTCTCTGGAGAGGGGCATCATCATCTGAGCTCAGATGGTGCTGATGCAATGTCAGTGGGTCCCTGCTCCATCACAGCGGTGACTGCCGTGGCCTACGTTTCTGTGGACGCAAGAGCAGAGAGACGATTGGTCAGTGTTCACAGGTGACCTGACAGGTGATCACTCCCCCTTCATCTCTTATGAAACGTACGTTCTGATAAGGAACATCTGCAGTCACACATCTGTCTGCTCCCAGCTGTTGGCGGCTAATCTAAGCTTTACATCACTCCCACTTTCCCACGCCGTCAGGCTGATTGTCACGTCACTGGTCTAGGCCCTCTGGCCTTCTTCACGTACTTTAAATCTCACTGTGCATCTGTCATTGTTCCTTGCAGACATCTTTGTGCACCCCACCTCCTCCCCATCGCTCCCTCTTCATCTCCACCCCAGCGTCTGGACTCGGGGGTCCCACCCTAATCCTCATCACGTTCTGCTGTGATGGTTCCCTAAGTCTGACCGCCTCACCTCAAACTGAGCTATGCACATCATTCCTGCTAATGATCGCTCTTTATCGCAACCCTGTGGATGACAGAGGGGCTGAATCAGGTGACCATGAAGCACCCCACATGTGCATTTAGTTCCTCAGGTAGGTGATGTCAAAGAAAACAGACTCAGCCTGGACCGGCCTCTGCCACTGCTCTGTGGTCCAGTGTGATGCTCCGTGCACACAGCTGCAGATTAACATCCTTCTATCACAACCAGCTACAGTATGTGCAGCTGTTTAAACACCAAACAGCTGACCATGACTGCCTCCCGACTCATCAGTGCACAGCTAATGAAAGGTCACACAGCAGCTGTGTGACCTTTCATTAGCTGTGCTAAGACTGATTTCCCTGTTCAAACTACGACTGCAGGGAGTCGGGCAGAGATGCATTTTATACGTTCGATTTAGGGAGTTCAATTCTTCAAATCTTCTAATGGGACGTAGAAGCCATGAAACTGGTTACCTGTAGGCTCGTCTTTCCACAGGTCCTCCATCTCAGGAGCCCTTGCTGCTGCAAAAACAGAAACACACATGCTGAAGTAGAGCGAGAACAACACTGAGTCACAGCCCTCTGAAGGCACAGCGAAGGTCAGCTTTCAGGAATGAGATGTGTACCCACTCACCACCACCATGTGCTGCTTCTTCTTCTGCGACTGTAAAAAACAAACATTGAAACAACATTATTCTCCTGCCTCAGCACTGTGTTGGTCAGCTAGCACACGTGCTGTGAAGCACAGGCTCTCAGGAGCTTGCTGGACTTTGATCTGTCCTGATGGCTCAGCTATCAGTGCTGATGGAGACATGAGACAGGCTCAGGCTTGTTACAAGTGACCTCCATGACCACTCAATAGTTCCACTGAGGTTAAACTGGACCCCACAGACAGCTCACTCTGAGTGTCAGCACCCACACCTGAGCCATGCTGCTGATGCTACCTTAGGCAGCATCATTAGAAGACATAGCATACATTTACACTGCTATGCAGATGACACCCAGCTCTATCTGTCCATGAAGCCAGATAACACACACCAATGAGTTAAACTGCAGGAATGTCTTAAAGACATAAAGACCTGGATGGCCGCTAACTTTCTGCTTCTTCATTCAGATCAAACTGAGGTTATTGTACTCGGCCCTGAAAAGCTTAGAAATATGGTATCTAAGCAGATTCTTCCTCTGGATGGCATTACCTTGGCCTCCAGTAACGCTGTGAGGAACCTTGGAGTCATTTTTGACCAGGACATGTCCTTCAACGCACATATTAAACAAATATGCTTTCCTGAGTTGGAAACTTTAACTGATATGTGTCAGTGTGTACTTTTTCTCAGGAGCTTCAGTCTTACCTGGTTCTGTTTCCTCCTCAGTTATTTCTTCCTCAGTGGTCTCTTCTGTAGGAGCTTCCTCTACTTCAGCTTGCTCCTCAACAGCTTCTGCTAAAGGAGCCTCCTGCTCCTCTACAGGAGCTTCCTCAGCAGCTTCTTCTGCATGTGCTGCCTCCATTTCTTCTGCTGCAGCCTCAGATTCTTCTGCAGCTTCTTCCTCCTCAGCAGGTTCCTCTGATGGAGCAGCCCCCTCCTCCTCCTCTTCTACTGCTGCCGTCTCCTCATAAGCTTCTTCCAAGCGAGCTGCCTCCTCCTCAGGTGGCTCCTCAACAGCTTCCTCTGTAAGAGCTGTCTCCTCAGCCACCTCCTCGTCTGTGTCCTCCACTGAATCAGCGAGAGACTCTTCCACCTCTGCTGCAGCTTCATCCTCGGCCTCCTCCACAGCCTCTTCTGTGGCCTCCTCCGCGGTCTCCTCTGTAGCCTCCTCCACAGCCTCCTCCGCGGTCTCCTCTGTAGCCTCCTCTGTGGCCTCCTCCACAGTCTCCTCTGTGGCCTCCTCCACAGCCTCCTCCACAGCCTCCTCCGCGGTCTCCTCTGTAGCCTCCTCTGTGGCCTCCTCCACAGCCTCCTCTGTAGTCTCCTCTGTGGCCTCCTCCACAGCCTCCTCTGTAGTCTCCTCTGTGGCCTCCTCCACAGCCTCCTCTGTAGTCTCCTCTGTGGCCTCCTCTGTAGCCTCCTCTGCGGCCTCTGCTTCTGTTTCCTCCTCCTCCTCTGCAGGCTGGTCTCCCATCATCTCCTCTGCAGCTGGCTCTTCTTCAGCTGGAGCAACCTGAATCAGCACAGTCACATTAAACCATATTCAGACATTATATGGCCCCAACCAATCACAGCAGATGGCCCCGCCCCTCCCTGAGCCTGGTTCTGCCGGAGGTTTCTTCCTGTTAAAAGGGAGTTTTTCCTTCCCACTGTCGCCAAAGTGCTGCTCATAGGGGGTCATATGATTGTTGGGTTTTTCTCTGTATCTATGAAGCGCCTTGAGGTGACTTTTGTTGTGATTTGGCGCTATATAAATAAAATTGAATTGAATTATAGTTTTGCTGCATCTTACCAGCAGGCTGCACCAACTATAGAGAGGGATTCCTGTCACTACAGCGTTACCGGGTCTTTAACCTGAGCCGTGTCTTTATCGCTCAGGCTAACGTGGACGCCGGGCCTTCCCTGCACATGGACCAATCAGGCTGTCAGCATGACTCTGGACCACAGAGCTTCTGTTTATGCAGGGAAAGCCTCACATGAGCCGGTGAACAAACGAAGAACATGGCATTCCCATGGAAGGATGAACTGAGCAGAACATTTATTTATTTATTTAGGACAGTGCATGTTAATGAACATAAATGTAAAAAAAAAATTACATGAATGTAAACATACCAGATTATAGCCAAGGGCTAATTTCCATCTGTTGTCCTAGAGGACACTGGCATTGTTGCCCAGTGTTTGTGTGTTCCTATGTGCTGGATGTGTGAGGGTGTTTCTGTCAGACTGGTTGGGGGACACAGATCATCAGAGACACACCGAGTTTGTTCTGCATGATGTGGCTCAGTTTCCTTCAAAGCTCGCAGAGCCAGGCCTGCCCTCCTGCAGCCCACCCAGCAGCTTTGGGAAAGACACTCATTTTGGACTTTTTACTACATGTTCATAACGTTTAGAACTTTTTCCGTTAATAAAAACACCCCTGGGTCCATTCATACGCCAACGCAATGAAGTGAAAGGTAAACAGCTACATGACAGACGTTCCTGTTTTTTTACCATCTACCATAGAAACATGGATTTGTTTATATCCATGTTTCTATGGATTAAAGAAACAAATTCTAATCTAAAAGTTTCAAACCGAAGTCAAATAAAAGTGAATAAATGAACCTTTTCACCAAAGTGCAGCTCAGAGTTTCAGAAAGTGAAAGAGTCTCTGCTCGACACACTGACACGGCAGCACACTAATAACAAACACACATCACCTCCTCTTCCTCAACGGCAGCATCCTCCTCTTCTGCAGCAGGCTCCTCCTCCAGCACCTCTGGCTCCTCCTCAATCACCTGAACAACAACAGGTAGACCACCAAAGTGTCATCAGCAGGCAGGAAGCGCGACAGAAATAAGAGTGAAAGGTTTGTCAGTATAACCTCATCGGCCTCAGGAGGAGCCTCAGGAGCTGATTCTGATGCAGCTTCAGGCTCTGAGGAAACAAAGTTCCCACTGTCAGATCGTTAAGCACTGCCTGTGCCTGATGTGCCTTTACACACCGAGTATATCTCACTATGACCTAACAGCTGACTCTGCTGTCCACACATACCTGGTGGTGAGGGTGCAGCTGTGTCTTCTGCCACAGCAGCTTCAATCACATCTTCCACAGGAACAGGGTCAGGCTCCACAGCAGCTGAGGAAGCAAACACACGTGTAGATCACAGAGGGGCCTTCATGTGTAACCAAGGACGCTGTGGAAGTGTCCTTAGTGTTTCAGTCCTCGTCGGTCACCTTCAGGGTTGTGTTATCGCACAAAGGCCAACACAGACACTTATAAAGCTCTGGTAGGTCCCGAGTCTGCAGCGAGGTTATTGATGCAGCTCTCAGTCACAACGAGGATCGACTTCAGTCCTCATCACTCTCCTTGTTCAGTAACAGGAGTGCAGGCGAACGGTCTCACTCCCAAAGCGTCTCATTTTACAAATCGTCGCTATATTACGCTTCCAGGCATCAACACGTCCCAATGTTACGAGATCGGAAGATGAGGAAACATGAGAACCGTTTGGAATGAATCTACACATGTACGTTTGTTTTACTTAAATGATGGTGAGGGATAAGGTCGGGCTGGAATACATGGCTGGGACGTGTACGCTACTGGATCTCATCCATAACTCGGTGCGTAGCATAAGAACGCACAAGGTCACCTTTGGCGTTCCTCAGGAATGCCGCGGGACGTGACGAATCGTCGGGATGTCACGCCTCTGGAGTGAGGACGGACTGTCGCTCTTTTGAATGGAACCGAGTTTGTGGTGTTTGATAGGCATATCCCTCGGGACCAACCAGCCGCTCTATTTGGCCCTCGCCAGCTTCCTGACACTGTGAGCGATCTCCGTGTTTTCCTGGACAGTTCATTTAAGCTGGATAACAAGCGTCCTCAGTAATCTTTTACCAGCTGTGCCAAACCTATCCATGCTTTAGTGACTTCCACATTAGGTTACTGCATTTCCCTTCACCCTGGTCTCCAATCAGTCCACCTTCATAGACTTCAGCTTGTTGAAATCCTCAGCTTGTCTCCTAACTGGAACATTTGCTTCCATTACTCCAGTTCTTGACTTACATCGGCTGCCCATCAAATATTGTATTGATTTTAAAATCTTGTTGCTTACCTTTAATATCATAAATAACATTGCGCCCAGCTATCTCGCCGACCTTCTTAGCTTGTATACCCCTGGTCGAGCCTTAAGATCATCTGGTGAACTAGTCTTGGTCCAGCCCGGGTCCCACCTGAAGCCCAGGGCCCACCTGAAGCCCGGGTCCCACCTGAAGCCCGGGGCCCACCTGAAGCCCGGGGCCCACCTGAAGCCCGGGGCCCACCTGAAGCCCGGGGCGATCGTGCTTTTGTCTCAGCTGCACCGAACCTCTGCAACAGTCTTCCTGTTACTATTCGTGCCTCAGACTCTATTCAATCTTTCAAAACACGGTTAAAAACGTACCCATTTCATTAGTTTCACTAGTCAGTGCCCTTATTTCATCTATTTTAACTTTTTTACTGCATTATTTCTTATTCACCCAGATAATATTTTATATTTATGAACCGATCTGTGAACCGAGGCCCGATATCCATTGTATTTAGCCCACTCTCCTGGTTTAACGAGTGCTTAGTATTAGTACTAGTGCTTGATTTTGCACTCTGTTGATGTTTGATGACAATGACTTACTGTATTATTGTGACGCACTCTGGCCTACCTTTGGTTTTAAATGTGCTATATAAATAGTGCGAGTAGGGAGCACAGCCGTTTGCATCCACATACTGACACGCCTGACTGCACAGGTGGAGTAGATAATGTCACACTGGTAACAGCTGTGTGTGGATGCAGTCCAGCTCTATTCAAACCACGTCAGCTGTGTTCCTCTGACCCTGACACGGTCCTCCACGTGTCTGCATGGATCCAGCACAGACCATCAGATGTGGGACTTTGGAATAATGTTGTAAATGCATACAACCTTTGCTCCATATTTCAGTCACAGGTGAGTGAAACATGATTGGTGCTGTGTGACCATGTGAACTGGAGGACACGACACACCTCACAGCTGTGTCTGTTCGGGCCCATAAACATGAATAATAATCTTTCTGTGAACTTGTATAATTCTCACTGTGCTCACAGTTGTACTGTCAGTGTGTCTTTTGTGCGCTACCTTCAGGTGTGGCTTCAGGATGAGCGGTCTCCGCTGGTGCAGCGGCCTCCGGGCTGCGGGAAGTGACGACAACATCCTTCTCTTTCAGTCCTACGTGGGATGATGCACATGTGGTTTGCAGGAAGCACGTGTGTGCACAGTGTGTCACAGGACATGTACTGTATGCATATGTGTGTACCCGGCTGCATGTGTCAAACACGTGTATGAATGTGTTACAGTTCGATCAAAGGTTTGGGTTTCATTTGCTGACATATTACAGTTCATCTTAAACTGACAAAAACCTCCAATAATGACCTTTGACCTCGAGGTGTGTATAGAAAACAAGCATTTCTTTGTCCTCAACTTTAACTGGAACCAGCAAAGTTAAAATGTGAACATTAAATAAAAAACTAACAGTTTAGAGCACAGCTCATCAGCAAAGGTCAAAGGTCTCGGCTGTTAACCCCAGACGACTCATTAGAAAAAAACATGTAGGTTTAGGTGTGTTTAACCCTGATAGCCACGCCCATTATTCCTGTACAGCCTGTGGTTAACGTGCTACATCAGGGGGGCCCAACTCCAGGCCTGGAGGGCCGGCGTCCTGCAGGTTTTAGATCTGACCCTGGGTCAGCACACCTGATCACATGATTAGTTCATTCCCAGGCCTCTGGAGAACTACACGACATGATGAGGTCATTTAGCCCTTTGAATCAGCTGTGTTGGATCAAGGACACACCTGAACCCTGCAGGACGCCGGCCCTCCAGGCCTGGAGCTGGACACCTGTGCGCTACATTAATGACACTGTCGGTGTTTCTCATCCACAGGTGACAAAAACTATCAGTGGGAAACATGTCGTCCTTTTTGAGCACACTTCTAATGTGTCCAGTATGCTCTCCTCACACTGACTTCTTGACCTTTGACCTCTTACAAATCCACAGACAAGCGTTTGCTTTCACCTTTAAAACAGTGAGACTACAAGGACCCAGACTCTTTATTGACCAACGACAACGTTTGTTACAGTTACACAAACTTCTCTAAACTCAGGGGAGACTTGCATTTTGCAGTACGACACACACACACACACACACAGACACAGACACACACAGACGAACACACAGACGAACACACACACACACACACAGACACAGACACACACACACAGACACACACACTCACACACACAGACACACACACACACACAGACACACACACACACTCACACACACAGACACACACACACACAGACACTCACACACGACGCTGCATGACCTGGTCCCTGCTCGTCTGCAGGACCAGCTCACAGTAGGTGCTGACTGTCCTTATTGCAGACAAGCAGCTGAACTATGTGAGGTTAACAGCAGCAGTGCAGACTAAACTACAGGCACACGGCCTGACTGAATAGAAGAAGCAGTGAATGATGTTTGTGGCTCCAGCCGCTGTGAGCAGATACTCAGCATCATGTGACTGTGTTTGAGCACTACTCGACTTTCCCTTTGTCAGGTTTCTCTGCCTTAGTCTTCTTTCTCTTTTCAGCTGCAGACTCTTTGCCTGCCTCCTCCCGTTCTTTCTTTCCCTGCCCCTCCTCCTTTTTCTCAGGCTTCTCGTCTTTTTCCGCTCCTTTCTTTATCCTCTTCTCCCCTCCCTCCTCCTCATCTGTCCCTTTTGCTTTTTCTTTTCGTAGCTTCTCCAGAGCCCTCTCCATCTCTTCTTTCTCCAGCCTGTCCTCCTCCTCCTTCAGCCTCATAGCCACCCTCTCCTTCACCCTGGCTGACATCTCCTTCCTCCCCATCTCGAGCTCCTTCTCCTGCTCCTCTTTGGCTAGGAGCTCTCGGACTTCAGCCAGAGCCAGTTTGGCGAGCTTCTTGGCCTCCATGCGTTCATGGATGATGGCGACCTGCTGCTTTAGAGCCTCTCGGAGCTTCGAGCCCACATTCTTTGGAGAGCTTTCTGGAGTAGATGATGGTGATAGTCATTAAAAACTCATTACAGGAAGAGCCATGCTCAGACTCACTCTGTTATCAGAGGTCACCACACAGCAGGCCAGCACGAGCATGGCATTAGGAACATCTGTCTCAGGCACGCCGCCTCTCATGCTCCCCTCTGAGGAACGAGCAGTATTATATTCTTTGTTAATATTCAGATGAAAACAGGAACTCGAGCAGCTTCTTACAGATGCATTACCACAGGCTAGCTTTGATAATCGAGCACCAACGTATCAACACGTATCTGCAGGATTTTAGTTTGTTAATCCAATAAACACATGCTCTAATGACCACAAACAGCTGAGTAGCTCAAATTTCATTGATCAGTCTGACCCACACTGCAACACAGCACAGCTTCATGCATGCAGCTGCACATCGATACCTTTCTTAGCTCCTCCCCCAGGCGCACATCCAGGTTTTTCATCTGATGTTACACACAAACAAGATCAAAGTCATGGTGCTGCAATGCTTTTAATTGTAACAGTTTAAGTTGGACCTACAGCGTTTGCACTTTACGGACCGTTTGAAACGATCCACAGCCCACCAGAGCTGCTTGAAGCACACCTGACCTCACCTGCCTTGGAATTATGCTAGACATCAAAAATAGATTCAACTTTATCTCACTGTAATCAGTGCTGAGTGTGAATTCACAGCCATGCTATAACAGCAACACTTTCATGTGCAGCACAGGGAAGACAAACAGGTGTAGTGAGGACCAGTCTGAATCTGTTCACCTGCGGTATCAGTGTGAGACTTCTGCATGGCGTCTACAGCTCCTGCCTGCCCTGCAGGGTGACAGCGATACCAAGTGTCCGAAAAGACCGACACAAACATCACAACAACCCTCCAAGTAAGGACAACATAACAAACACTGACGAGACATTCAAAGCATGGAGCAAGAGACAACATTAGCAAGCTAAGCTAACCTTAGCCAGTTATCCACAACACTGAGCATGAACCAGTTTATTAACATTAGCTAGTGAGCTCACGTCTACAGACTACAGGACCACCAAACCCTCCCCCGCATCCTCTGATGTCTCCTTCCTCAACGAGCTCAACAACTTTTATGCTCGTTTTGAGCGAGGGAACCCCACAACCACAACCAAAGCAGACGTGACGCCGGACCACCAACCTCTGACTCTCTCCCCCACCGATGTAGGAGCGGTGCTGAGCAGGATCACGGTTGCAGGTCCCGATGGCATCCCCGGGCGTGTTCTCAGAGCGTGTTCTGGGGAGCTTGCAGGAGTGCTCACAGACATATTCAACCTGTCCTTGGCCCACGCTGTGGTACCGGCCTGCTTCAAATCCACCTCCATCGTCCCGATACCCAAAAACTCCAACCCATCTTGCCTCAATGATTACCGCCCAGTAGCACTCACCCCCATCATCACTAAGTGCTTAGAGCAGCTGGTCCTAGCACACTTCAAATCCTGTCTCCCCCCCACCCTGGACCCCCACCAATTCACATACCGCCGGAACAGGAGCACAGAGGATGCAGTCTCCATCGCACTGGACTCTGTCCTCTCACACCTGGACAACAACAACACCTACGCCAGAATGCTGTTTATAGACTTCAGTTCAGCATTCAATACAATCCACCCCTCACAACTCATCAGGAAACTGACAGACCTGGGCATCAGTTCCCTCATCTGCAAATGGTTACTGGACTTCCTGACCAACCGCCCCCAACATGTCCGGCTGGATAACCGCTGCTCATCTACCATCACAATGAACACCGGTGTACCACAAGGCTGTGTGATGAGCCCTTTCCTCTACATGTGCAATGACAATAAAGTTGAATTCTACTTCATTCCCAGAGTGGACTCCAGGATAAGTCTGGCAACGTAACAGACGGACAGCTAAAGCTAGAAACACACTGACCATCTATGAGCTAAGTTACTACTAGCCAACTAAATGTGCCCTGCTTGCTAACATTATTGCTAGCCAACAATCTGTCTGGAGCTAGCTGATATGCTCCATGATAGTAACTTGTGTATGATGTCTAACAGTACTGATGTTAGCCAAAAAGAAAGGATGTTTAACCAACATTAGCATCTACAGCATTGACCACAGGCCAGTTCTGATAGCTGACAGTGATATACTGAGTCTATTCTGAGGTAAACACTGGAGCAGGAGTGAATACTTAGTGGCCCAGTAAGCACAGAGGGAGTGAACTGGTCAGAGTGGACATGTTTCAGTGAAACAAAGACTGAACTCACAGGTCACTGTTAGGCAGTGTAAGAACAACAGCTGACAAAAGAACCTGTAGTAGTTTTTAATCGATTCCTGCTGCTGCCCAGACTGACTCACAATCTACGGTCTGAAAATCACCCAACAGCACAGAAAAAGGAAGTATTGGAAGTAAACTTCCTGTTACTGATTATTTTGTTTGGGTACCTGAAGTTGTAAATGCACTGACATCTGCACAAAGTCACGTATCACACAGAGGATTACTGACTATATTCTGACCGTTAGGCTGCACGAGGGAGCAGGAACAGTCTGGTTTCCAAGTTCACTCGTTACAGCAGCGGTGGACACTTTCTGTCAGAGACCAGGCCGACTCGGACGCATCAAGCAAAGGGCTGGACACCAAATAACACGATTGCTGAAATCCATGAATTGATAAATTCATTCAAACATAGAATTTGTACATATATATATGTTCTAATTCATGAATAAGAATTAAACTCCACTTTCCTGTTCTGACCTGAGCGAGACAGCTGTAGCTCGTCACCTTATTTCCAACATCACTGGAACAAAGCTCAGCTCATATTTATTACTTATGAACTTATTCTGCACACACAGTGTTTATAATTAACTTAGGTGGGCTAATATATTGCTGACTGCTAAGAACATTTTATAGTTTATTATTTTTAACTATTCCACACTTTTATTTTGAAAATTCAGAAACTGTTGAGCTACAAAAAGCACTCCAGGTGTGAGCTGAAGCTCCACATTAGTCATCTTCAGCATGTTGGTGGACACACGGCGATGGGTCCAGGCCCGGCGGCTAACAGCAAAGAGGTGAGACGCTACCTGCTCTGCACTCGCGTCTGGGTCACAGACGGTTTTTGTGCTTTGACAGCATTGAGGATGTGAGCCGGTCTCACATGCCAAAGTTGAAGTGTGTCCCCCTCGGAGCAGGAAGAGCCTGTTTCATTCATCATGTTCAGTGCAGGCGCGTTAACACACTTACACACACACATGCACGAGTCGATACAGCAAATGTGGGTTTCACATCTCGAAGCTTGTGGCTGATATTAGTCGATTCAGCTGCAAACAAACACGTTTGCCTGCATTAGTCACACAAACTGTTACCTACAGCATGAACTTGCACATGTACACTGTCCCAACAAACGCTTTATTGGTGTCAACTCACAACTGCTGGTCGCTGAAACACTTTTCTTTATTATGGAGTAAATGAGACGAGGAGGTGGACAGAACGAAATGTGACACTGCTGAGTGCAACAAGGGCTTAAAGACAAACATGGCAACCTACAGTTGGACAAAGGCAGTTTAACAAACACGTAACTACCAAAATGTTCTTATTAACATGTAACCTGCATACATGATGGAGTCAACAACATCCAGGGACGAGCCTCTTATTTCATGCACGTGTGTCTTTAATAAGTGTGAACTGTGTGGAGGCTTCATGAAGAAGAACTGCAGTCCGACCAAAGGCTGCATGGAGCTGCATGTTTCATGTTAGCTGAAGTTTGACATCTGCACAGATGTGTACCTGTTACACAGCTGGAGTACCTGCTGGAGGTAGCGCGTCCTTTAGTCCCACTAACCAATAGCACCAAGTGTGTTCTAGATCCAAATTCAAAGTTGGAATTTCCCAGTTTGATCTGGGAAATTCCCTCACTTGGATTTCCAGCTCGGAGCAGCCTGATCAGCTCCATCTATGAATGTGCTGAAGTGATGCTGTGATACTGAGCTGTACTGCTAGCAGGGCCCACCTGAAGCTAGCTCACTTGCACCCAAAGGTGCATGAAACCTGATGGGTGTGTGCCCAATGTTACAGAAACATAATCATTAATAAGGTGATGAGTGCTGGTGGTGGCTGCACAGAGAACGTGGGTGCGACGATATCTGACAGCTACAGTCAGGACGCCACGAAGACGCAGTCAGCAAACGTAGGACGATGAGGCTGTGGCTTGAGATCACCTGATGGACTCTTCCTGCACTTCCTGACTCCCATTAACATGGTTATGTGTTGAGCAGGTCCAAAACCATAACGAGGGCAATTGTTGGTTTAATTCATGCCATTTAAATTAAACCAGTGACTGTTAGACCATGTGAGGGACACGTGAGCCGCTGTCCGAGTGCATTTTGTGTAATCTCACACAGCCATTGGCTGCTGCTAACAGTGCTGTGCACTCAGTGTACTCGCCCACTTCTAAAAGTGCTCCTGAGTATCCAGAACAACAGAAAGAGTTTCTCCTCAGTTTGAAACCAGAACCGAGTTTGTTCCGGTCACAGAGGATGAAACTTGGGTGTGGACACAGCCAGGCTGGAGACGAGGTGATCCAACGTTTCCTAGCTGTGTAAAATCTACCAAACATACTGACACCATGGCTCCGGCTCCTGCATGGGCCCTCAGATCACAGATCAACACATTTATCAGGAATCCGAGGCTATTGGTTATGGAGGCCAACAATCACAATCTTCTGCCCCTGATTTCCATCGTCTTTCGCTTGTCGTCTTCCTCTGACCGCTTCCTCGTTCTCATCCTCCTCATCCTCTTCCTGCACATCCTTTGCTCTTCCTGAGGCAGTGTGTTCACCCTCCTCTTCCTCCAGCGGCTCCAGCGGATTTATCAGTCCATACAGGAACGTGAAGAACCCGTTTAACCAATCAGAGCCGCCCTCCTCCACTTCTTCTAACCAATCCAGAACCTGGGATTCACCCTGACCATCGCCCTCACTGGACAGGCCTACGCAAATGAGGGGGGGCGGGGAGGATGGGAGGAAAGTTGAGGAGCAAAACGTGGGAGTGAAGGAGAGAAAGGAAGTGGTGACAAAACTAAGAAAAAGGAGAGTGTGAAACCAAATGAAGGAAAAAGATGTGCAGGAGGAAAGAGAGGAAACAACAGGAGAAGGTCAGAGAAGTTTGCAGGTTAGACAGCAAGGGAATCAGACTTTATCAGCAAAGCCAGGCTGTCTGCACATGACTGCAGAACAACGCGTCATCTACTGGTTTAGACGTGCACTCTTTAAAGATCAGAAACTCGTGCTGCATGCTCATCATGTGCAGATAGCCCAGAGGAGGAGAGGGAGCACTGACGCTGGCTTTCTGTGGGAAAGCTTCTCTAATGAAACAGCTTCAGCTTTGGAACCAGAGTTGTCACAGTCCTGCATCTCCAACAGCAACACAATAACCTGAGACATGTCGACAACTACAGGAAGTAATGAGAGCACTGAGCAGAGGTCATGTGGAGGCAGATGGCCCAGGACCACACACGCCCCCACACATCTGTCCAAGTATGAACAAGGCCATAAAAGCTTGTTCAGGCATGAATACCACATGTTTAAAATGTGTCGGGCTGTCCTCCTCGGCTTCTAATACTGTATACATGTGTACTAATGAGAGAGCCTGCACACAGCAGGGTGAGACCTGGGAAGCCTTTACCACAATCACCCTCATTTAGGGTTAGACAGCATGTAGCCACAAACAAAGGCAACCACAGTTTCAGACACCAGTCAAGTCTTACGTGCATTTGGTGTCCTGGTGTCAGATTTCTGCTTTGGTGCAAATGAACAGATCTACTGTGGCTTTAATGTGATCCTTAGGATGAAGACCCGGGGTCAGGGTTCATGTGAAGTCCAATGATCACTGATGACTCTGAGGGGGCCGATCTGACACATGGAGGATTTATTTCCACACAGATAAAAGGGGGATAAAACATCCCCATGAAGAAGAAGGATGGTCATCTTCAAGGTTCTGGTAGTTTTAACAGCTTCAGATGAAGACAAGTGAACCTGGAGATGTTCCCTTCTTATCCGAGAGACTCGTTCAGTTCTAAAACCAACAGTGGGAGCCCCCGGTGGGTAGTGGGCGTCGTCCCTCAGCAGCTTCTCATTGACCCACCATTCGTCATGTGCCTCATCACATGAGCCAAGATGTGGAAAAAGGTTTGGTCATTACATCCAGAGGCTTTGGGCGAAACCACTGTGAGACCTCGCCCCATCCTGTCACGTGACCTGCTGAGATCACCTGACCAAGATGTGAGTGAGGGCTGAGGCTGCAGTGCAGGCGGCAGACAGTCGCTGTGATAAACCACAACCACGGTCGGTCACAGTGGACACAGATGTTCTCTTTTACTGTCAATCTGTGAACACTGGCATCCTCCAAAGAGTGACCTTTGACCTTTAGGTGCACATGTACAGCCGAGTCTCGTCATGTCGAGGTGGCTCCAGTGCATTGATGCAGCGGCTCCAGTGCATTGATGCAGCGGCTCCGTTGCATTGATGCAGCGGCTCCGTTGCATTGATGCAGTGGATCCGTTGCATTGATGCAGCGGCTCCAGTGCATTGATGCAGCGGCTCCAGTGCATTGATGCAGTGGCTCCATTGCAGAGGTCTGCGCACTCCTTGCTGCACTTCACAGCACACACTGTGTTGCTAGCTTGTGTTTGGGATGAACCAGGTTGTGTGTGAGTGCGTGGCTGGGTCTGAAGTGCGCTGGGATGCCGTGCTTGGAGAAGACTCTCCTGATCTTCTCTGATACACCTGCTACATCAGGATTGTTTGTCCTGCTGAGGCTCCCTAGTTGGTGTCTGACCTTCTTTACTCTGCACCTGTGCTGATTGGATGAAGCCCAACTGGGATAACTACATGTTTTTTAAACTTGTGTGTTTTCTGTCCCTCCTGCCCGCAAACACACACCACTACCACGTTCTCTTACATTTTCAAAATCCAGTGAACAAATTAGAACGTGTCTCAGAATAGTGGAAATGTGGATGGTGAAGGGGGCAACAGGGGAGATGCTCTGAAACTTAAATATGGGTTATCCCAATGTAGCGACGACAGAATACATTATGATTTCCAAAAGACTGGAGCGGGCACATAAGATGAAACAGCTTAGTTGCCTTACACCGTTTTCCTGCTCCAGAGGCCAAAGCAGCACTAAGACTCATCTAGTTCGTCTGCTGACATGATGAAAGTGCTGAAATCCCAAATTCCCTTCGAATATTATGCACCAGCTGCAAAATCTGCCAAGCTGCTCAGAGACCCAACAAAGGGACTCAGATAACCCTGAAGTGTCTACAGATGACTCCTGAAACAGACACATGCTGCCTGTGTCCAGGCTGAGCACCACAAAAGCTCCTTAAAGGAACCTGTTGCGTGAGCGAATAAAGAACAGTAACGCCCTCTTAGATACCCGACGGTGACGAGCCTCCATTCAGCCTCTACAAGCTGCCTGATTGGCCGAGCAGCTACCTTTTCATGTAGAGAGCTAAGCTTTAGACTGCATTAGCCAGTGTTTGAGGCCATTCAGATGTTCATGTTGGAATAAAAGCCAAACAGGGAGCTCTGAGTTCTTGTTTCTAATGAGTGAGCCATGCAAAAGAAACCCAAACTAGCATTTAGTCTACTTCACAAACACAAAGCCATCACAGCTGGTAAGCAGATGTTGTGATGATAATATTCCTTTTGTTGTAGTTGTGACAGAGACAACAGCTGTGAATCGTAGTTTGATCAACTTGCCTAGCAGAACTTTTGCGTCCTCGACATCGAAATCTCCGTCGCCGTCTGTGTCGTACGCCACCAGTTTACCTACAGCAGCAGCAAACACAGTTAGACACACTTAGACAAATTCTCATACGTGTACATTAAACATGTGCTTACTGTAATTATTCTAACTGTATATCATGATATAGAAATGACTTTAAAGGCAAATGTATTAAAGTCAAACATGGGTGTAACAATGCTTCCTTTAGAGAAAGACAGTTTACCAACCACTGCTCCTACATGATGCCTGCGTTTCTAAGATCATACATGAACACTGCAGCTGGAGACCAGTGTGACCACACCAGTCACACCAGCTGAATCACACTCAGGAACCAACGCTGCAAGGCTGTGCACTCCTCCACCGACCACAGCCAACTTGTTGCTTACATATGTGTCCTTAGTGACCAAGGGTTAGGGACGAGCCTCCAGCCTGTGTGGCAGCTTGGCTGCCTTCACTCCACCTTTCTCTACAGCTGCTGATTCCTGTACTCCTGTGGGCTCTGAGTGCTACATGAAGCGTGTCACTGTACACAGAGGTGCCAGTTTAGGTCGACTATAAGGGCGTGTTGAACTGCATACGTAGTGTTTGTGGATGTGTGTAGCGCTGCAGATGTTCCTGCCAAACACTACACGACTCAGGGCTCTGCAAACAGTGTGTGTGACAACAGTCATTTTTGTTCACATATGCAGAATATACATTATGGGTTTTTACCTTGCAATGCTTCAGACAGGTTAATTTGTAAGCCCTTAGCCTTATCTGCATGCAAAACAAACAAATAATAAAACACACATAATGTAACAAAGACAGGGTTAAGAGATAAAACACAATCACATTTCATACACACAAGAATGGACCATTTATCATTAATGCAGGCGGCTGTGGTCAAAGACAGGCAGGCTGCAGCAGCTTCAGCCGTCCTCTACACGCGTGGCTCAGCAGGCAAAGTCTGCACCTAGCTTTAAGCTAACTTACAGAAATGCTGCTGTGTTAGATGCAACCATTACAAGCTTCATTTCATCTGACTGGCTTTAATGTGACTGGCAGGCTGTTCACCAAAGTATTTGGTTTAAAGTGTTGAGACAGCAGCAGACTGAGGCTCACTAGTAATAACTGCTGGTCTGAATTTAATGCTCCGGTAACGACAGTTAGACTGGTTCTTATTGCAGGTGGAGGTTTACTTTAGGCGTAGTCTGTGGACAGATGACAACAAAAGCCAAACTGGTTACTGCCACACCTTCCCAGGAAGTTCCTCTAGGTGTGTGTGTGTGTGTGTGTGTGTGTGTGTGTGGGGGGGGGGGGGGGGGGGGGGGGTACCCACCAAGAACTCCCTGATAGTCAACCAGGTCAAAGTAGACCACAGCTACAGACGTCCAGACGCCCAGCAGGGCCAACACGATGAACCAGGTGAAGAAGCTGCTGCCACTGGAGTCGGCCTTCTTCCCATTCTTGTTAGACGGCTGGCTTTTAGCACCATCTGGAAAGACAACACACGTGATGTCAGGTTCAGCTGTGGCCCTCACAAACTTTTCCTTTACACACTCAGAACATTGAAATAGAAGTTGAAGTACATTGACCTTAATGCTACTTTAGAGTTACAAGTGTGACTAATGATGAGAGCGACGAAACAGCAGTGAACACAGCGAGGAGCTTGAAGTCCTCCTGTGTGTTTATGAAGCCCAACTGCACGGCGTGAACACACCTGCAGGACGAAGTGTTCAAAGAAATGTTGAGGACAGTCTGAGCTTTGGACGTACATCCATAAACTGCCCTCATTTTGAAACTCTGAGCATGCTTAATCCCAGGAAACACGCCCCCACAGGATGCCCACACTGGGCGCCGCCGGGCCCCCACACTGGGCGCCGCCGGGCCCCCACACTGCGGGCTGCTGTGGAGCGTGAACCAGAATGTTGCTTAAAAAAAGAAAGGGGGGGAAAAAAAGCAGATTTTAGCTCCACCCTTATTTCCAGGAGGTCACCACATAGTTCAGGTGTTTGGACACCATGCCCTTTCACCCCTCCCACCACTGTGTGTCCACTCAGAGGAAACAAACAGCAGATCTGACCCTTCAAAGAAAGCTTGTGTGAGTGGATCAGGGCCTGATTCTGCTGCTCTGCAGTAAATCGATCAGATTCAGAGTTCTTCTCTCTTCCTGAGGCTGTGAATCACTCGCACCCTCAGATTTCTGACGGTGCATTTTCCACAGCAGTCACATTTCCCTGGTGTAAATAATCTGAAATCATTTGAGGACATTACTGTGCCAGTGCCGTGTATGTGGTGCTGGGACAGTAGAGTGTAGCCAAGGATCTATTCTTGGAGTGACAAAGACACGCTCGCTGTGAGAACATGGTGGCAGAGAGAACGAACAGGTGCTAAAGTCCGCTACATGCTAGGTCAAACCTCCTTCCTCTGCACACCTGAAACATGCCAGGTCCCCAACTCATCCAACCTGTGCTGTGACATCATCTTTTCCTCTGCAGACGTTTGTGTGTTTCTGGCTGAATCCATACGTGGGCATGATTGCAGCTGGGAGTGTAAATCTAACTCACAGCAGGCAGCAGCAGCAAAGGCGTGACTACGTGTTAGAAGAAGCTCTCACTCAGTCACACATCTGGATCACAGCATCGTAACACACCTGGATGTTAAACCTGGACACTGACTGAACACTCGCTCCTCCAGCAGGTATTAAATACTCGTCCACCCAGGCCATGCTGCTTGGTATTCGATAGCCTCACCTTGGTTTTCTGCAGCTAGCACTGCGGGCACTGCTGTAACACCAGGAGAGGCGGCAGACTCCAGGGTCACTGGATCACCCATCTATGGCGTATGGTGGACCAACAGGAGGTTAACCGGCCAAAAAGAAGCGTGCAGCCCAGCGACGGCGAATATCAGCTCAGCCGCTCCCTCTATGTGGCCCCGCCCTCTCTCTCTGTTTACTGGCTTTCTTTCTGTTGCTCATCCAGCGTCATCATGCGTGCCATTCTTCTCTCTGAGACGATATGGCTTCTAGAGGTCATACACAGCTATTAATAGTGCTGTTAAACCAGCTGGCCCTCGCACAGAGAGGGGAGGACATTATTTAAACGCTCCCTGCCTGATATTGTGAACTTTAAAATCCTCCATGTTTACTTTGCAGGGTGCACCTGCCGACTGCACCTTCAGTATTCTTACAGCAGCAGTAAAACAAGGTCCTGGAAGGATGTCAGAGCAGACAGCTGCAACATGTCACACACGTAACAAACACGTAACTACATGAAGAGACATTTGTGCCACTGCATGTAACTGGGAACAAACCACTTCACCAATCACGGGCTTGTTGGTTAAAATGAGATGAAACTCCAACCATCAGCATGGACTCAGATCAAACATCTTTGCCATGAACTGAGGGGGTTCCAGACGCTACAGATGAACACAGCGTGCAGCACCATCAGTCACGGTCAATCATCAGGAGGCTTGTTTTTCTCATAAACTGGTTTCAGTTGGTTTGTGCTACTGTAACATGTCCAAATAAAGCCCCACCAAATACTAACTTTGCTTTTTTATGTCTGAGAACTTAAACATTGACAAATTCAAACTATAATGGATCCAAACTTGGTGTGGCCTCCACAACAGTCCCAGTTTGCTGAGCTAGAGCCAAGGTAAAGAAACACCGTGTTGTGAGCAGCGTCTATCAGGGAGGGTTACATTTGTCAAAGGTTTCAACAATCATCAGGCTGTTGATTAAAAAGCTTCATTCACTCTCGCACTCTCTCCCATAATGCATGTTTTGACCTGTCTCCCGTACTTGTCTTGTCCTCACCCACAGCTGGTGGCAGCACATTACAGCCCCTCCCTGAGCCTGGTTCTGCCTGAGCTTTCTCCGCTGTTGTCGTTGCTTCTTACAGGGATCGCCTGATTGTTGGAGGATATCCTTACACTACGACGGCCCAGGTCCCTACCACATGGTAAATGAAGTAGATCTTGTGTTTAAATGGAAGCCCCATAAAGACTCCTTTATAAACTTTAGTGCACGTTTGTTAAGTTAATGAATATTTGTCTTTAACAATGAAGTCTACCAAAATAAAAGAATGTTGGGCTTTCTGTTTGTTTTTCACCAAGCAGGCATGCTGCATTGTGTCTTTGGAAAACACAGCCCTCTTCCCAGCTGCACAGTTAAGCTACGTCAGCAATTTATCAGATCGTTTCTCCACCCGAGGCAGGAGCAACCCCACATAACTTCACCGAGTGAGCCACAGGTGCCACTCTCACAGCCAACACAGGAAAAACGAGCTTTCACAAAGGCTTTGACACAAATGAAGTCCTGCTAACGTGCTGTTACATAACCGGCCTGTTTGAAGCTTAAAGTTAGTGCATGTACCAGCAATTACACACAAAACCTTAGAAACAAGAGCTCGGCAATATACTGCACATGAAAACTGGTTCAGGGCTGAGAAACTTTAAGCAGCCTCAGCAGAATGCAAATCATGAACAAAGAAATCCAAGAAATCCAGTGATTGTTGTATTTGGCAAATGTGTTGAAAACTGTCACGACACCGTGAGGTCCTTACCCAGTGACTGCAAGCAGAACAGAATAGAATAGAATAGAACAGAAGAGAACAGAACAGAACAGAAGAGAACAGAATAGAACAGAACAGAACAGAAGAGAATAGAACAGAAGAGAACAGAACAGAACAGAAGAGAACAGAATAGAACAGAACAGAACAGAAGAGAATAGAACAGAACAGAACAGAACAGAACAAAACAAAACAGAAAAGAATATAAATGAAGAGAATAGAATATAACAGAACAGAATAGAATAGAACAGAACAAAACAAAATAGAACAGAATAGAATATAACAGAAGAGAATAGAATATAACAGAATAGAATAGAACAGAACAAAACAGAATAGAACAGAATAGAATAGAACAGGACAGAATTGAATAGAATATAACAGAATAGAATAGAACAGAATATAACAGAAAAAAAACAGAATAGAACAGGAAGGAATTGAATAGAATATAACAGAACAGAACAGAACAGAATAGAATATAACAGAACAAAACAAAACAGAATAGAACAGAACAGGACAGACCAAAGTAGAACAGAACAGAATTGAATAGAATATAACAGAATAGAATAGAATATAACAGAATAGAGTAGACTAGAATATAACAGAACAGAATAGAACAGAACAAAACAAAACAAAACAGAACAGAATAGAATATAACAGAATATAACAGAATAGAATAGAACAGAATATAACAGAATAGAGTAGACTAGAATATAACAGAACAGAATAGAACAGAACAGGACAGAACAAAGCAGAATGAACAGAACAGAATAGAACAAAATAGAACAGAATAGAACAAAACAAAACAGAATAGAACAAAACAAAACAAAACAGAATAGAACAGAATGAACAGAATAGAATATAACAGAACAGAACAGAACAGAATAGAACAAAATAGAACAGAATAGAACAAAACAAAACAGAATAGAACAGAATAGAACAGGACAGGACAGAACAAAGCAGAATAGAATAGAACAGGACAGGACAGGACAAAGCAGAACAAAACAAAACAGAATAGAACAGGACAGAACAAAGCAGAACAGAACAGAATAGAATAGAACAGAACAGAACACAATAGGACAGGACAGAATAGAATAGAACAGAATAGAACAGAACAAAACAAAGCAGAACAGAACAAAACAAAACAGAATAGAACAGAATAGAACAGAACAGAACAAAACAAAGCCGAACAGAACAGAATAGAACAGAACAGAACAAAGCAGAACAGAACAGAACAAAACAAAACAGAATAGAACAGGACAGAACAAAGCAGAACAGAACAGAATAGAACAGAACAGAACAAAACAAAGCAGAACAGAACAGAACAGAACAGAATAGAACAGAACAGAACAAAGCAGAACAGAACAGAACAAAACAAAACAGAACAGAACAGGACAGAACAAAGCAGAACAGAACAGAATAGAATAGAACAGAATAGAACAGAACAGCCGTTTATTGTCACTGTGTTTTGTTTTCTGTAAGAAGCAGGTTCTAATGCTATATTCTGTACTGGTACAATTGCACAATAGCATTGCTACAAGCAGCTATGTGGCAACATTGTGAACACAGCGAGTATTTCCGGTTTCCACAGGCATGTTCTCCTCGTTGGAATTATTAAGACTTCCAACAGATGAAGGGAATGAGGGCTGACGACCATCCTTAGTCTTACTGACCCAACTGACACTGGATATGCAAACAGTGTGGCAGAGACACACCTCTGTTTGCTCACTTGTGATGTTACTCTGTGATGCTGCCAAAACATGTTCAGTCCATTATGCCCACAAGACGGCAAATGAATAATATGAGACAAAACAATTACATAACTACATGTTACAAAATGAACATTAGAACATGTAAATAAACAAAGAACTGGCACTGGACGACCTCTGCAGAGCAGTTATTATCTGATCCTCAACATCAAACATTCATATGCACGTACCACCAGTCTGAGTCCACAGGCCCAGCCTTTGGAGCTACAGCAGCTTCAGTTTCTCTGAAAAGGCTTGAAGTGTGTTTATGGAGCTCTTAGCCACTCTAACAGAAGCACATCTGTCAGGTCAGATACCAAGTACACTAAGAACCAGCTCCCACAGTGTCTGGACCTTGGAATGGTCTCTATAAGCTGAAGCATTGAGAGGTCCTTCACTGGAACCAAGTATGAACTCCCAATCCCAGACTCAATGTGTTCTCAATCCAGAGAACAGCGTCCACTGATCTAGAACCCAGAGGACCTGTGCTGGCTGATATACGGCTTGGATGCAGGTGCTTGGCCCACTCTGTGTTCAGTGCTCTGGTAGACCTTGGGCCCTGTGGTGACCACTGGGCCCTCAGCATAGGGCTCTGTGACGTGGCCTACTGCTTTGTGGCTGAGCTGCCGCCGTCCCCAACCGCTTCCACTTTGTTGTGATAACACCAACAGTTGACTCTGGAATTTCATGAGTGGACTTGTTAGTGTCCTATCACAGCACCACGCTGGGATTCACTGAGAGCGACTCATTACAAATGCAGCCTGCCTGGTTTTATACACCTGTGGCCATGGAAGTGATTGAAACACCTGAATTCAGTGAGATGGATGGTGACTAGAATAATTTGGGCATCTTTACAAATAACAGCAGCTGAATGATCCAGAGAGCCCGCTTTCAAAATCTGATTATATGACCACACTTAGAATATTCATGAGCAGCCCGCTGCTACACGTGTTACAGAGGATGAGGTATACACTGATAGATACGCTGAAGCGGTTCTCCTCGTGCCCTCATGCTGTGACAGAAAACAAAGCACAAACTGGACGATCTCAGAGGATTACTTGTTGCTTTTAAGTATCCAGTAACACAATTTTACCCCAAAAAGGACTAACAGGAAATCTGAGGCATATCCATTTGCTGGGATGCATCCAACAGCTCCACATGAAAAGAAAACGTCTGAAAGCATGCAGTAACACACCACTTTGTTGTTGTGTAAACTCCATGTTCATATGAGCACGGCACAAACACGCACATGCACAGTGCTGTCCTCCAGAGCTCTGCAGAGTCTCTGTCACATTCTGAACACACTGTTCAGCCCGAGCAGCTCCTCTTATATAAGGGCTGCTGTGCACGCCTTCAAACTTACCTCGATTCCCTCAAGCTTTTAGAGTGTGTCCAAGCTCATGCACGTCCACATGTGCACAGCTTTGTGTACTACAGAGGACACTGGAGCTCTGCACGGTCTCTGCAGAGCTCTGATCTTCAGCCAGCTTTTACAGGAACACTTTTTCCTCATTGGGGCACCATGTTTTCAAACACACACATTTTAAAAGCCACGTCATACGACTGCAGCTGCATGCGCTTCCTCAGTGCAGCAGGCTGGTTCAGTTTGTGGCGCCAGGATCTGCTGCAGTACGCAGCACATTCCACTGATGGTGGCAGCGACCTATGTGCAGGAACCAACCCCACGCCGGGCTTTGTTGTGACAGATCCCCAGAAAGTCACTAGCATTAGATCAGACTGCTGTCTGTTGAAGCTAGCGTCGAGCTACTTTGATTAGATCACAGGGACAAACAAACTAGTCAACTCTGAGCAACTGTGCAGTTCCAGGTGTCCACAGGTAGGGCTGCACGATTTTGCATAAAATGAGAATCACGATTTTTTGGCTTAGAATTGAGATCATGATTCTCTCACGATTCTCTTTTCCAGTATAAATATTTATTGCACTTATTAACTGCACAT
The DNA here is from genome assembly GCF_965226115.1 of Aulonocara stuartgranti. NCBI lineage: Eukaryota > Metazoa > Chordata > Actinopteri > Cichliformes > Cichlidae > Aulonocara > Aulonocara stuartgranti. The sequence continues at coordinate 36,361,526 of NC_138954.1, read as the reverse complement.
CAACTTCGTAACAGTTGAGACTGAACATAAAAACAATTCCGTCTCCACCGTTGCTCGACGCTGCGTGTACAGAGCAGGTAGTGCAACAATAGAAAAATAGTTGCGGGACGGCACTGTGTAGCGTTTGTCTAGGGTGTTGATCATTTTCCTAAATCCCTCGTTTTGCACAGTGTTGATGGAGCCATATCTTTGGTCAGGTGATAAGTAATAGCCTCCGTAGTTTCTTTGTGCCTGCGCGAGTTCGACGGGTATAGGGAAGCGCTGTATAAGGTTCCCGTTATTGATGTTTGGGTGGTTGACCGGGACGGATTTTCTCCTGTCACTTTCTCGTCATCCCTGACGTGCTCTCCGTTGTTGTTTCCTGCTAATTTTAGCATCACACGGCACAGCTTCTGTATCACGTGGTATAAGGCTCCGCCCTTGTCATTTGTTGAGCAGGAAGAGTGAGCGCTTGTTTTCATGCAGAGTACGTCCCGGATCAAAACGCGGTACAATCGTCGTCTTTTTTTTTAAATCGTTGTCATTTGGAAATGAGATCGCACACAAGTATGAATCGAGATCGGGATTTTCTAACGATTAATCGTGCAGCCCTATCCACAGGTGTCTTTACAACCTCTCTAACCACATTTCAACTGGACTGGAAGACAAAACATCAGACTGAAAGCCAATGGATATGAAACATTAATGAAAAAGACATTTGAGTTTATCATTTAAAGTTAAAGAAAGACGAACTGACTGTTTGTTTTTCTTTGGCTCTTTCTGGTTTCTTTATTAACTTCCATTATATTCGTCTATATCGAGTCTTCAGCTCTTGTTGGTCTTATTTAGGCTTTGAGGGTTGCTTTTAGTTTCCTGTCACGTTCCATTTCTGTGTTTGTCCTTCGTCTTCCATGTTTCCCTGTCTTATCCTCCTCTCGCTCCATGTGTAAAATGCCATTCCACTGTCCGTTATGTCTCCCTTCCTGTTTTATTTTGGTAGCACCTCTGCGCCTTTGTTCCTCACTGTGCCACAGCTGTGTAACCTCTGCATTATGCACCATGTGTCTTTGCATATTAGGAGTCTCTGGCACCGCCACTGTATTCGTGGTTTTGAACTTATTCTCTGGACATCAGCATAAAATGCTCATGTTGAGTTAAATTTCTGCATCATGCATTTGGCTCTGCAAAATTAATCACACAGCATATTATGACGGCTCCAAACCAAAACACGATACCTGACACAGATGCACAAACGCTGTGCTCTCATGCAAGGTTACATGGAGCCACCGCCGTGCTCAGGGTTGGATTTAGAACAACAACACGCTCAGCAAACGCAAAGGACACAAAACATCACACATCAGCCCCCGAGGAGCAGACGCAGCCATTACCCTTCCATCTGAGATCCCAGCCCTTTGGAGAGGGGAAGCAGCAGCCCTGAGGGACGGTAATGTGGAAAGTCAAGAAGGCATGTGACAAGGAAACATAATGAGAAACATAATGAGAAACATAATGAGAAATGGGAAAGTGCACATTTCAGCAGAAACACACCAATGACAAAGAGGACGAGATCTAGCATCCAGGTATGATCACATGCTCCAAAGTCCCGACAAGCACGCTTCACTGTCCCCTCTTTAATCTAGAGTCAATATTAAGTGAGCAGCTGTCACTGTTTGATCACATGAGGTAACAAAGTGCACACGTCTTGCAGCCATTGGTTAGCAGTGAAAAGGACCTGCCTGAGTAAATTTGGAGGAAGACATGGCTGACAGACGGGTGGTTCTGCTCCAGTCTACATGCCAAACACAACTGGGCAGGACACGAACCCCAGTTTCTCTCTGATGCATCTACTGGAGTATGAAAGGCTGTGAATGGTTGATAAGCGCTTTGTGTGCTCCAGGAGAGGAGACAACCAGCCCAAATCTCTTTCTTATAACCAAGCAGTCATAAATATGGAGAAAGCTGAGGAATCGGAGTGATTTTAACCAGGACACATCCTTTCTACACATATGGAACAAATAAAACACAAATGTGTAGGACTGAGTTCTTGCATTCAAATCAACAGTAAACAGACCGGTTCTGATACATCACTTTTCTGCTCTACTTCAGAGCACTGAAAGTGCATGATACGACACGCCTCTTTCACCTGCTCATAGTTCTCAGGCTATCATGACTCTTCACAATCTAGTGAAGTGAATCACTCTGAATGTGACTGTATTTACTTACAGCAGTTAGAAGCCTACAGAGTCGCGGCTGTTTTTAATGCACTGAGGGTCTAAAGATCATGGACAGGATCATTTGTGCCATTTTGCATCCTGTATCAGTGATGCTGAAAAAAAATACTTCATGCATGTATTATTCTCAACTATTGTGATTCGTTACCATCAGGTTCTTTTACAAACTCCCTGAAAAGCCTTCAGCTAATCCAAAATGCTGCAGCAAGAGTCCTGACAGGGACTAGAAAGAGAGCAGATTTCTCCTTCATTGGCTTCCTGTTAAATCCAGGATTCAAAATCCTGCTCCTCACATACAAGGTCTTAAATAATCAGGCCCCATCTTATCTTAATGACCTTGTAGTACCATATCACCCTATTAGAGCACTTGGCTCTCGCTCTGCAGGCCTACTTGTTGTTCCTAGAGTATTTAAAAGTAGAATGGGAGGCAGAGCCTTCAGTTTTCAGGCCCCTCTTCTGTGGAACCAGCTTCCAGTTTGGATTCAGGAGACAGACACTATCTCTACTTTCAAGATTAGGCTTCAAACTTTCCTTTTTGCTAAAGCATATAGTTAGGGCTGGCTCTCTAACTATGCTGTAAAAGGCTGAGCCTACTGGGGGCTTCCAGTGGTGAACTGAGCATTTAAATTTGTCAAGTTTGATACAGTTTTGACTTTGTCTCTTTGTCTCTGGAGTGGTGACGTCCATGACACAGTCCACTGTTTGTACGTGGGATAACATAAGATTGCAGAGACCTGGTAGCAATGCCCTCAGTAAAACTGACTACAACATTAGAGGTCTGGTGATAGAGGTAACTGTATACTTGGTTAGGCTGAAATGGGACAAACAGGCAGAGTTTAAAACCAATGGCAGCACAAATCTGTTAAACTGACTTAAATGAAAAGCCAGAACTACATTTGGGATTGCAGTTATTTGTGTTATACACCAGGAGCCAGTGTGTAAGTCGGAGCTAAAACCATGTTACTAATGTTATAAAGAAAATAGTTTACCAAGACAAAAGCACTGACGGACGGAGTTTTCACTTTTCCACAACATGCTGACAGCCTGGGCCAAGTGCTAACACTGTGGTTTGTTTGCTTTGTCTTTTTATGAACAAGTTCTCAGATGCATGTCTGCTTCAAACACTGAACATGACCTTAATGCATCTTTCAAAGCTGCAAAGAGACGATATTTCTCTCACCCAACAAGAAAACCCTGGAAAAGCTGCAGATGGAGTCATTAAACTACAAGTCACATAGCAACAGCACTTTATAGAACATTCTAAATCTTTGAATTTTGCAAAAAAATGAATAGTTCGTTTACGATTGTTAAATAAATAGTAATAAAACGTTAGCATTTTTCCAGTGCTTATGCCACACATGCCTTGCCTAGCTCTATCTACTCTTATTAATAGCAGTTTATAAAGAGATCGGTTTATTCGAGCAGCGTTCCACGACAGTCCAGTTTCTCGTGCAGCCCTCTGAGCCCACCCCTGGGCTACAGGGATGTCGAGGGAAGGGTCAGGAAAAGCATTAACCACCAAACAAAAATGGCTGCTTTTGCAGTTCTTGGGATTCCCCTGCAGGTCAATACCTGGACCTCACACACATTCATGTGTTCACCTAATCAACTTGGAGCTATGCTTGGACTTATCAAAGTACAGCTAAGTTTCCCTATGTTGACAAAGAACCAACTCTAGTTGCACACTCTGTGAAAAAGACAGAAAAACGGAGGTATTATCTGCAACAATTAGTCAAACTATGAAAATGTTTTTGGAGACCAAAAGCACCGGTTCTATTCTGGGCCACAGGTTTTTCTAAACGTCACACTGCCTTTGGATTTACTACAGCATGCAAAACTCTTCAACACGTCTGCTACATCTACGTGCTGTAAAATAGAGGCAAACGTAGTATTACATGCTTTAATTAAGTGAATTATGCAACATAAGGAAGGATGGAGAGCGTGGGACGAAGCAGGTTAGACACGGAGTGTTTTAACAGGCACTGAGCTTGATGTAAAGAGACATGTTACCTCTACGGAGCTGTTACAGATCATATTGAAACGAGGGGGGGAAATATGGGATTTTGCACTGCTCCAGTAGTGAGCATGCCCTGTCCTCTTTGAGATTCATTCACAGTCAGAGAGCTGGAGAAAAGTGGGGCAAAACAGCAAGAGTGGAGTGGTTAACTAACAATGAACTAAACATTTTTATTTTCCATATGTTATGTTGGTCTTGTTCTTTCCTGATCTGTGCCAGCTAAACAAAGACAGCTCAGTATAAGCTGTCTTAGTGTTTCAGGTCTTCAGCACACTAACCAGATGCTCATCTCCCGCTGTCACCACAGTGGAGTCTTTATCCATCGTTTGCAGAACACTGTCATGACCTGCTCGTATAGTTTCCTGTGCTAACCTTAACCCTGAGATGTGCAAAGGGAGAACTGTAAACGAGCACAGTGAGGACAGAGTGTACTCTGCATGTGAGCCTCAGCACATGGGGCCCTCATCGGCCTTTGACTCATCACCTTACTCAATCATAAAGTACGTTAAGATGTGACAACGAATATTTCATTTTTTTGCACCTCACATGTTATTTCCAAAAATAAACAAAAACGGGACTGAGATTAAACAGAAGACTGCGCAGGCTCAGCGACGGGCCTGAAACTACAACCATGGAGGAGAGCCTTTGGATGGAGGAGAGCCCCGGGAGCCACGTAGGAGCCCACCGCGGATACTGACACGTGAGCAGAAAGTGACGGGGATAAACTGGGGGCGGGGTCCCGCAGTCCACACTGACTGGCCCAACAGGCCTGCCAACATCACCAACGCAACGAAGCCTCACGAGAGACGGCTAACGTTATCTGTCGCGTGCGAGGCAATGTTGCCCGGTAATCCCGGGAGCTAGAGTCGCCATGGTGAACCGACCTGAAGGCTGGGTGGAGCGGCCGTGTCAGGCAGACCTGCGCTGTTGCGATAATTACAACTATCCGCGCTGGAGGCAGCGCTAACCAACAAAAGCACTCAGGTGTCGCTCAGCCAGCAGTCTCTCAACACCGACTCCTGAACCACGGCTAAACCATCCCCGCGCGGAGCAGCTAGCTAGGATGAAATAACAGAGCGACAGCCAATCAACTTCCAAAGGCCTGCCAGTGAAAGCTGGCGGCTACATCATCCCAGCCGACGCTATCGTGACAGAATCAAACCCACCTTTTGGTTTTGGGTTCCCTTTGCTGCCCTTCTTTGAAACCATAGCTGAGTCCTTGGTTGCAGGACCGGAAACGACGGGAAGACGGGAACGACCGGTGCTTGTTGAAAGCGGAGAAGAGAAATCAAAATTTCTGCTCCTATCTGATAAAACTCGCAACCAAAGAAACCCCGCCCGCTTTACCACTGACGGCTCTCTCTGCCAATGAATGCCTTGTTACACAAAGATGGGCGGGGTTTGGAAATGTTATGACCAATGGGTATCGAGAAGCCTTAGGCTTATTCAGCCGTGTGGATAATCTTATCTTTGCCCCTCCCCCTCGCTGCTTTGGAACGTGGCAATATGGTAGATCCCCCTCACTGCCATGTTTATTCCACTCACCATCTAAACATCTAAATGTCAAAATATGAGCATAAAACATTTCTCTTAACAACAGCGTAAAGATCTGCGGCCTTTAAAATCAGTGTTTACAAGCAAAACAAAGAAAAGCAGCAGCGAGCACATTCAAATAGTTTCTGCTGGACATTTGATCACAGTGCTAACATATTACGTTTTACATGATATTCCATAGTACAGTGTTCTATTACACGAAGAAACAATTAGTAAACAGTAATACTAATAGTAAATAGCATAATACTACATTTACTAATGCAATGGTTTCAGTCAGCCAGATAATTTGCTAATAATTTAATTGTCCAATCTGACTCCGGAGGCAGCACAAGTGATAACTCTCTGGACTCATTAACTCATTTCTGTTTCTGTCGTTTAAATGCACACATTTACATATGTACCTCCTACCAGTGCGTGGCGGTAGTGTACCAATTCGTCGTTTGCCAACTGCCAATAACGAAGAAGAAAAGTCCGCCGCTGATTATCCCAGGTGCATCGCTGTTTATACAGGATGTCACAGGAGATGCAGATGCATCCCTCAGCAAACCATCTCAAATATTTCCTTGTAACATGTGTGTTGTCACTAACATGGCTGGACACATGCTGCACAGTTATTTGTCAACAGAAATTCTTTGGATTGAGCAGCATTGCCACAGCCACACTGTGGTGCAACATAAATATGCTGTCATAACTCAGGGGCGTCGAACGCCAGGCCTCGAGGGCATGTCCTGCAGGTTTTAGACGTGTCCTTGATCCAACACAGCTGATTTAAATGGATAAATGACCTCCTCATCATGTCTTGTAGTTCTCCAGAGGCCTGGGAATGAACTAATCATGTGATTCAGGTGTGCTGACCCAGGGTGAGATCTAAACCTGCAGGACAGTGGACCCCCCTGTCATATCTGCTGTAGGCTGACAAGTCAGATTTGGACATCTGTGATATCAGTGATTCCTGAAGAAGCCAGTCATGCCCAACGTACGCTTCGACAGGAAATCTATGTCATAGCCTACCCTGTGACCTACGTCGTGACCTGATGTACACCTGAGAATTTTAAGCACACATCGGATTGATGCAGCCCACAGCTGTTGTGACTGGCCTGTACTGTTGATTCATGCTGTGCATTTGTTCCACCCAGTTCTGGATTTAATCAGTGAGAGAATAACAATCATAACCTCAGCATAAAGAATAATAACGTCAGTTTAAGGATTCGGTAGATTCCTGGGTGTCAGTGGTGAAACCATCAAAATTCACTGGAGGGAACGTACAAAAAAGCATAAATCCCCAGTAAGAGGTCGCTTCTCCTGGGCACGTGTCAGTTGTTGCAACAATAAAGTGGATAAAAACGATGAGAAATTCATTAATTAGCTGCTGAAAATGGCTTTTAAATATTCACAGGTGTGTGATGTATAGACATATAACGTGCACGTCCAGCCTGTCACAGTGCCCAACTTCACACTCAGCAGTTTTATGAGATTTTTCTGGTCAGCGCAGACAGAAGAACCCAGACCTTGTATGTGCTCCTTTCAAACTTGGAGGTGGTTTTTCTCATTCCCGCTGCTTCACAGTCAGCTGTGAGACAGTCCCTCAGGTCACCACCTGAAGAAGCAAGGTGAAGCACAGCATCCACAAAATGTGGCCCCGAATTTATCCTGTCCATTAAAATGTTGAGGAGCAGCCGTGGTGAAGTCCATGTATGCTGGTTAGGCAAAATCCCACACTCAAATATCTATAAGAGGATACGGTGAGCTTCTAGGACCACAACGAAGGCCGCTTTGTTCCTCCTGTGAGGTCTGGCTCTCCTGTATCCTGTACAGAGCCTTCTCAGGGAGGCTGCGTTGGAATTTGCACACAAAATCCTTAAAAGCCCAGAACAGACTTTTTGCCAATCAGCTTCTTTCTCAAAAAACAAAAACCCAGCAGTGTTTACATTTTCACACCAAATTCACATCATGTTTTAATAAGAGATTTTTGGGATTGCATCCAATGATACCAAATTTGTTTAAGTTCAATTCAATGTTATTTATACAGCACCAAATCACAACAGCAGTCGCCTCAAGGCGCTTTATACTGTCAGGTAGACCCTACAATAATACATACAGAGAAAACCCCAACAATCATATGACCCCCTATAAGCAGCACTTTGGCGACAGTGGGAAGGAAAAACTCCCTTTTAACAGGAAGAAACCTCCAGCAGACCCAGGCTCAGGGAGGGGCGGGGCCATCTGCTGTGATTGGTTGGGGTGAGAGAAGGAAGACAGGATAAAGACATGCTGTGGAAGAGAGACAGAGGTTAATAACAGATATGATTCAATGCAGAGAGGTCTGTTAACACACAGTGAGTGAAGAAGAAACACCCAGTGCATCATGGGAATCCCCAGCAGCCTACACCTATTGCAGCATAACTAAGGGAGGATTCAGGGTCACCTGGTCCAGCCCTAACTATATGCTTTAGCAAAAAGGAAAGTTTGAAGCCTAATCTTGAAAGTAGAGATAGTGTCTGTCTCCTGAATCCAAACTGGAAGCTGGTTCCACAGAAGAGGGGCCTGAAAACTGAAGGCTCTGCCTCCCATTCTACTTTTAAATACTCTAGGAACAACAAGTAGGCCTGCAGAGCGAGAGCGAAGTGCTCTAATAGGGTGATATGGTACTACAAGGTCATTAAGATAAGATGGGGCCTGATTATTTAAGACCTTGTATGTGAGGGGCAGGATTTTGAATCCTGGATTTAACAGGAAGCCAAAACAGGAGAAATCTGTCTTTTATAAAATCTCTATATTATCAAAAAATGAAGATTTGTCAGCGTCTTCAGGCTCTCCAGTTACTCTGGGTTTCAGGAAAGACAAACATGATAAGTGACAATAACTGTTGTTTGCACCCAACAGTGGAACAATCTGAAGTACAGCAGGTAAGTAAATCTATTTCTATATATGCTATTGACATGAAATCATTTTCAGTTAGTTGCACGATTGTTTTCCAGTTGCTGGTAGATTCCAGCCGGTGCCAGCACGCTCCATGCCTTTTTGTATGCTCAATACTTTTCCTTGTGTCATTTCTCACTATTGCACATAACTGCACTTATGGACATCTGTGGTTTGACATCCGGTTAAAATTTTTTAAATTAAAACAATGTTTTTCATTTTTAGGTGTAGCTCTCTTCCGCCCCCTGCTGACAGCACAGAGACACTGTTCTAGGATGACCTGGACTTCTGGACCCATTGTAACACACACAGAAAGATTGTAGGTCTGACCAACTGTCTCAGCTGTGGGCAAATAGATGGCAGTCAATAAAGTTCTAAAAGGTAATTTATTGACACAATAATCAAAAGAGAAAAGATAAAACAGTCCAGTGTCGCATTTGCAGATCAAGTAAAAAACACACAGTCCCAAGGCCAGAGCCAGCTATGCTACGACACCACATGTTGACTTCAACAGTTGTCCTCGCAGACCCACCACCCTGTAAGCAGATCGCCAGTGATCACTCCAGCCTCTGCAACTCCGCTGCCTTTAGGCTGTGGCATATAATAGGCCCCGGCCTGCACAGAGAGACAAAATAACACAGCAGTGTTTGTTGTGTGTGCTAGTGTATCAGTGCAATCAATTACACCTGCCTCTAATTAGTCCAACCCCAGTATGTCCAGTATATGTACCCAGTACGTGAGATCAGTTTACTTCATTTATGCAGCAGCAAATCACAACAACAGTCACCTCGAGGTGGTTTTTATTATAAGGTAGACCCTACAATAATACAGCGGTCAGGTAGGTATAAGGAGACACTGCCCCCCAGTGGACGGATCTGATTGACAATAAACATTTATTTTACATGTTTAATCTGCATGTACTCACAGCTCTACCGGAGCAAGCATGAGCACACTGTCTTCTTCTAAAGATGTGCACACGGGCTCACACAGTACTCACTAAACCAGTTGGTTCTACGGATTTCCTCCCAGAGGAATCCGATTTACACACACTGTCCGTGAAATCAGACTTGGATGGATTGAAACAACCAGTGCCAACGACAGTCGTGCTGTTAGCTTCACTATATGCTTTGTGTACAGATGAGCTGACCATGTTTAGAGTCCACAAGACTGGAATAAAAGCTAAAAGAAACGAACACTGAAAACACAGAGCTCGGTGTCGTCACAGGATCCTGTAGTTTTTAGACTCTAAACGTAATAAAAGCACATCACACTGCATTAATTAAAACGATGAACTTGCTCTGAGTATGTCGTAACTACAGTCCATGCATTCATCTGAAGTTATGGGATTTCTCCACAGTGGGCTGAGCCAGATAAAAACGTTCTTGCAGCCTCTTGTTGAATTTCCAAAGTTTTCTTTTAGAGGCTAAAATGAGATACGTGTGGTTTTCAAAATAAAAGCCCCAAGTTGTTGCAGAAAGTTAGTAGTATGCATAAAAGTATGAAAGCCATAAAAATGTTTCCTGGATGCTACAAGCAGAAATATACTGACTTTCAAAATAAAACTGCAATGGATCTTAGGCTCTTTTTAAAAGAATGCATCTACCCTCAAAAACAAAGTTCCTTAAAGTTTATTATGTGTTTTTGATAACACTATTGTATTATTAGCAGCCTGCGAGTCTGAGTGGAGCTGTAGGTGAGGCGACTCGCACACAGAGGAGCACGATAGCCTTTGTACCACATTGGAAAGTTAAATATGTGGAGAAGAGTTCAGTGGGAGCACAGCAGCATGTGGCCATGACCAGAGACACACCAGCACACAGAAGGACACACAGGAACCCTCGACCTTCTTGAATGCTCTTAAAAAGCAGGTTAGCAGCAGCTGTCCAGGTGTTCTGCCTGAATGTTTCCTTGTTACTATTCCAGAAAGCTGCTTAGAGAAAACTTGCCTAATAGAGTTCAGAGTTCACATGTTGAAGAAAAATACCAAATATTGACTTTCAGGCTTGTCATCATTGTGCAAACACTGATTTGCCTTATGTGCTGTATTTCCACGTATGTTTGCACATAAAAAACAGCTGTTTCCCACGCTGCTGTGGAATGGGACGTGACAGCAGCACACGTGAAACACACAAAAATGCATCTGAAATTCATCAATGAAGATTTACTCCAGCTGCTGAGCAGCTTCAGATGAAATCCTGCCAGCATGTCGCTCGCTCTGTGACGCGTTCAATGATTAGCTCTTTGGGTGTGCACAGGTATGTTTCATCAAGTTCTGTATTTACTGTGGGTGGTGTAATAACTACACATTATTGCAAGACCACCTCAAAACAAAGTTAGTCGTTGGACTTCATGTAGTTAAGCTGGAAATATTACTTTAACTTTAGCCAACAGATAAGGACAGATAGGGAGGTCAGGGCCTGGGATTCATCCCAACAACAAGCTTTTGATCAAAGATGTGATAAAGAGCTTGCTGTAGATCACCTCCTGATTTTCACTATTGATTGGCTGCTAACATTTGGGTTTGTAGTGTTGGAGAGAACACAATGTTCCCTGAACTCTGCCGACGCTGATATGCATGCTGACTGAATGCTGATCAAAGGTCTGTGGTACGAGCACACAAATCTCATATTTTTATATCGACAAAACAAAGAACTGCTTTCTTTTTTTTTTATTATGCTGATTTATTTCAGATGATCCAAGTGATGAAACCTTTAAAGCCGAAGAGTCAGATGTGCCTGCTGATTTGGACTGGTTAGAAGAATTGTCTGAGTGGGTGTTTGCTAGTTTTTATTTTTTGGGCAGTTAAATCCAAATGGCAGTGTGTCTTGTATTCAAAACCACGGTGCTTGCTTCGGTCAGATCTTGTTATGCAAAGCAATAAAGTTCAATTTCTGTTTTTTATTTCAGCATCTGTTGAAAGTCTGTTGCATCATATACTTCTATACATGAAAGACAGTCTGTGAATAATAGTGAGTGTATCTAAGAGTTTGCATCACATAAGGAGCCTTTTCTAAATGTAATTCTGCATCTGCCCCAAGAGAGGATGATGGTGTTGACGATGGTGACCTTGCGGTTGTAAGAAGAGGAGTTCTGCCGAGACAGCACGGATGTTCAAGCTGAGACGAAACCTCGACCAGCTGGACTGCTTTCACCGACAGAAGGAGCATGACGTGCTGAAAGCCAGGTCTGAACCTGGCACTGACAGACCTCTAGAGCTACAGAAGCTCCTTACCTACATTTTGTGAACCTTTCTAGACTCCACACAAACCAGTACCAGTAGAAAAGCTTTTTTATGAGAATTTAAAAAAAATACACAGGCTTTTGCCCAGTCTTTTCAAAAATGTTCCCGTTTTATTCCATTTTTTTCTGCTCCTGCCCTTTTCACACAAGGCCAATCATATCTGTTCCAACTGATTCGGCAATTTGTAGAAAATGATTTCAGCCGAGGACAGAACATTTCTTATAATGTCCTTTCTCCCCACTTTCCTTCCGTCTTTTTATTTGTCTGGACCATGAGCCATTGAGCACCTGATGAACTGTGATGCAGTTCCATGGAAAATGTCTGTCATCTTCCTTTAGCACTGTGTCTTCTTTATCCTGTGTTTTTTGTTCTCCAGAGAAAAGCTAAAACTCTGTCAACAGAATATTCAAAGTTTGTTGGAGCAGAGGGATAACTTGGAGAGAGAGATAGAACAACAGAAAGTAACAGACAACTGCTTTCATGGTAGCTCCTGTCTGACTGTCACCACACATGACCAACTGTTGATGGGATTTAAGCCTCAGTCTAACTGAAATGCTGTGGCAGGATCTTTCAGAGCCACGTGGAAGAAAACGTTCACAAATATCAATGAACTGAAGCCAAAGAAGACTCGACCAACATCCCCCCACAACGATGCGACACTCATAACTCACACAGAAAACAGGAACTTCAAGTTATTGGTGCTAAAGTCAAATCAGGTCTGGACTCAGCTGATATGTGCCTACAGAGCTCGTGTTCACTGAGAGAACAGAGTAAAAGCCCTTTATCATATATTTAAACCTCACATTGGGATAATCTGACTGCAGCATCACTCTGTGGCCTGGATGGGCTTCATTTTATTAGTGTTCAAACATCCATTTCCCCTGATGTGAGTTCATCGTTTTATCAACTGTTAGATCAGTGGTTCTTAACCTGGGTTCGATCGAACCCTAGGGGTTCGGTGAGTCGGTCTCGGGTTCGGCAGAGCCTCCGCCGTGACGTGCACGGCTCATTTTGTGCACCAGTAAAAAAAATCACATTTTAATTTTCACTAAAGAGGGGTGAATGCGCATATGAAGCTGGTGGGGCTCGCTCCTCCAACAAGCTTAAGAACCACTGTGTTAGATGGATTTGAGCCTGACACAGAAAACCTCAGACTTTAATGAGTCTAAAGAACACTTTCAATGATATTTGGAGCCCTTTATATTTTCACAAATCTGCATCGTTTACTTGTCAGAACATGTGGCATACAATACTAAAAATGCCATCAGTGCTAAAAATATTACAAGTTTTGAGCCAAGCATATTACAAACTGTGGATTTTATATATATTTTGCCTACAAGGCCAAGAGAGGGAGGCTTGTCCCCTCTGAGGTTTGGCCCAGTGTCCACAGTCTGACAGCCTCTGTGTGTGTGTGTGTGTGTGTGTGTGTGTGTGTGTGTGTGTGTGTGTGTGTGTGTGTGTGTGTGTGTGTGTGTGTGTCATATACTGTATATAAATAGTGGATGTCATCAGCATCATGCCTCCACTGGTTTCCAGCATCAGCACTTTGAACACCATCGTGTCTGATGACCACAGAGTCGTTCCTGCGAACAGTGAAACCTTGACACTGAGGCACAAACCAAAGGTACATAATATATCATTTATCAGAGATTAAATGTGCTCTAACACAGGGCTGTCAGCATGCAGCTCACGGACCCGTGATAAAGAAAACGCTGCTGTGACAAAGAACGCTTTCAAAAATAAAAGTGTTACCATTTATTTTCATCCATCAACAAAATGCAGTGAATGAACAACAGAGAATCACATCCATGTTGGTGGGACCGCCCTTTGCCTTCTTCTAGGTCCATGTGCACAGTTTGAAGGAACTCGGCTGGTAGGTTGATCCAAACATCTCAGAGAACTCAGCACAGCTCTTCTGTGGATGCAGCTTCCTCACATCCTTCATGTAATCCCAGACACTCCGTGATGTTGGGATCAGGGCTCTGTGGGGGCCACACCCTCACTTCAGTACTTCAGGTTCTTCTTTACACTGAAGACAGTTCTTGATGACTTTGGCTCGTTGTCCTTCTGCAGAATACATTTGGGGCCAGTAAAGTTCTTTGTTTACAGCTGCCTGAAACCTTTGCACACTCGTATAGCTGAGAGCCATTAATACCTGACATATGAAGTTATCCAAAAGGTAACAAATGACATGAACATGTTGGGGATGTTCAGCAAGGCCGAGCTGGCAGCTTTCTTTAAATCTTACTAGAATCTAGATGAGCGAGTTAATGTGCCTTTGTTATAAAGCACCGAGACCAAAGCCGTCTCCAACCTTTGTTGTGCCACGGACGGTTTATGCCCGACAATATTTTCACGGACCGGCCTTTAAGGTGTCGCGGATAAATACAACAAAATAAAACCAGTACCGGTACCGACAAAAAATAAGATTTATTCATAACACAGGTGAAAAGACCCAGGAAAACTGAGTAAACGATCAAAACGATAACAAAATAACGCTGAAAACCGATAAAAACCCTGAAAACCACACATTTCACACCCGAGCCTCAACTCTCGCGGCCCGGTACCAAACGACTCACGGACCGGTACCGGTACGAGGCCCGGGGGTTGGGCCTCGGACCGGTTGATCCCATGTATGCAGTGTGACTGACACAGATTTTGTTGCCCTACTTTTACACCTTCCACAACACTAAGAGTAGAGCTTTTTATTGCAGGATCCTTTGACTAAACATCAGCGTGACTCATCGTTTACAGTGATGGTCCCGGAGCAGCATTAATATGACGATGAAATTACAACACAGCACTATTCCCAGATACTTACATCAAGCTCCTAAAAAACCATAAGCATTCACTATAAAGCCTCAGTGATTGGGCCCATGTCAGCTCGGTGGTGATTTGTTCCTGGTGCCAGAGGGAAGGTTTAAAACTGTCTGGGAAACAACAATCAGCTGATTATAGCTGAGTTGGGCAGAGGCTAAATAAATAAATAACTACTTATAACATGATGTGAGTAATGTAACAAATAAAAAATGATAACAGAAACAAAAGCAGCAGATCGATCAAAATATGATTTTAAAATCATGACATAATAATATCAGCATTGTTATTGTTCTTAAAAATTCCAGATTGGTCGGCTGTGGCGTAAACATGAAACAGCACGGCCATTAAGGATCTCGTTTTCAGCTCTCTCACTTCAGCCAACTTCCACAACAAGCACTGCAGAGACCGTAGACATGTGCACAAACCCGCCACGTATACGCGAGTCAGCCACCCAAACGTCCAATCATCATCTTTCACAGAGTCCCGCCTTCCTCTGTGATCAAACAGTCATCAGGGGTCATTGTGATGTCACCCGTTGGGTGGGCAGCAATCTGCTGCAGGAGGTTCTCTGATTGAAGCAGGTGATTGGTCCAGCCTTGACACACTTGTGTTATTCCAGGCCCATGCCCTCCATATTCTGGAGGCAGAACGTGTGATGAGAAGAAGCCACTTAAAGAATCTTGGAAATCAGAACCGTGCATATGGATCTACAACAAAGAGGGTGAAAGGATGTTTCAAATCCACAGTTGTTATCTGTCATCTTCAGTATAACCAGTACATGAGGTAGCGCGGGTACTGACCCTCTGCTTGATTTTATCAGGCAAGAAGGGACGAAGCATAGCAAAGACCGGACGGAAGAACATCGGTTCATTGACCAGGTGGATTCCTCTGACCTTCAGTGGGAAAGAGTCCTGAACATACACATAAACAAGCATCAAAGCATATTTAACAAGTTGAAAACTTAAAAATATAAAAATACAGAAAACTCTGCACATCAAAGTTCTACCTCTGAACTTCCAGCCGGTCCCTTAGGGGCAAGGTTACGACTGAGTTACAAATAAGCAGTTTTAGGAGCTATAAGATGCTACCTTTCACAGGAAGTCTCTAACAAGCATTTGGCCTTCAGTTTAAGCTTTTTAAGGACATTTCTATAGAAAAGGGTCGCTGTAAAAACAAACAAAAAAACTGTCTTGAGTCACCTTTTTTCCATTTTGAAAGGAAAAGGAGAAATAGGTGCAGTCGTTTCCTCAAAGATCTGCACACACGCACATATCAGGCAAAAACAGAGTTTGCTCAATTCTAACAAGCTGGAAAGTCAAAGTTGGCATGACCACCTTGAATTTTCAACACGAACTCTCGGGCAGCTTTCTTGTAATTAGCAGTCTTCAGGAATAACTCTACAGGCTCCTTGAATTCTAAATCTCCACTCTCTCCCACTCTACCTCAGTCATTGTGGTCTGGGTTCTGGGGAGGCCAGTCCAGGACGGTCATGTTCCATTGTGTGTTTCTACCCAGGAATGCTTGCTTGGTATCATCATCATGCTGAAAAGGTTGCAAATCAGACGCTTTCCAGGTGGAACTCCAACATCTGACAGTAGCTGTCCAGATTCACAATTCCATCAGTTTTGACAGGATGCCCAACACCATCCCAAACCCTGACAGACCCTCCACCGTGTTTTACTCAGTATCTCCTCTGTTTGGTCCAAACACTTCACATGTGGATTCATCTCCATAAGGACTGTTGCTCCTGATTTTCATATCAGTTCTTGTGTAATTTGGCATGTCAGCGTTTTCTCTTCCTCGAGGATGGCTTGTTGACCGCCACACTTTCACTGGGACCAGTTGTGCTGAGGCTTCAGCAAACAGTAGATGGTCCAGATCCATCTCTCAGGCACCGTGTCAGGTCTTTAATGGATTGTTCTGTCTCTCAGATATTGCTGAGGAAGGTTTTTTAGGCATCCACATGTCCAGTAAAGCTACAGATATGACAGCAACATGTGCTGATGAGCTGTAAACTCGATACAATGTAGCAGCTGGCTGAGGCAGCTGGCCCACTCTCCATGGCAACGATACCTGCACAAGCTGGGCTGAAACTAAAGGGGGCGTGGCATGTACCAGGCCATTTAAAGGCTTTTGTAACAATTTTGAAAGAATACAAAATCTTGTGTTAACAAAACTATTAATATTTAATAGCTCATTCAGTCCCAACAGGCCAGAACACTGAATTATTATTAACATGACAGCCTGCAAGAAGTGAGGGGTGACTCAAGACCCTGGGCTTCTGGTCATAGAAGGAAAGGAAAACGCATCCGGTTCAGTGTGGTGCAGAGTTTTGTTACACTGGTAAACATTCATAATAACACACATGTTCTGTTGTTAAAGAACAAACGATAGGTCGTCATCTGCACAGCTCGATCTCAGTCCTACCGAAAGCACAGATGAAATCTTTCTGGCAAGCGAAGGGTTAATCTGCAGGGCATGACTCAAACTCCACCCCGCGAGGTCAAATATGGCCTTCACACCCTGCCTTTGTGTCTCGTTCTCCCTTGAGATGATCTCGGATGTCATCAGGCTGACTCTGAATACCTGGAAGGCTGACCAGTCTTTCGGGTTCCACTGCCCTGCAAACAAGCAGACATTACTCTACACGAATAAAACATATTTCAGAAGAAGGACCACAGCATCATCCTGTGGAGCACAGTTAATATGCTAATCTCTGAATCGGTGTCATTTATACATCATGAACTAGCAAAGCCACTTTTCAAAACACACCAATGTTTGCCATTAAAATCTAGCTTAAAATCAACTAAAACCCTGAAATTGTGCTGTGCAGTCCTGGAACTGTGCAGCCATCGCGGTCAGAGACGATACAATAAAACGAGACAGTCCTCGCTAATAAATGAGAGCCAATAAACCGTTTTTGGACTGACACGTGCACAGTAGAAGTTTCAGCGTATGTCTCTGCTCGTTATCGTAGCACCGTTGAAACGCTCGTCAACTTCTACTCTGCACATTCAGTCACGTTTCCTTTTTGTATTGTTCCTCTTTAGAATTGTGTGTGAAGGACATTTGATTATTTGAAGCTTTTGCATGTTTGAAAGAGGAAGAGTTCATCTCCGTACCATCCCAGCAGGCTGCCTTTACTGTCAGTATGTTTAAAATGTTGAGAAACAAGTTTGAGAGTAGGTCAGTGGTGACAGACATGAGGGGGATTTCATCTGTGGCCGTACTGATGGAGCAGAGCTCCTGTCCTATGGTGACAGGACTGAATGAGTTTAATGTCGACTCAAAGAGAATGACCAGCATTAAACAGCATCTTAGTTTTATTTGTGTAACCCTATAAAACTAGATAACAATTTAAGATCAGCTTCTTTTAAAAGCTGTTAAATCACTGAGGAAACAGACCAGGGAGGCTTTGCCTGCTTATCGTAGCTCGTGTTGATGTCGTTGGGGCTGCTCCTAGCAGGCCCTTTCAATAATCCATCCACACCCAAGCATACTGACCAATCCTGTAGATGAGCACCCTGCTGCCTGTGCAGTCTCGCTGCGGGAGCACAGCGTGGTACGACGTGTTGAGGAGGCCGAGCACCGAGGAAGGAGACAGACAGCTGCTGATCTCAGGACTTTCCCTTCGCCACCGCTGGTAGTTGAGCAAGAGCTGTACAGGACACATTACAGAGGGACTCATTCTTATACTTCCCTCACACAGTCACACCTTTTCACACAAGCACTTTCCCATGTAAGTGCTCTCTATCCACACACATTCATAGTCTGATGGATGCATGGAGAGCAACTCTGGGTTAATATCTTGTCCAGGGATCGAACCACCACTCCACCCCGGGGACATTAGGGAGTTCCTAGGACTCTATGAACATGGTTCAAACACGTAGTTAAAAGGTTAATACTTCATCACTGCATGCAACAAAAACAACCACACAACACAACAAAATGAAGACTGCTGCATTCAGTGTTGGCTGTGAGCTTGCAGGGCAGAGCACAGCCAACAGCCAGATTACCAGTGTGATGGAGTCTTTTGCAGTTACCATAAGTAAAGGTGGAACTAGGTTGGCAGTCTGTCACAGACTGACAGCTATCAACACCCACAGTCATTTTAGGATCGCTAATAAACCTGAAGTGCATGGAACTGGGAGGAAGACCGCACAGGGACGTGCAAACTTTGCACAGAGAAGCCAGAGCCGATCGTTAGGCTCAGACGACCATGACCTCCTTGCTGTGAGTCAGCACTGATAGCCTTGCACCAAATACAAACAGTAAATAAGACATTTATGACCCGGCTGTTTATCTGAAACAAAGGCAAATTCAAAGAAGTGTTTATGTGATAAAAGTCAGATCGACTGAATGGCAGAGCTTTGACCCACATGCCTGAAATTACTCAACTATCCTGTGGAGCAAAGTAAACGCTGTTTTTAAACTGCACTGATTCATTTAACGTGCTCATGAAGAACAACGTGACCACAGCTCTGCAGCAACTTTGAAACCAGCAGACCTTCTTACATTTGTTCAGGGAGCAATCGTTGAAAGCTAAAGAGGACACCTCAGAGCCCACGCAGGAGCATGTCTGCTGTGATGCAAACACACTGCGGTCAGACACGAAGAGAATAATAAGGCGAGTGCAGCGCAGACAGTCAGGTGACAGAGAGACAAACAAAAATGCTCATGTTGTCAAAGCAGGAACAAAATGATCATTTGAACCAACCCAGCAGAAAATGAGCTGTTCAAGATCACAGCAACCGAGCTTGTGTGGACCAACACCTGCAAAACAGGAGCAAACTCAATCACGTGTGAGGCTTTAGCTTTACCATTGGATAGCACAGAACAAGGCTGCATATTATTTTAATCCATGTGTTAACCTACATGCAGTTTGGTAAGAACAGTGCCAACACTCCACATTAAGTGATTTTGGAAACAACCGTGAGCCTCCCCACGAGCCCAGCTCAGGACTGAACTGCTCAGCTCAACGTGGGTGAATGATGATGATGGTCAGCACGACCAAACGTCTTCCTCACGGTGTGGTTTCTGTGAGCTCTCCTGGACTCTCCTAAACTTCAGCATGTTTCCCCTGACTCTCAGTGACGGCTCTTACCTTGAGGGAGAGCTCCGTGTTGAAGTCTCTGGCCCGCAGAAACCTGAGGAGAAAGCCGCTGGATAAGCTCCCGACAGCGGACAGCTCGCCGGCCCGCAGCGCACCCCGCCTCAGGCGGCTGACGTACGGCCTGAGCTGCTCCGAGTCGTCCGGCAGTTCGCTGAGCTGAGGTCCGTTCATGCTGCCCTCAGGTCCGCTTACATTTGACTGCTGGAGGCAGCCTTCAGCCAAAGACAGGAGGAGGAGACAGCTGTGACGAGCAGCTGGACTTTGAGTGTTTGCTCATCGCGATACTGATGTTGGTATCGATCCCAACACAAGACCTACAGGAGCAGTGGCCAGTGTTGCCAACTCCTCAGTAAGGAAACTCGCTATTTTTTTATTTTTTTCTCTTTTCTTTTCAAACTTTATTGAAATTACAAAGTGAACAGCCAGTCATTCCAGTTCAGCCTGAACAGTAGACATACAAGGCAAGTAAAGGTAACAATATACAGTACGATGAAATAAGAAGGATGAATAAATAAAGGATAAAAAGGGGGGGGGGGGGGGGGGGGGGGTGACAGACTTGATAATTTAGTACTTGTGACAGCTCATTTGTTAAACATTTCTGAATGAATTTCAATCAATGATAAACCTTTTTTATTGGAAGTTAATTTAAGAGAGTTTAAGTAATATTCAATTTCAATCAAAAAACAATTAAATGATGGGGTTGAGTTTTGAAATTTACATTTATGTATGTGGAATTTCCCTAATAAGATATAAAGATTGACAATGGCACATTTTTTTTCTTTAGTTTCAAAATAAGTGATAATGTTCTTCCCTTCAATTTTGATTTCGTGTGTTGTCTTGCACAGTATATAATTTTCAAGCTCTCTCCAAAATGTAGCACTATATGAACAGCCATAAAACAAATGAGTAACACTTTCAAGTTCAGTTTTACAAAAGGTACATTTTCTATCAATGTCACAGAATCTTGAAATGTACATGTTGGATGGATATATGTTACGTAATATCTTCAAATGTAATTCTCTAACTTTGTTTGTAATGCAAAATCTAAAAGGAACAAGCCACGCTTTATCCCAGGTGATATTATCAAAAATAGCATTCCAAAAAAACTTCCCTCTTGGAGTTATTTTCTTCGCATTATACAAACATTCTCTAATATGTTTATTGGTGCATTTCTTGCTTAAGAAATCAATACCATTTATATAAAGAGTGTTAACGGATGCATGCGGTGTGTTCTGTTTTTGTAGCCTTTCATTAAATCAATCAGTCCGCTGGGAACGGACTTTACTACAGAGCTAAAATCTTTAAATTTGATAGGGAATGCTTTTTCTGTAATAAAGTCATTGTAACTAAGTAGCTGGCCTTCAGAGTCAAATAAGTCTTTTAAATAGATTATATTTTTATCAAGCCAATTCTGCAAATATAGTGATTTGTTCCTCTTAGTAATACATTCGTTATTCCAGATAATAGATCTATGTGGAGAAAAGTTATGTGAATAACATAATTTCCAAGCCAACAATGCCTGTTGATAAAATGCAGACATTTTAACTGGTAACTTTGATATACTGTAACTACAAGACAACAGGAAGTGTAAACCTCCAACATTTCTAAAAATGTTATGTGGAATGAAATGCCATAATGATCCAGGAGATTTTAAGCATTCTTTTAGCCATTTCACCTTAAATGTATAGTTCAGGTCCATGAAGTCCAGAAGGCCAAAACCACCTTTGTCTTTAGGTCCACAAAGCAATGATTTTTTTAGATGCTGGTGCTTATTCTTCCATACAAAGTTAACAAATAAGTTATTAACATTTTTACATGTGGAATCATACACATTAAGGGAAAGGGCTGGATACACAAATCTGGAAACACCTTCAGCTTTAGTCAAAAGGATTCTACCAAAAATTGATAGGTCTCTCTGGAGCCATCAGTTCAGTATAGTTTTCGTTTTTCCATCCTGGGAGAAAAGTTGAGTTGTTGACGCTCTGTATCATTCTTACAGACATGAATACCAAGGTATCTAACACAGTCTTTGACAGGAATATTGTGTAAGGATTTGACATTTGATTGGTACAAACATAAAATTTCACATTTAGATTTATTTAGTTTTAATCCAGAGGCAATTGAGAAATCATTTATTAATGAAACAGCATTTTCAATCTGATCTTTGTTTTTAAGGATAAAACGGTGTCATCTGCTAGTTGAGTCACTCTGATTTCTTTACCAAAAATAGATAAACCTTTAATGACTGGGCTATTTAAAATGTGTAATGAAAGTAGTTCAGCCACAATCAAAAATAAAAAGGGTGAAATTGGGCAACCCTGGCGAACAGATCTCATGACTGGAAATCTTTTAGTAGTATTTGGATATAGTATAACACAACTGTCAATATTTGTATAAAACATTTCGATAGTTGACACAAAGTTTGGACCAAAACCAAAGGTTTTGAGTGCTTTAAATAAGAAATAATGTTCTACTGTATCGAAAGCTTTATAAAAATCAAGAAACACAATAAGGGAATCATCATCTATATTGTCAGAGTAGTCTAATAGGTCAAAAATAAGCCTTATGTTTGAACTGATATGGCGGTTGGTCATAAATCCGGTTTGCGTTTCAGCTATGATCTCATCCAGATTTTTCTTTAATCTTTTGGCATAGACCAATGAGATGATCTTATAATCTATGTTCAAAAGCGTGATAGGTCTCCAATTTTCTATAACAAGAAGATCTTTATCAGGTTTAGGAATTAAAGTTATAATACCCTGTTTCATGCTTGTGGACATTTCTTTTCCATCAAGGCATTCCTTAAACATTTCTAACAAAGGATCAACAATGATATCCCAGAACTGTAAATAAAATTCCACTGACAAACCATCATTGCCTGGAGATTTGCCCTTTTTCATTGATCGAATTGCCTCTGAAATTTCTGATTTTGTTATGGGACGTTCACAATTAGTTTTAAAGTTTTCTGAGATAGTTGGTGCAAAGTTTTTAACTGACTCGATAAATCTATTACAATCATTGATATTACAATTTGATTTGAATATATCTTTGTAGAATGAACCAACATGTTTTGAGATATCTAAATAATTAGTGGTTATGTTATTATCAATCTTAAGAGCAGATATATTGTTTCTTCTTTGGTTTCGTTTCTCAAGAGCAAAAAAGTAACTAGAATTTCTTTCACCTAGTTCTAGCCATTTTGCTTTGGACCTTATAAAAGCCCCTTTAGCCATATTAATATATGCATTATCTATTTCTTCCTTTAGTCTTTTCAATTTAATTTCTTCATCATCTGATAGAGCATCTTTCTTCATTAATATGTTTAATTCCTTCATAATACTGATTTCTTTAGTGTCATTTCTTTTTTTAATTTCTTTGCTTCGCCTTATTGCCGCTTTCCTTACCTTGAATTTGAAAAATTCCCATTTTAGTGTGTGATTCATATTGGTAAACCCCCGAATATCTGTTCTGCCGTTTTTTCCACTATACTACAAAATGTATCATCATTCAATAAATTATTATTTAGCTTCCAAAAACCACGTAGTTTACTTTGACTTTGTTTATTGCCAACTAAGAGAATTGTGATGAATTTGTGATCAGTTAATGGAGCAAAATCATGAGAAGATTCTGAAACAAAATGTAAACACGAAGAAGATATTAACCACAAATCAATTCTGGATTGTAGAGATCTATTTGCATTGCTCCAGGTAAACTCTTTTGTATCAGAGTTGAAGAATCTCCATACATCTATAACTGCAAGTTGTTCACAGAAAAATGCAGTGCTTTTAAATTTTGAGTGTTGAGATGTTCTTATTGGTACTCTATCTATAAGATCGTCTGGAGCATCATTATAATCTCCTCCAAGAATCATGTGGGCTCCCTTATATTTTGATTTTAAAAAATCAAGTTTCTCAGATAATTGTATGCACATAGATTTGGCCTGAGTTGTGTTATTATGACTGTATAAATTACAGACTATAAAGAAGGTGTTGTCCAATTTGAAAACCAGAATAATCCATCTGCCTTCATCTGAAGACAACGATTCAATAATATTACCTTTAAAGTTGTTAAGGAGAATGGCTACGCCTGCCGAATGTTGAGAGGCGTGGCAAAAATAACACTGATCACCCCACTGTGCTTTCCAGAATTTTACATCATTATCACTCGAATGAGTTTCTTGTAGAAAAATCAAATCAGCATTTTTTCGTCTACAGAAAATGAAAATTGACTTTCTTTTGGTACTGTCGCGAATCCCTCTAACATTAAGGGATAGTATTTTTAAGGAACTGAAATGTAAGTCTGTCATAAGAGAAGAAGGGAATGAATAAAGTGAACTGGATGTCTGTAAAATTAACTAGAAATTTATAAGGTGCTAAGGTATAAACACCTAAAGATACTCTCAAACAGGAAAACTAAATGTTGAGTACCTAAGTAAAAGTCTTCAGACTCTATTTCGTTTTTCCCCATTGAAGTGACCCAAATACTTTAAGCAAATTAACATTTATACACCAAGAAAGTAGGATGTTTAACTACTCACACTGTAAAACATAAGCAAGTCCAAACATAACCATAATAATGTTTGCCAAGTATTGGTACAACTAACTTGGAGGTATGAAAGTTTTATAGAAGATTTAAAGAGGATATTATTGGTTGTAAACATATTACCTAATGAACCTGAGGTATTTCAAGCAAAACAAAACAAACAAAAGATACAATATACAAGTGCCTCAAATGATTAAATATTGAACAGTAACATTGGGAGCCTGAGGTAGTTGAAATACCTGTTAATGTTACGTAACTTACAGAGTGAACTTAAAGTATTTCAGTCATCTTGCTGATCTTTTAATAACCTCTTATTTATGCGCTGTGTCTTACACAGGACCAATCCATTTGGTCTTCTTTCCCTCGTCACGGGCCACAGTTTATTTCTACACTGTCTCTCCATGTAGGTGAGATCTTCAGCCAACCTGAGATTCTCAGGAAACTCGCTATTGGCTGTCCTAAGAGTCGCTAAATGACGTCATCGCCTAATTTGCATAATCGGTCATGCTAATGTAATTGTAACCTACGTTGTTGGAGAGAGAAATAACATCGTGGAAGAGACATAAAGTGAGTAAAAACGTCCTAAATGCATTTAGAGTTTATTTAGAACTACAAATTAAATTTATTTTAGCAATTATTGTTTTTTTTAATGTCACAATTCCAACCCTGCTCCTTTACCCGGGCTTGGACCGGCAAGTGACCCGAAATAGGCGCTCTGGTGGAGTTACTTTGAGTGTGTGTTTATAAGTAGTTTTAAACCTTGTGATCCACAAAACAGCATAAGAGTAAAAGAACTGACTGCGTTACAGCACCCGCTGCTTGTTGAGAGTAAAAGCGATACGAGCTTTCACGAGTTTAAAAAAAAAAAAGTCGCTAAGGGGTCTGAAAACTCGCTAAATATAGCGACAAAGTCGCTACGTTGGCAACACTGGCAGTGACACCGATACTTTGACCTTTCACGTGCAGCGGAGAGAGGTTGGGAAGAATCTGCAAACTAAACGCTGGGATTGGTACAGCAATAAGAAAACACACTTTTCATTCATGTTTTGGGTTTTTGGAGCTGTGCTCGTCTCTGACGTGTGTTTAAATGTGTTTGAGGCTTATAGATAACATAGATGCGACAGCACAGGTTCAGCCATTTCTCACAGTGCATAAACACCAATGAATTTAACATTAATCGGTGCGCTACATACTCAACTTAGAGGCTACAAACAAAGGATCGATCATAGTATAGATCCAATACCAATGCCAGCGCTAGTATCAATACTGTGGATATCATTTAAATCTCTCAACAGTTGCAACTCCCTGTGACTGCTGACCTGGGTTTGTATTGGAGACTGCACAGTTGTTTAATCCTTTGTCCACTCATCCCACATTTTGATTCATATTATGAATATTCAAATATCAATACGCTTTTTTAGAGCCTGTCATTTATCCAGTGGCTGTGACGAAAACAGAGAAAGCTGCCATTATGGGTTAAGTCCAGGTGTCACTGAGCTGTCTTCAGGACACTCAAAAAGCCCACTCCATGAAAAGTAAGTGTCTGCCATCCATCCATGCAGTTACTTCAACTCATTCTACCGATTCAGGCCTTATTCCAGGTGAATGTCGGGATCCAGCCTGTACAGACCGTCAGCCTGTGGCAACCCTGACAATCAGCTGATTCTTAGTAACCTCAGCTAATATGTTGATGAAGCTGTGCATCATTTTACCTTTAAACTCTAGGGCTGGGCCCAAATTTGGCTCTTTTCACTTTATGCGGTCTTGCCAGCATTTATCAATCTTCAGCCGGCCATATGACCCTTTCAGGGCTGAAAAACACCTTTGACCCATGAGAGCCCAGACTGTCAGGAAAACTATGGTAGAGTTAATGTTGAAACTTTAACAGGGTGTGGGTTCATATGGGTCAAACCATTGAAATCTGTAACCATCCATCTTCATCCGCTTTATCCGAAATCTGTAAATCTGTAACCACATCAGTAAAACACCAATAGTGACGTTTCTCTGAGCGTTCTTGTTTTGGGAGAAAATGACAACACCTCCCCCTGCTGGTTAAAAGCATTTACTGCAGGGGGCAGGAGCGCATTTGTAATTTGAACCACCCTAAAGCCTCTGTGTATCCTAGATGGGCAGAACTACAATAGTAGTACTCTGTGAAACAACCAGTAAATAAAAGTAGAGAGAATGTGATCAAAATAAAAGATTAAAATGAACATAAACACATGAAACATGGAACAGAGTGAACTGAAAGAACAAAAGATCATTTTAATGTTACTGAAGATTTATTTTTTCACTCATTTACTCAGATGTTGTTCATATATAAATGTATTTACAGAAAATGACGCATAAAGCAAAGTGTCTTTACTTTCCTAATAACAAACATGGCATTTCTAACAAAGCTCTGGAACTTATTTAAACCTATATATCTGTATATACACCTTATTGAATTCATATTCAGTAGTTTGGAGGTTTGTCTTTGACCACTATCTTTATTTGTTTAGACGTGCTAGCTAGCTCTGGCAGGGTCACTGATTAAACTAAATACAGGGGAACAGCTTGTAGTTATTATTACTACTATTACTGTAATCATTGGTAGTAGTATTTCATAATAATTTTGACTGCTATATCAAAAGTATTTCTCATTCTGTCATTATCTTTCCCCCACATTAGAAAAGAACACACTCATGATATTCAGTGATGGAGCTATTTTGATCATCTCCTTTAGCTTTGCTATGGCTGCCCATGTGTTTTTACCCTGGGTGTCTAAGTATCGGGTGGACATATCATTACAGCCTGAAACTGTCGGGGGCATTTGCACTTCATCCACTGTCCAGTTGACATGGAGTTTCTCAGTGCTCAGTTCTTTATTGTTCTTTATAAATCCTGTAATATGAACTATCAATACAGCAGGTAAAATGAGTTTTGAACAAGTCACCAACTTTCGAAGCAAATCTATTTCCAAAGGTGCTATTGATGTGAAATTTTCACCACGTGTCAGTAACAACCCATCCAATCCACACATGAAAATCCCAAATCACAGGCAAGTACATTTAAAGTTTGCTTAACAACATTTAGACAAGCCTGTGAAACACTGGGAGAGTAGAGTCTGGTCACATGAGACCAAAGCTGAACTCTTTGGATGCCAGAATACACCCCATGTTTGGAGGTGAAAAGCAGTGCACATCACCCCAAAAACACCAAACCAACAGGTGGGAACATCGTGACGTGGGGCTGTTTTTCAGCATACAGCACTGTGATTCAAATAATTAAAGGATGAGTGGAAAAATGTCCTGAGAGTCTTGATAAAAACCTGCTGCCACCTACCAGGATGATGAAGATGAAACGAGGGGACAGTGATGCCAAACACAGCCAACAAACTCGGTTAGTTTCAGAGAGACAAACCAAAGCTGCTAGAATGACCCGGAACCTTCTGGACTGTGTGGCAGCACGGGTAAAATCACACCTGTCACTGTGACTAGTTTCTGCATACAGCAGGCGTATTGAAGCCAACAAACGCTTTTGTACGACGTATTGAATCCATTTCAGTAAACATGTTCATTCCCTCCATGAATCGCTACCTTATTGTGGTGGAGGGGTTTGTGTGTTCCAGGGATCCCAGGGCTATGTCGTCTGGGGGCTTCTGCCCCGTCAGGGTCTCCCATGGCAAATTGGTCCTAGTGAGGGACCAGACAAAGAGCGATTCAGAAGACCCCTATGAGTAGGACACCAAGGGAACAGTTCACCCTGCCCAGGGTAGGGTTACCGGGGCCCCGCCCATGAGCCAGGCCTGGGGAGAGTCCCCGAGGGCAAGCGTCTGGGGGCCGGACCTTAGTCCATGGAGGAATAGCCCGAAAAAGGGGACATGGGTCTCCTGCAGGCCCACCACCCCCAGGAGGCGCTATAGTGGTTGGGTGCATTGTGTGCCGAGCAGCAGCCAGGAACAGAGACCCTGGCAGACCAAACCCCGGCTACCAAGACTAGCAACTGGGACATGAAATTTCACCTCACTTTTGGGGAAGGAGCCTGAGTTAGTGCTTGAGGTTGAGAGGTACCGGCTAGAAAACGTCGGGCTCACCTCAGTGCTCGGGTTGGGGAACGGGTTCTTACTGTCATTTGCGCTTATGCGCCGAGTGGCACCTCAGAGTACCCAGACTTCTTGGAGTCCCTGGGCAAGGTGCTGGAAGGTGCTCCACCTGGGGACTCTGTTGTCCAACTGTGAGACTTCAGTGCTCATGTGGGCAATGACAGTGAGAACTGGAGGGGCGTGATTGGGAGGAAAGGCCTCTCAGATCTGACCCCAAGCTGTGTTTTGTTATTGGACTTCTGTGCAAACAACAGTTTGGCCATAACAAACACCTTGTTCGAACATAAGAGTGTCCATAAGTGCACATGAAACCAGGACGCTCTAGGCCGTAGGTCGATGATCGATTTTGTAATCGTATCACCGGACCTGCGGCCATATGTTCTGGACACTCGGGTAAAGAGAGGGGCTGAGCTGTCAACTGATCACCACCTGGTGGTGAGTTGGATCAGGTGGCGGGGGAGGATGCTGGAAAGACCTGGCGCCTAAACGTGTAATGAGGGTGCACTGGAAACGCCTGGCAGAGGCCCCAGTCCATGAGATCTTCAACGCACACCTCCGGCAGAGATTCAACAACAGGGAGACGGACATTGAGTCCGAATGGACCATATTCAGCATCTCCATTGCTGAAGCCGCTGCACTGAGCTGCGGCTGCAAGGTGGTTGGTGCCTGTCATGGTGGTAATCCCTGAACCAAATGGTGGACACCAGAGGTGAGGGAGTCACCAGGCTGAAGAAGGAGTCTTATCAGGCTTGTTGGCACGCCTCTACAATGTTGTGTGCAGCTCAGGGGCAGTACCTCTGGATTGGCAGACCGGGGTGGTGGTTCCCATCTTTAAGAAAGGTGACCGAGTGGGTGTTCCAACTACAGGGGGATCACACACCTCAGCCTCCCTGGGAAAGTTTGTGCCAGAGTGCTGGAAAGGAGAGTTCGTCCGCTAGTCGAACCTCAGATACAGAAGGAACAATGCGGTTTTCGTCCTGGTCGTGGAACACTGGACCAGCTCTTTATCCTCTCGAGGATGCATGGGAGTTTGCCCAACCAGTCTACATGTGTTTGTGGACTTGGAGAAGGCATTCGACCGTGTCCCTCGGGGTGTCCTGTGGGAGGTGCTGCGGGAGTATGGGCTGTCTGGCCCATTGCGACGGGACATTTGATCTGGGGAGAGGGAGGTCTGGGCTTCTCTGCTTAGGCTGCTGGCCCCGTGACCCGGTCCCAGATAAGCGGAAGAAGATGGATGGATGTTCAATACTTGTTCCCTGTGTCATTTCTCGTTATTGCACATAATTTATGGATATCTATGGTTTGATTTCTTTGCATGTGTGGATTGGATGGATTGTTACTGACATGTGGTGATAATTTCATGTTGATAGTGCCTTTAGAAATCAAATCAGAAATCTTTGCAACCATTGTAGCTCATTTCTAAAAATAACTTAAACTAACATCAATGCCTGGTTACATCTCAGCTGGATTACTGTAACTCGCTGTATCTTAACCTGCCGACACAATCTAAACTTAGATTTGGTCTGTGGCCGTGTGGTGGTTCTGTTTCAGCCAGGAAGGCTCAGGGGTGAAGGAGACTGAAATGTGAGGAAGAAAAAGATCTGCAGTCAGAAACAAGTTACAGCTTTAGCTCATTTTACTGAAAAACGTGTAACAGGAGTTGGTGAACCAGGTGCCCCTGTAGCATTACGCTACTACTGTACATACAAGACAACACTCACAGATCAGTCTTTGATTATACAATGCTTCTAATGAGTATGTTCATCCATATATAATGTAAAACCAAATGGTTCTGGGTCACAATGCAAATTAAAAGTGTTTACAGTTGTAAAAAAACAAACAAAAACCCACACTTGTTTTGGTAGTTGGGGATGAGCCCGATTAGGGCTTTATTCCTGTGTAAATCTTATTTCATCCATATGGTCTCCAAGATAGTTCGAGCCAACCTTCTTCATGTGCCACATTTAGAAGGTTAGTGTCTCAGATCACTCCACATTTTAACCAATCACACCAAAAAATGCACGTTTTTGGTGTAAAAATACATTCAAATGTGTCCCTCGATCTTTGTCCTGTGCAATGTTCCATGCTGCGGACCCATTGGTGTGGAGATTCTTGGAGGATGATAATGGATCTAACAGAACCGGCCAGTAAGGGTTCCACGCAGACTGGAGTGTTACCAAACTGTTGAAAGGTTTTGAGAAAAATAAGATCCCGCTGCTTGAAGAATAAATGCCTCAGAGAAAACTCAGAGCTGCTGCAGGAAAATGAGTTTGCAAAAGTTCATTCATAAAAACCCTGTTTACCTGTTACTGCAGCTAAAAAGACACCTGGGAGTGACGAGCCGTGCTGCTTCCTCTACAGAAATCTTCATGCGTTTCATTCAAGGAGTATTACAACTTAGCATCCAATCACAATCAATTCTGTTGAAAGTGTTGCTCTTGACAGAATCCTCTGTGCTGGTCTAATGCTGGGTCCAGATGACATACAGTGTGACCTGAAACACACAAACCTCGATCCTTCGCTGGCAGCACAGGGGGATTAGACAGATAAAACCTGGGCATGGCATCTGTGTCAGAAAAATTAAGCTAAAGCAGAAGTGCTTAAAAACTTGCATTCTATTTTAGGCCACCAGATGGCGATAGCTGTGGTTGCAAAAAGCCTCCCAGAGCTGGGAAAGTGGCGGCCTCCACCTCTGCACACACCTTCATACCCAGTTTATGATCTCATTCACTGCTTTTGGGTCAAATGTAATAAAAAAAAAAAAATTTAGTTTGCAAATCTTGGTCATACTACGTTTCAAAGTGTGTTATCATTGGCTGATGACAATCAGAACCCCCCAGCCCCGCCTCAGGTTTTTTGCAAACCAGTGGCCCAGGAAAAGTGAGAAACTCCTGGCTCAAAGGGTGACATCACTGTAGCTACATCCACAGTAAACATTTTCCTGATGAGTTCATGGTCCCAGTGGCTAGTTTCACACACTGACGAATACAAAACGAGATTCATTTTTTCATCACGGTCTCCATTAGAATCCAGGAGGAAGATAAATCCAGGCATGTCTTACTGTGTGACTTATAAGTCACTACTGTCTGAGTGTGCATCACCCCTCGGTCCATGTGACATCTGGCTGCTAAGCTAATGACCTTTAGCCCAGTTATGGACCTCCCCCAGGTGGGACAAGAGGATAAGGAAATGGGTGAATGGGGAAGTGATGCTTCACTAACTGTAGAGGTTACATGCTTCTGTTATGTACAGTATATGGTCAAAGAACACACCTAACACAACATAGCTCTTGGCCAAGATGATGGAAAATACCTGACAGAGTGACCAGCTAATATTGTGTAGACAACCTCATTTTCCTGCCCAGGAGAAAACCAACAGAATCTCAAGTCTTTGACCTTTGATCTCCTTTTACTGACATGTTGTTCAGAGTCAGCTGTCCAGTGTGAAATGTTGGGAAATCACCGAGGGTTCAGACATTCTCCAAAACAGCAGATTCCACCGTTCTAGGCTATCGACTCTCACAGGTCTCTATACAACGTTTTATTTGAACCGTGAAACATATCAAATGTATAATGTCATCCAAAACATTTTGACCAAAATTAACATTTAAATTTCAACATGGATTAAAATATGTGAACAAAAAAAGGGGAAAATCACAAACTAGATCAAACATTCGATTTGGCTTTTGGTGGCACGCTTCTGACAATCCCAACATCATAGTGAAGTGTGGCCCAGGCCTACACTCTACTGCCGGGCAGCTTCATCAGGGTGGAGGGCGTCACCTGTCTGTCATAACATCAAACATTTTTAAAGTCTCACAGGTTTATAAAAACGGAGTGTAAAATAAAGCTACAGCCAAGTCAGCCTGCAGCTGAAATCATGAAGCAACTGATGCATTCAATGTAAATACATGAAAAGAAGCCCAACTTAGACTTTCTGCATCACAACATGTTATTTGGTCCTGGACTGGGATGCACAACAGGAGGCAAACAGACGGAAAGGGCACGCGGGGTGATGGGGGGCTGCGCGCAGTCGGGGCTCCGCAGCTGCTCGTGAGTTAGCATGTTAAGGTGCAAGTGTGCTCACAATATCCTGAGTACAAAATCTTCATCACATTGCGTCTCCCACTCTCCTGCCAATGTGAAACACACTGTTCACAATGCATCGATGGCTTCACTGTATTTTAATCTGTGTGTCAATGTGAAACCTGAGGAGCTACAAAGTAACAGTACGAACACGGGACTGACTCGTCTTTGGGTGGAGCGACTGTGTCGGACGAACATGTGCTGCTCTCTGATGGTTACCCGAGGACGACCCTGTCACGCTCAGTGCGTCTGTGACGGACATGAACCCTGAGCTCGAGCTACAGTCGGCAAATGCTTGGAAACGTATCAGGAAACGAGGTTTTCAAAGGGTCGCTGTGGGAATGTTAGAGTGCACGAATGTGTGCGTGAGGAATGAGCAGACGAGCTCCCGGAGCGCTCGCTGAAACTGAAAGCAGACACAGGATGTAGGGAAACGCACCATCAGGTCGGTTTGACTCCACATTTATAGAGCCAGTATGAACACTGTTACATACTCAAACCTGCCAGAGCTCCATGTTGTAGTTGGGAAACAGAAGCATCATATCCTGGTCCAATCCTGGACTGTCAGCTACACGGAGGCATTTTAAAAGTGATGCAGTAAAATCAGTCAGTCGGGCTGAAGCATTACACCTCCTGTCACAAGCTAACAGCTAGCACAGCCATGGTCTCTGCAGATCATTTTTACTGTTTCATTTCATAAAAAGTGACCATGTGGTGACAGCCCGTCAGCCTCACGGCACGGTCGGGTCAGGTGACCATCAGGTCACCAGCAGCTGGTTGGTGAACCTGGTCACAGGTATGTAGTGCTTGTTAGTCTGCAGTTTGCATGGAAGATGCTGACGTGTCTGCACACACCTGTTGGCCACGCCCCCTGCAGAACTGATAATGTGAAAAGTGCGACTGGAAACACAACGTTCACCTTCAGAGTAATAGCTGCACCTTAAATGTGTTGAGGCGCAGCTTTTACTTTGAAGGAAAAAGTTCTCCAATTCCAGACGGGACACACTTCCCACAGCTCGGAGGTAATTAGAAAACTGCTAAGTCAGCATATTCCAGGCAAACTGCGAGCAACCCTGGCAATCACAGGGAAGTCACGTAGCAACATGACAGCTAACAGGAAGCACTCACCGACCAATCAGGGAGCACGCTCTGTTTTTTAATCTGGTGACTGGAAGTGGAATCATGTTTAATGTGGTGGACAAATCTCAGACAGCGTGTGATGGTGATCATAAATGATAATTAGCATCAGACGTACAAACTTTTATATACTATGGAATCTATTTGTCTTTATTTTAGCTCAATAATAAGGAAAAAACAGAAACTATGGGAATGTTGTTATCCGACGATAGCCTAACGTGCTTCTTATTTCAGCTGAGAAATAAACTGAGGATCCAAATCAGAACTTCCCAAATGTAAAACATTAAGACGCAAACATGTATTTGGATGCATTGTGAGGATTGAAAGAGCCTCAGTCTGTACGGAGGCAAATACAGCAGAACAGAAACATCACAACGAGGCTCCGCAGAGAAAAGTAAAAAAGTGCACACAAGTCTTAGGCCATCACACGCCAGGACTTCCAAATGCATGCACACAACATTAAAACTAAGTACATAAAACGAACCGCCGCCTCATGAAAGCACAGACAGCAACACTTTGTCGAAGCTGTCGTCAGACGCGATCTCATCCAAGCACGAAGCAAAAGGGAGCTGACGACTTTTGGAACGTGAAGAGCAACGTTTAGGAAAGCCTTTCCTCCAGTGTTGTCCCGTCTCTAAGAAACATCATCAGGCAGAAACGAGCAGTGAAAACAGACCGATGTGTGCGACCTGTTGATGATGGCGCACAAACCAGGAATCGCTCCCCTGCTGCAGGAAGGTCAAAAAGGCAACAACTAAGACTGTTCCTTCTTAAGACTCACAGCTTCGTGCTGCACACACTTTGTTTCAGAGCAGCATTTCTTGCTGTCAAGCTTCAGCCCAGTCACGCCCAAGTTAGCATACACGTAGCCAAGCAGGTTTCAGTACACCACCTGCTGACAGACAGACACTGATGACAGACAGGTGACCTCTGCCTTCGTCTCCACCCTCATATTTCAGTGAACCAGCCCAAAGACGACATGTTGCACAAACCAACTGTTTCTACTCAAACAGTCTTCAGGTTTTCAAATCACGAATTCAGGGGACAACACAAGTTTGTTCAAACCCGACGAGGTGGCAGATCTACACCTATACGAATAATGTGATGTACATTCAAACCATTTCCCGGGGCGGGTGAGTGGGAACTACGACAGGATGATGGTCGTTCTCCACAGCTGAACAGCCGGCAGCACTACACAGTGTGTTTCCTGTGTGGCACTCACTAAATATTTCCACACACACTGAACTTTGGTCCGTGGTACATTTACAACAACAGGTACAAAGAAAAAGCCACGTTTCTGTCTCCTTATAGTGAATAATGGCTGAGCGTTGCACGTCCACCAACGATGAAACACTAAAATCACCGTCCGTGTGTCGAGACATGATGGGCCTCCATCTCACGCTCCTACAAAGTGCATGTTTCTAAAGCATGTAAGGTGCAGGTAGGCAGCTCTGTGATGACTGAGTGATCAAGCTGAACAGCACGGGGACGCCACAGTTACCAGATGTCCATCAGCACCGTCTGCTGAGGAGGACTCGTTTTAACCCCTGTGGTGTTTTTGCTTTCCTTCCGAGGGGCAAAGTACAGGGTGGTTCCTAATTTCTGCAGCTACTACATAACCTACTACAGGCCTCTGCCCAGTCGTTTCCAGGATGCTGGGAGCGGGGGATGCTGATGGCCAAAGGACAGCAACAGGCTTAAACTGTTGGCCTCTCCCTGTATGGGAGTGGTGTGGCACTGAGACGGCACTGGGAAATGGAAAATGTCACTGGTGTTTCACTCGTGCTATGCTGAGGCTTCGAGAAGAGCCCGAGCAGCGGTGGAGGAGTGGGTGTAGTTTAAGAATCCACCTCTGGGAGGCTGCCTGGGTAAAGTAGAGTTTAAGTGATAAGCCCACCATCGGGGAGTGTTGACAGCAGGTTGGACACGTAGCTGGGTTGTTTGTTTAAGAGGTCAGAGTTCATCCGTCCGAGCAGTCCTGAACCCAAGCAGAGAAAAACAAGATGACGTAGGTACGAGCTTCAAACTCATCCCTGGTTGGGAGCTCAACGCCCACTCTCTGGGTAAATCCTCAGTTAGGAGGTGGAGTTTCCTCCTTTGAATAAATTCTGGACCCAGGCGAGGGGCGTGGCCTGATGTCAGGAGTCATCATCCGTGTCCTCTATCAGAACCTTGGTGTCACGAGTCTTGGACCTAAAAGGAGAAACAGGAAGGAAGCTCTTAAAGTGGGAACTCAAGTCCACGACTGATCACTGAGCTAATGTCGTCTGTCTCAGGCGTGTTCGCACAGCCGTGGCTGCGACACGCGTGTCGGAGCCACGGCCCTTTGAACACGCAGCCGTGTGTCGTGTGGCTTCAACACTGCTTTCACATCTTCCTTGTGTAATATGTTTATACTGGATATGTATGCACTGGGATCTACACTGTTAAATGGTGACACTGTGTAAATTAGGTGGCATCAAACATACTGTCTATACAATCAGGCTGCAGGAGGCCCGTGGATCACCAGCGTCACTCAGTTCTCACTTTAGCTGCCACAGACACATGTGGCGGTGCCTCTGCACACTGAGGCGCCGCCACATGTGTCTGTGATGTTCCTCTGCAATCACAGAATGACTGAATGCTTTAAACCTGAGACAAACACAAGATTTTACCTCTAAACATCCAATCATCTGTTTTCTGAGTCAGCGGTTTACGTGTGAACATAATAACCAGAGGTCTTCACAGGTTATCAGGCTGTGGTTTTACCATGAAACAGATTGCTATGCAAGTAAACAACTACCTGAGATAGCTAACCTTTGCAGGACCACGAGCTAACCCCCCCACAGATCACTGCGCTGACTGTATCTATAATAAATGACGTTGCAGTTTCTCTGTTTTGCATGAAGCTACATTGTTCTACGTGGGGTCGACGGCCTTCTGTGCACGCTGATGAAACATGCGTCTCCTCTGCCGTGACTGAGGGGCCCACGCCTGCACTCAGCAGGACAGACAGACGGGGAAAAGACTTACTGCGAGGCCAGGCGTGGCCTGCGCAGGCTCATACTGTAGCTCCTCTTCCAGCTCTTCTTGCCCTGTCGGTTTCTCACGCCATCCTCCTGGTCCATCATCTGCTCCAGGAGGGTCTGGTCGTCGGCGTTGAGCGGAGCCACGCTGATGTCTCTGACGGCTCTGAATTCACCACAGTTGTTCAGATGTTCGTTCTCCAAGCGGAAGAAGTTCCACACAAAGCGCCTACAAGGATCACACATTAACCCGTTACTGAGTTTCTGTTACTTTATCACTTCCTGATCTAGGCCCTGCAGATACACAAAGTTAGGAATGAACTATGAGAAAAACCAAAGGGATGAATAAAGAAAAAAGACTCTGTGTACCGAAAGACCTCCAGCGGGGCCAGGACTGTAGCAAAGATGTCAGAGATGCCGTCAAACGTGACGAGCGTGGTGACGGTGACCGTTAAGATCCATCCGAAGCGTAACAGCACGTCCTCTACTATGGCGCTGTAGTAATAGGCCTGCAGGAGGACGCACAACAGAGCACGCGCTTCACATTCATGCTGTGTGACTACATAACAACACGTGCTGCTGTTGATTTGTGGATGACAGGGTTAGCAGCAGCAAGCCTGCTTAGTTCAGCCTGAAGTCCTGACATTTGGACACCGACTTTTGTAAAGTGGCCACAGGAGGAGCTGCAGCTTCTTTGTGTGGTGTAATACCTTGTGTGGATAGACTATCTCCTCTCTCAGGAAGGTGTTCTCTCCAGCGTTGCGGTCAAACAGTCCCCAGTCCATCTTCAGATCCCAGACCAGAGTGTAACACGAGCTCAGCGCCAAACAGCCAATATACAGATAGAAGAAGATCTGGGCCTCCGAGCCTGCGTCTGTGGGCGGGACATCAGAGTGTTCTCCAGTTACAGCCTGCCATTAGAGCTCCATCCCATAATAACAACACAGAGGAGAGAATGAGCTCAGGATGGCATTGCCTCATAACACGGCATCTGTCAGCCTACCTTTGTGTGTGCTGTAGAGGGCGGAGAAGGTAACAGCGAAGAAGGTGGTGGAATATTTGCCAGCATTAACCAGATGAGGGAAGGCCCGCTTGGTGTCACGGTAACGGCGCAGACACTGGACGAATCGGAACCACGCAGGAAGACACTTGATCACCGCCCGAACGCCATACGAGTACGAGTTGCACACATCGTTACCTGAAGAGGACGACATTTAGCCACCGGTTTGCTCCGACACGTGCGCGTGAGCAGCGAGCATCTCGGAGCCTCACCTCTGCTGATGAGCCCGTTGTGTTTGGTCCAGTCCAGCTCAAAGCTGTAGAAACAGATCATGTACTCCAGGTCCATCAGCACCACCACCAGAGAGTTGAGCTGGTCAGCCAGCCAGAAGTCTGCAAAGCCAACGCGGTGAAACGGAGCAGTCACCACTCGAAACTGCGGAGGAAGACGTCACAGGAAGAGCCCTCTTCAGAATAAAAGCTTAACCACACAAAAGGTATGATGTAAAGACTCTGGTCAGGGCCATTACCAGAAGTTTGAGCAGCCAGAAGCGTGACTTGTAGTAGCAGGTCTTGAAGGGGTTGATGAGGAAAAGGAAGAAGAGCCCATAGAGAGCCAG
Organism: Aulonocara stuartgranti; assembly: GCF_965226115.1. Taxonomy (NCBI): domain Eukaryota; kingdom Metazoa; phylum Chordata; class Actinopteri; order Cichliformes; family Cichlidae; genus Aulonocara; species Aulonocara stuartgranti. The sequence continues at coordinate 36,323,180 of NC_138954.1, read as the reverse complement.
AGGGTTGGCCTGCATCGGCACCAGGATCTTGTCGCTGAAGAGACAGGACAGCAGGCTTACGCACCACAGCACCCCCAGCAGACCTGCAATCTGCACACACAATGACTCAGTCAGCATCCTCTCCCCGTGGAGGGGGCCACGGCCCACAGATCATTAAATCATCTCTATGAGAACACGACTTCTTTCTTTGGTTCAATCTGACCTCTGACCTCAAACAGATGCTGATGGGACAGGTTGTTTCTGGGGTTCAGTTCAAATATGAGCACATGGTTGACGCCTGCTTGCCTCCAGCCGTAAGTGTTGATGCCTACAAGACAAAAGAGTTGTTTTTTTAACTTCCTGTCTCTGATATGAGTTGATGACTAACTCGACTCCAAACTTGGCACATAAGCTACAGTGTGAGAGTGTCTGTGTGTCCATACCTAACAGGAAGAGGAATTCTATTAACAGGAAGCCTCCTCTGTAGATTCGGACCATAGGCCAAACATCAGAACGATCTGTCCCCACAGCTACTAATGACAAAGACCAATCAGGAGACAGCACCATCAATACCGAGCAAAACTGCACAGAGCAAAAACAAAGTGCCTGATGTGAGGAGTCTGCAGCATGTCTGCAAACAGACTTTTGTTTATCTGCACAACAACAAGTGGAAACCAACATTCATGATGGTTCTACTGGAGGATGGGACGGCACGTCAGTCATTTGTTTCCTGTGGATACTGTTACAAGTCACCCTAAAACCCCCAAAACACAACTAAACAATCACAACAACACAAGTGAATACAAAGAAAGGCCAATCATCTCTCTGCTCGTCCTTCTTCTGCTCCCGTTGTTGTGCAGATTTAAGATGCTTATCAGAGGTGGAAGTGTGCTGCTCACTCATAATTACGACCTCCTGCCTGTTCCTGTGGAAATCATGAAATCTTTGTTTCTGATGTCAGCAGGAAGGAGCCTGAGCCTGGTCCTACTGCAGGTTTCCTTCCACTGTCACTCGTCACATGACTGTTGGGTTTTCTCTGCATGTGTCATTGTGGGGTCTACCTTACAATGTGCAGCACCCTGAGGCGCCTGTTAGGGTGCTGCATAAACAACACTGGTCTTTCCCTCCACAACTTTACACACTACTGTTCCTCACATTCACAGAAATGTATTACTGGTGAGTTACTGTGGTGTATACTTTAGTCTCTCTCTTCATTCTCACCTGATGCCTTAATAATACGACTGTAGTAACACTAACTTTACAGACCGCTGTAGTGCTGTCACGCTTGCTCCATCTTTCTCACCTCCCACCAGGATGCTGATATTCCAGAATCATTTATTTCTCCCTTCTCTCACAAAAGTCTCCTTTTTCCTGTGGCGTAATAAAGTATTATTATTATTATTGTTATAGAAATAATAATAATAATAATAATAATGGACTCTGGACTTTCTACTATAGGAGACAAAAACTGGACGGGTATGTCAGTTAAATCCAAAGAGTCGTGCTGACAGGTTTCTTTCTTTATCGTGTAGAAAAACAGTTCAATATGTGACGTCTTCACACTGACAGTAGGGGGCGCGTCACTGGTCCGTGGGCTGTTTGTGGCCCACAGTGTGACAGCCCTGAGCCAAAGCATTACAGTTTTTTCTGAATGCTTAAACTCTAACTGTGATTCCTGTAGCACAATCTCTAAAACTATTCAGACTTATAGCAAAACCACTCACTGAGTTTACAAAACTAAAAGCACAAAAACTGCTTTGCACTCAGTTTGCAATTTTGTAACACACACTTTGCAAGACTGTAGGCACAATTCACTGCACAACACTCAATTACCAAATTTCCAACACACTCCTAGCAAAAGTATACACATGTATGGCTATCATTAACACTAATCTGCCAACTGTCTGGCACACTTTCACATGTGGAAACTTCTTTAGATAATTAGTTCACTTTGCAATCAGCCTAAGCACTATAATACAGGTAAGCTGTGTGTGCGGAGTACAATGGAGGGAGCAGGAAGAGTGAGAAGTAGAGGAGGCCGAGGAAGAGGACGTGGAGGTGAAGAAGTAGGATGAAGAGGACGACAAGGACAAGGAGGAGCAAGAGGAAGACGAGGAGGAGGGAGAGGAAGATGAGGAGGGGGGAGAGGAAGGGTAGGAAGAGTAAGAAATAGAATTGCTGATGACATCAGAGCTACAATAGTGGACCATGTCATCAACCGTGGAATGACCCTGAGGGTAGCTGGCCAACGGGTCCAGCCTAACTCGAGCCGCTACACTGTTGCAAGCACCATAAGGACATCTTGAAATGAGAATCAGTGAGTACAGTCACTTCACACAAAGATCTGTAGCACTGCCGTATGCCAATGAGAAACACACCAATACCATTGATGTAAAACTACTGAAATTGTTACTGTACAGAATTGCTAGATGACCAGATGCTGGGGCAGAGGAAGCATGTTCACTGCAGACCAAGTAACCCATATAGTCATTATGGCGATTGCAAATAATCCTATACTTGGAAATGAACACTTGTGTTTGTTTTGATGTGTTTGAATAAACACCAGTACTTGAAGTTTGGATCCCTCTATGCTTATGGATCTATGACAGAAGTATGAGCTCAAACTGACATAGCCTACCTTGTGCACAGAGAAAGCAAAAGCCAGATGTGTTTTGTATTCATACCATCAGTGTGCAGTTGGCGCATTGTGTGCTTAGTAGATGATGGCTTGTGTGTACTGTTTGATACGGAAACACCATTTTTACAAAGGTGTGAGGAGTTAATCTAGCTGTGTTTGCTTTTGCAAGAGAACTACAATGTTTTGATGATTGGGTGACAGGTTTTCTTATTTGTGTGAAGAGTTTTGCAAAATTAGCCAATAGTTACAAAAAATGTGCTTAAGCTATCAGAAGAAACTGTAAAGCCGTCTGAAACTTGCCCAGTGTCTGGGTTAAAACAGCACCTGTGACACGCGCGTCCCATGACGACCAGAATAACACTTACATATTTCTGGCCTGTCCACAAACACAGTCAGATTCCAGGAAGTATAAACGAGACACTTCAGTGTTACAAAGGTCACTGTGTTTTACCTGTGATGACCACAACGACCAATAAGACGAGGAAGACTCCGCAGTAAAGGCCGACTCTGAAGGTGGTCCAGGCAGGAGCAGGCTGTGGACACACGGACACGGTTACAGCACCTGCACAGCTGTGCAGCGCGACCAGCTCTGCTTCTTCTTTTATTTTCAGTCACAGCAGCTAACAGCAACACTTCGAACATGCAGTACTTTGCTGTTCAGTATTTACAACACCCCCAAAAGACAACAGAAAGAAGGAAAACAAACAAACAACAAACACAAATATTTAAATGCATAAGGGACATTCAGTGTACAGTTAACTATGATGGTGATATAGAGATATTATCCGGTCCTGAGAAGGAACCTGCCAGTGTACATCTCATCTTTGCCAAATGCAAAAACCTGACGAGCTCTGCACGCCACTGTTCACGTGTGGGAGGAGCTTCCTGCTTCATCTTCAAAGCATAGGGCGCCTTGCAATGAGTGAAGCAAAGGCAACAGAAGTGAAGAGTATTTTGGCAGAGTGATGTTTTCAGGCATCATCCCAACGACAGCCGTTAGAGCACGAGGATCACATTTAACGTTTATATCTGTGAAAGGGTGCTAAACACAGACAGCCAATAGTCATAAGGATCGGGGCACATCCACAAAGTATGAACCTGGTGCTGCTTTACATCTGTCACACCGGGCTCAGCTCCTGCAGAGAACTTGGCTAACCTTTCCTTGGAGATATGTAATCAGTGTAGGACCTTGAACTGCAGCTCATGCCTGGCACACAGAAGAAGAGTGAAGCCTCTGGAGAGAAGATCGCCAGAGTCATCCCAGGGTCTCTGCCCCTGTGCTTTAAGGATGGAGAGAGAAGGATCTCTAATAATATCGCGCAGATTCCTTTAATCTCTTATGAATGTTCATATTAATCATTTTATCCAAAGACGTTTCCTCGGGTAGTTCCTGAAATGAAGGAAATCGGCTCTTTACAAAGTGGAGAATTTGTAAATAGTGGAAAATATGTTGCTGAGGATCATTAAACAGCTTCAGGAGCTGCGTGAACGAGGCAACAACCCCAGCTACAAAAAGGTCTTTGCCATTTCTAAGGCCTTTACTTTCCCGTATTTTAAAGTCCATCATGGAGGGTGGGAACATGTGATTTGAGCTGATAGGTGCTTTAATTGGCATTAAGTGTAACCCCAACCTTTTCCTACATTGCAGGCAGATTCTGAGCGTCATGC
>NC_138954.1:36273895-36313895 GCF_965226115.1 Aulonocara stuartgranti | reverse complement strand
TCTGAATCACAGGTGTCCAACTCCAGGCCTGGAGGGCCGGTGTCCCTGATCCAACACAGCTGATTTAAATCCTCAACATGTATCTGAAGTTCTCCAGAGGCCTGGGAAAGAACTAATCATGTGACTCAGCTGTGCCGACCCAGGGTGAGATCTAAAACCTGCAGGACACCGGGCCTCCAGGCCTGGAGTTGGACCCCCTGTTCTGAATGATGCATCTGTATGTTTGTTATGTCACATTATTATTCAACTACTTTCCATCCAAATGAGAAACTGTTACACTGTAATCATGTAAGTGTGTTCACTGTCAGTATTGTGCACCTTTGGTTCTTATTCATTTAAAACAAACATGTGTAAGTGTTAGGAAGACATCCCTGCTGACTCTGGAAGCTCTCCTCTGATGGTTTATAGGCTCAGTCGCCAGTTTCAGGTCAAACTTCAAGTGCAGTTTGTAAATGTTGGTCAGTTGTAGTGACAGAAAGACAAAGGCACCTTATGATGGAGCAGTTTCAAAGCAGGAGTGCAGGAAAGCAACATGTGCTTGGTGAAGGTAGCCCAGGACCAAACGGACCTTTCTGCTCGTCCTCAGTCTGCTGATTGTTTCATGATCTTAATGCAGAGTTTATGTTCTGACTCATGGTCCCGTTGAGAGTAAGACAGACAACAAACATGTGACTACGCTGGGGTTAAAACGCTGTTGAAATGTGCACAAACGTGCGGTGACGGAGCGTTGCTGAAATCACCTGACACAAGCAAAATAACCACGGACAGTGGAAAGTGGGCGTGTCCACTTTAATCAAAGCCACGAGTGGCAGTGGGAATGTCTCCCTCAGTATCATGAAAATGAGGTTCTGTTCAAGCATGTCATGGCAGGAGTGCTATACTTACCTGGACACTGACTCATGTGCTTTTTTAGACCGTTACCCGTCCTGTAATTTGGACCATTTTCATCTCAACAACGTCACATGTCACCGATTCTGGTAAACTTGACCTGAGCAGACTTGTGTGTCCGAGCTGAGCCTGCTGTCACGTCAACAACAGGCAAACAACAGCGGGGTCAGGTGGTTCACAGTGTGCACACTCAGTGATTCACTGTGTTTCAGAGTGGCTGCTTTTAGACAAGACACCAAATTAACTAAATTGGCGTGTCCAAACCACTCCCTCGCCCTCTCTCAGCAGTGCACAAACACACAAACAGCCACCGCTGTCAGACTACCGTAATCTCCTTATCCCGTTTTGGCCTTATTCGGCTCTTTTCTCTCCGTGTCTCAGTCAAGTCATAATGATTATTATCATTATTACCATTATGCCATGTCTGTGTCTCAGCTAAAGCCTATACTTTCCATTTGACAAGTATGTTTTTTAGCAACACCCTGCTTTGCACCATTTCGTGTGTTCTTTTGTGGAACGTAGCAACTACAGCGAGTACCCAGGCGCCACGTCGGGCTCACAAACACAGACGTGCGACAGGAACGCCACCGCGTTCTCTTCCACACAGATTTTCCTTTACCGTTCGTGGATACGCAGCATTAAACTCCTCCCACTACCTACAGTGAGGTGTTAGTGCAGCTGCACAGAAACATTTCTTGCGAACACACTATCCTCAGTGATTGTGTGCAGTGTGATCCTGCACGGCTGGTTACAACACTCCGTCTGATACAGGCTGACAAAGTCTCTGACTCGGACAAAGAGCGCTCCACTTATCCCTGCAGCGTGGACCCCGGCCTCTGGGACAGCATCAATGCATTTGCTCTTTGAGTCCATGTAAAGCTGCACACTTTGCATAAATTGCATTCTGTGATTTCATCCAGTGTTCGTCACTAATCTGGACTGATGAAGCGTTCTGGTCCAAGAGTAGCAGTCTTGTTTTGCATTTGGCAAGAGTCGGTAGCATCACTGGTAGCATGGAGCAATATCTCAACGCTACAGGTTAGTCCAGCTCCTCCATCAGTGCATGTCATGCAAGAGGCTTTGTTGCATCTCCCAGCAGAGTCTGACGAGCATGGAGGAGATCCCAGAGGACAGGGCCGTAGAAGAGCCTTAACCCATCAGCAGGACCGGCATCTGCTCCTTTTGCAAGGACAAACAGCATGCCCACAGCCCACTGGTGTGAATAATCCAAACAATCAGAAGCAGACTTTATGGAGTGGGCTGAAGGCCCAGCATCCACAGGTGGGCCCTGTGCTGAGCCGACTAACATTTCCTCAGAATAGCAGAGCTGGCAGGTCCAGCCTTAGCACCCTGTGCTTTAACAGACAGGAGCAGGTTCATCCCTGGACGATGAACTGAGACCACCTTGGCCTAAATCCAGCAGAACGCCTCATCGTTTCGCTCCATCCAACACCGTCAGCTGCAGCGGGTCCTGGGCGTGTCCTGGTGCACAACAGTGCAGCCTCTCGTGGCCAGAGTGTACAGGCAGTAGGGCCCTCATGATAATGTCGTTTCAAACACTGGATACCATTTTTGAGGGAACAGGGAAACTTTGACCTCAACAAGAGCAGTAACAGCAAAGAAGAAGAAGTGTTAACTTTCAACTGTACGTTTGATTTAACAAAATCATTATTCAACATTAAGTTAAGAGATTTGATTCATTTTACAAATTATTCCAATAAAACATATTTTCACTAATAAACCAACACGATACCAACGCCTACATAATGTAATTATCACAGAAGAGCAAACACGTGACAGAGAGACGAGTCAGACGGGAAAAACTAGAGGAAACCAAAGTAGAGGAAGTGCATGTCAGCTGACGTGGACACAAATATGAGGACGACCAGCCCGTGAATCACAGCCTCTCGTGGGGAGCAACGTGTGACTATATAACACGGCACCACACAGCGGGGCGGTGCAGACCACACCAGAACCATCTATAGTGTACAGTATACTACAAAGCATTCATCTTCAGAGGTGCTGTTAGGATCCCAGAACATTTGAGCTCTTTTGTATTCGCTGGTTTTAACCCACTCGTGGAGCTTTTTCAGCATCGTGTGCAACAGCGTTTGCTGCCTGTGTGCAGCTACGCCCACTGCAGGGGGGAGAGGGGCGCCAGAGTGCGTTCCCCACTTCCACCTCGTTAACATACAGCTATGTGTACCTTAGCTAGTGCACATCACATACAGGTGTAATAGAAAAGGGAACTTTACTGTGGGGCCAGTGGGCCACACAGTCAGCAGACTGGAGCTCAATCAAACAACAGTGGGACAGTGTGAGCTCAGGTGGAGCACTCTGCTGTAAACATGGCAGCTAGTTTATTCACGGACTGGAATGTGAACAGGGTGATGGGCGAAACGCAGGAGCGTGTCGAGGTGTGCTTCAGGTGAAGCTGTGTGACCCGACTGAGGATGATCAGAGTTTATTCACTTTCCTTTGAAACCTCCATCGTTCTGTAATCTGTATCCAACCTCGTGCAGCATTTTCAGGACGCCAGCTCAGCATGATGTAAGCTTTCTTTGGCAAAACGCAGGTTTAGACAATCGCTGATTGTCATTTACAGGAAACTGCTGTCTGTGCATCATTTAACATCATCGACATGTTTACATTTCTAACAAACATTATTACGATGCTGGGAAAACAGCCTAATAAGTACGTTGCTATTACAATAACAATGTGGTCGTCTGGTATAGAGCAGAGCAGCGGCACATCTACCTGACAAAGTAGCTTTGGTGGGAGGCAGCAGGTGAGTGTTGTGTGACTGAGTGATCAGGGACCATACACAGTACCCACCCTCCATCACATGTCACTCAGCCCAGCATCAATAAGCCATGTGAACTACAGATGTGGGTCTGGGACTGGTATTAATCTGTAACACTGACATCACAAGAGGAAAGTCAGGCATAGCACTCATTAGGGTTATGACACATGTCAGGCTCACCAATGATGTTTTTCATCCCAATTCATAATTAAGCAGCTGAGGTCATCTCCCTGTAGCTCTAAATATGAACCACCGTGAGCTGCCCTTCGTTTGACAGTCGACTGCTCACAGATTAGTTTTGTAATTACTCGACTAATCAGATCATCATCCATTGGACGTAAAACACAGCAGCATCTGCTCTCATATAACCATCATTAGCTTACAGCTTGAAGTGTTTCAGGTCTGTGCTAACTAACAATAAAGACATGATGATAGTTTATTACACTTTTAATGAAATTTGCAGATTGTCTCGGTGGAGTTTAATAACCTCAGCTGCTCCTTCATATCTAAACTATAACAGGACACCGGAGTAAACTCTGCAGCATCTCACACTTCTGATAATCAGTTTTCTGTGTGACGTTTATTCAGCTGTGTGAAAACTAGAACTTTAATCTCAGCCAAACCGATTTACTGAGGAACAAACAAAACACAAAGCCAAACAGTAACATTTTTAAGTTTTCTAAGGCAGCGGTCCCCAACCCCCGGGCCTCGGACCGGTACCGGTGCGTGAGTCCTTTGGTCCTTCGGTTTTCAGCGTTATTTTGTTATCATTTTTATCGTTTACTCGGTGTTCCTGGGTCTTTTCACGTGTGTTATGAATAAATTTTCTTTTTTCGGTACCGGTACCAGTTTTATTTTGTTGTATTTATCCGCGACACCTTAAAGGCCGGTCCGTGAAAATATTGTCGGGCATAAACCGTCCGTGGCTGGGGACCGCTGCTCTCAGTGACTTATATACCATGTTAAACCTGAGTAGAGAAAGACCGCGGGGGGTTGAAAGCGATGGGAGTTCGCTGTTCTCCCCGGTGTTCTGACAAAACATCCTACCGTAGCATAAATTTATAATCATGTCTATCAATCCGTGCTACCTTATCAGAATATACTACCTTACGTGGTTCATGCTTCCATCATACATATCTAGAGGTAGGACGTTCTGATGGCCAAATCACACGATCACAACGTGCTTCCAGCACACAGTCATCTAATGTTAACACACAATCATGGAGGGGAAACTCAGCTGTTTTATTAGAAGCTGTTACATGGTTTCCTCACAGTTTTTGCATTTGTATGCTAGGATGCTTCGTTAGGTCGTTTACAGAAGTTTAGAAGCACTAAATCAAGACTTGAAAGATGACTTCAATTGAGACTCCAAACTGGAGTATTTTTGCACAAAAAACAAAAAACGCATGTTAGCTTGAAAGGTTAACAGATTGACGACAGCTTAAGGAAAACAAGTATCAACTGTAATAACGAAGTAAGACATTTAATACTAACCTTTTTCACACGCACGAGATCGGGGTAGGATCAAATAATAGGCGTGTACTATTAAAAGCAAAAACATGGCTGTTTTGAGTCAGTAACAACCAGTAGGACGGCTTGATAGGTAGGTTGTTTTGTCAGAACACCGGCTCTAGTGAGCCTCGAGCTCCCGGTCAGCTGTCGAGCTGGTGGGTGGCAGACGTCTCTGAAAACGTCGGAGCACCTTTACAAATATGTGATGTCTGGATAAACCGAGCAGATATTTGAAGCTTACGCAGCTACATTCTCGCCTGAAAATATCTTAAAAGTTTATTTTGTGACCCAGAAAAAGTAATAAGAGTAATATTAAAACTGAGTAGCGGCCGCCACTGTTGGAAACTGGAATTGGCGAGAAGGGTCTGGCTGCAGCCACTGTGGAGCGCCATATTGCGACCTCCACAGTAGCCGGAAACACGTCCTCTGCCTGGATACAGTGGAAACCTTGCAAGTGGATCGTAAAGGTTGGGAGTCTTTCATATACTGTATATGAAACAAAATACAAAGATTCATGAACCCATTAGGACTTTATCACCTTTTATCTGAAACGTCACTGGTAACATATATGAGCTAACTGGCATTTAAAGAGTAAAAAAAGAATGTAGATCAAATTTGGGTTTTGATGAAAAGGACTGGAGCTAATTTAAAGTCGGTAAAAGTAGAAAAATGTTTTAATAAGTAAGTGAGGTTTATTTATTAAGCGCTTTTCGTAGACAGGCAGTCACACACACGAGGCTGAAAACAAAAGGCGACAAAGCTTTTGTTACTGTGGCCCCAGATTGTGGAACTTTCTCCCTTTGAGCCTGAGATCTGTGGACTCCGTGGTCGCTTTTAAAAAGCAGCTAAAAACTCATCTTTTTAAACTTGCTTTTGGTTGATTTTGATTTTTAGGTTTTAGCTTCTGTGAAGCACTTTGTGATTTTTATCTTGAAAGTTTTACTAACTTACTTTACTTACAAAGCGCTGTACACAAAGGTAACAATAAAGAAAACATTAAGTAACAAAATAGACAATATAAACAATGCAAATTCAAAACAATTCAGAAGTGTTGATTAACAGAAGGCCTGTTTAAATAATAAAGTTTTAACTGCTTTTTAAAGGATTCCACAGAGTCAACCAAACGTAACTGTGGTGGCACGACTGAAAGGCTCCGCCCCCTTTCGCCTTCAGTCGTGTTCGGGGAGAAACCAACAAACTGTGAGCCTGTGAGCGAAGACAACGAGCAGCAGAGTATTTTATAAGAAGCTGGGGCCATTTAGTGCTCTGTATGTTAAAACAAGAATTTCATCATCTATTGGGAGCCAGTGTGAAGAATATAAACCAGCAGTGACGTGAGTTAGTAGCCTGGCCGCTGGCCTGGAGGCGGGAAAGAGAGGATTTATCCAAGCTGATAAACAGGGCATTACAATAATGGAAACGCGATGACACAAATGCATGAACAATGTTTTGTGATTCAGCTGAGGAAACCATGTCGGAGTTATAAAATGCTATAAAATATACATTTTATAGCATTTTGTGAACATACACATATTTGGCAACGAACAAGCTGAGAGAGAGTTTCATATTGTTTGCTCTCCTTGAACAGAGATAACAGTGCACAATAATCAATGTTGATGTTAATCAATTAGATGTCCCAGACTCTACTATTAATAATACAGCGGTCCCTCGTTTATCGCGGGAGTTACGTTCTAAAAATAACCCGCGGTAGGTGAAACTTTAGTTTTTACAATGATTACAGATGTTTTAAGGCTGTAAAAGCCCTCACTACAAACTTTATACACTTTTCTCAGACAGGCATGAACATTTCACACTTCTCTCTCTTGTTTAAACTCTCAAAGTTCAAACCTTTGTAGAAAAGTAAGTCCAGTGTTATAGAATGAAACCAAAGGCACCAGCAGGTGACGACGTTTCGTCGACGCTGTTGTGTTTGTTGTGGAGAAAACTCACAAACATACAGCACGTCAGAGTCACACTGCTAACCATCGAAGTTTTATGTGAATTTGACAAGCTGAACGCATTCTGTGCTGTACAGGAGACACCACACGAGACTGACTGACAATGGTGTACAGCCAATCAGGACGCAGAACACAATGCTCTGTAAAAAATCTGCGAAACGGCGAGTCTGCGAAAGGTGAACCGCGTCATAGCGAGGGACCGCTGTACAATCATTTCCAGTAGCGCTGCTGATATATGAAATGGTGAGTTTTGAGGTTGTCTTCAAACAAGTGCATTGAACCAGGAAAGGGTGTTTGAAGGATCAAAAAAGTAAAAAGTAATGACTATTTTATATTTATGAAAAAACCTTTATGCAGAAAAAGTAGCAAAGAAACAAAAACATAAGACACGGACACTTTTGGCCACGAACAAGCTGAAGGGATGGTGATTTTGTGTTAAAACACTTAGAACCACGTTTATTTCTCAGCAGCATCGATAGTAACAAAAACACAATTTAGTCTTCGCTGTCAAAGTCGATTTAACTGAAGTGTTTCCGGCTGCTGTGGAGGTCACAATATGGCTCCCCAGTGGCTGCAGCCAGGTGCTCTTGGAATTGGCTGGGCCGCGCTATGAATTCTGGGATAGGTTGGGCAACGAAGGATACACCCGACCCATCCTTCAGATCTGGGGAAATGAAGGACGCATTTGTCAGGCGCAGAGTCTTTGAATTTGGACAGCCTCCGTCGCTGTCACGTAATCGGCCTACAAATGCGGCCTCTGAAGGATGCAGCCCCTGAATTTGGACACAGCTATGATACCGGAGTTGCTTCTTCTTCTTCGGTGTTCAACGGCAGCTGGCATCCTTGTACACGCAGTGCTGCCACTGTCTGTTTCAGTCCGTTACTACACGCTTAAATCCTGCTACTTATTCCTGCGTCTTTCAGGAGCTTACAAAGCTTCAAACGACACGTCGGCTGTTAAATTAGTCGTCGACGATTTTGATGGTCGACGAATCGTGGCAGCCCTACCGTGAGCGACACATGATGACCTGTGCTAGCTACAATAAGCAGCTAACTGCCCGTCCCTAATCAAACTGAAGAGCGTGCTTCAGCACAACCAAACACGTGAGCCGACCAGAGCTTGGATTATCTTAAAACTGTGATCAAGGTAAACATGTCATTTTTACATTCACACAGAAACATGTTTATTCTGTGTAAGCAGTTTAGAATGTGTGAAAGTTCAGACGTGATCGGCTTCACACACCACCTCTGAACTCCATCTGGATGCTCGCATCGTGAAACACTGGACAGATGTGACATTTCACTCCGTCTGTACCGCTGACTCTCTGTGCGTGGACTAGAGCCTAAAACAGGTCCTCGGGTTTGAAATCATATTTGAATTCACAAAGCAGCACTCGCTTCACTTCTGCTGCTGATTAAAAACTAATAGCACTCAGCCGTATACGCAGGATCAATGGTCCTTTGGCAGCTGTAGCCATGTTTGGTGCAAAGCAGCAGTGGAAGCGGCGACACGATTTGCTGTTTGGGTTTTCTAACATCACATTTGGGACAGAAATAGGCCCTTCAAGTGGTTGAAGTCGCTTCTGTCAAAATAAGATGAAAGATCAGGAAAGCGCACTGTGCTAGTCACGTTGTTTAGTATTGCTTTAAGTCAAGTTTAAGTATGCAGCGCAGTGACATGACCAGGCCTGTCATTACATGATGGAACACAGGCCTCTGATCACTGGTTTGAAGACTTTCTAAGATGATTTGAGGCCTTAAATTTTGGTCATTTTGTGGCTCCTGCTGCTGTATTTTTGCAAAGACACATAATTAAGCAATAATGTAGGCTGAAGTGTCGTCATATAAAATGACTGGAGGTAAAGAACTGCACTTCCAGTCAGAGTGTGATGCTGTTTGTATCCTGGGCTTTCATGTGTTCAGCTGAATCCAGATGAAGCTGTGTGCAAACAAACCAAACTACTGCATAAAGACAGACGTGTGCGTTTCCATCACACGCCCATCTTTGCTGGGCAGCAGATGCCTGCACTGCAATACACATGAAACCTGGGCTAACATTAAACTGCAGTCAGACTCTTCGTGCTTCCCACTGTGGACACCTGAAGGGGCTGCTGGGCTCCCACTCAGTAATGATGTGCGCTGCTTTCTTCAGTCACAAACGCTCAGCAAGCTGCTGCAAACAGGCACAAAGCCATGAGCAGCAACTTGTTTAGTGAACAACACATTTATTGTAAAATCAACACTGACGTTGGTTTAAATATTGCTGCTGATATGTAGGGACATTAGATCAGTTATTAGCAGGAAGTTTCACCCAGATTTGCGACTAAAATCAGACCTGCAATAGAAACGTGTTCAGGAGCAGCGCGTGGAGAAAAAGGCCTGACACAACCCAAACACTGACATCAGGCAGCGACGCCGGCTCGCCGTAACGTGGAGCCGAGTCCTTTTACACGGCGTGAAGTGTCAGGGTCTGAGGTGGGTGGCTGGAATTTCCATAAGGCTCCTGAACTTACCTGGATCCGCCCCTGGGCGGGGCCAACTCCTCCAGCTCCTGCGCACCTGGAGCCTATTGCAGGCAATCAAGCCAGAGGGATTTAAGCCACACGTTGGTGTTCATTCGCTGCCAGTTTGTCATCAACACATTTGCTGTATTCAGCTTGGCTCACGCTCCACCTCCGGACTCAGGATACCGAGCAATCATTCTGAAAATCTCTGTGTGCCTCACCTGCCTGCCCTCACACTCAGGCCAGCCTTTCCACGCCACTCAGCCTCCCCTGGATTCTCATCACCCCCCTCTCAACACTCTGTCCCCTACTGCAAGTAAGAATTGCCACTCTTACAACTGGCCACTGCAGAGCTGCCTCCACCACCTCCCTAACTCCACTGTCTTCTCTCCTCAGTGTGACTGTTCCCTGCTCAGCTCCACTCTGCATCTCAGGCCCCGTTCCCTCGCCACGTTTCCCAGGCCACGCCACGTCAGACTCCACGTCCTATTGTTCTTTTGTCCTTGCTACGTTTCTTGCACTTAAGCCTAATAAATAATTGTTACATCATCTGCTGTCTCTGCACCTGAGTCTTGTTCGTTACAGGCCACTCGGCCCCGTGACAGTGAAGACCAAGAGGCGGAGCCGTCCCTGAGACGGTGAGCTGTTTCGATCCTGTGATCAGTCCCTCACCAACAAACCAAGTGTGACCCGTTCCTGATCCATGTTCACACCAGAGATGGCGCCATACCACTTTTCTATGCCCGATACGACATCGTACATTTGGATATCTGCTGATACAGATATGAATCCGATATGGTCCATTTTGTAATCAATAAAACTGTTTATAGCTTCCTGCAAGTTCATGCTCACTGCAGCCAAAGGATTTCACAGTTCAGTGATGCTGATCTTTGTATTTAAACCTTTAGCTCAACTTTCAATCTAAGTGCTTCAAGTAATATTCAAAAGTAAATTAAAATGCAATTTAATGCAGATTTCAGAAACTCTGTTCTGGGAAAAAGGAGTGCAAAGTAATGTTCGTATTCAACAACTTAAAAAACAACAGGTTGCACAGTGGAGCACTTACAGCTGCACATACACATCCAGAGTGGATCAGGATGATGTCGGAGCCGTTACCATCATGTTTAACCTCAGACTCAAGTTTCTGTCATTTCTAAACTTAACACAAGGATGAAAAAGGTGTTCTTCATGTTTTGGGGTTTTGTTCAGCCTGTAACAGTTTTTTCCAAAGTAAAACGTGAGTCTGTCCATCGTTCGGTCACAGACGTCCCAGCTCCATATACCGCCTCTGAGGCTGAACGTGGGAGTGCTCCACAAACATTCACAGAGGAACTTGCTTTGTGTCTCTGGGATAGCTTTCTCCGAGATGCCGGTTTGGCAGCACGTAGCGCGGCTCCAGATGCTTTCAGTGTGAACGCCAGCCCGCCGACAGGTCCCGCACGCAACAGCCGCTCTGTCACGTGACGCGTACTGCTCCGACGCGCTGAGGTCACGAGCCGGGTTACGCCCTGTCGCAGGTTTTGTGAGGTGCTTTGTGATATTTGATGGATCGGGTTACATTTCTCATTTCTCCTCGATATCCGATCCAGTACTTTAGGTCAGGATCGGACCGATGCCGTATATCGGATCAGTTATCGGATTACTCGATGGAATAATCGATAGATTACTAAAATAATCAGTAGCTGCAGTAAATATATTTTCTGAATATTCTGTGTTTGGAACAGAGAATACTGGACTTGACTAATCGTTATTTTCAGGATCAATCAATCAGCCTAACTGAATGTAAGTAAGGCTGTAACTGGGCAGCGCTTGTACTCTGTGTGAGCACTGCCCCCAGTCTGTGCCCAGCTGTCCTAACACACTGAGCTGTAGGCCAGGTTTTCATGATCATATCTTTAAATACTTGTTGAACATCAGTATTTAGGAATTGTTGGGTTTGGACCATGTTCAGCTGTGGCACAAATATAAACGTGTAACACGCGTGGTCTTACACCGACATGATAACACAACAGTTTCCAGTACAAAGCAAGACAGCAACAGCTCTGATAAGTAAGACTGGAGAAGGTGAAAGAAACAGGAAGTTGCATGACTGTGTGTGCATGCATGTAATACCTTCGATAGATGGGGCCTGGTCCTGAGCAGCATACAGCATCTCTTTGAAAGCCTGCAGACACAGTAAAAACACCAGATCAGTCTCCTGTACAAACATATATATCCTATCATCAGGTCAATGAGAGTGATCGGCTTCCACAGCAGCAGCATATCACAGTGCTGTGTGACCCATCTGTGATGAGTTTTCTTCATCAGGTGTTCAGACCTGCTGTAAACAACCTGCAGAAATACTCTCATTACATTCTCCTGCAGTCACAGAGCGTAGTCTGTTATTTCTTTTATTGATCTGTTATTTAGCTCTTCACCCATCCTTTAATAAAGCAGCCTGCTTCATACTGTGGGGCAGTGTACGCTGTGCTTTGTCCCCACTGTGGAGAGGACGAGGAGTCACCCAGTCTCAGTGAGCTGCAGTAGGACAGCAGGACAGTCGCCCCCTTTCATCAGCGCTTGCTCCAGGGTTAGATAGTAGAGTGGTCAGTTAGTCAGAATGCCAGCAGGGCACCGGCTCACAATGAGCTCACTGTGTGCCGGCCCGGCCTGCTGGACAGCCGAGCAGCAGTGAAGCGGGGCGAACGACAGCCCACGCAGTCAGGCCTAAGCTTCGCTGCAGTGCTGGAACAATGCAACTAATCACAGAGTAGGAAATCGATAAAAAGGCAGAAGCTCTTCAATGCCCAATAAAACCTGCAGGCCCGGCTCGATGTTTCTGCAACAACACATTTTTGTAGTTTTGAAGGACAGACAGAAGAGGACACACACTACACTGCATGATGTATGAAACAATCCCACTGTTACTGAACAGGTGAGCTATAACCAGGGAAAGAACTGGGTCAATACAAACCTGACAGAAGCGGAGCTCAAAAACAGCTCAGACCCCTCTATCCTGGAAAACCATCAGCGCTCCAACACAGGCTCAGGCACCTCCTTTAGCTTCATGACACATTTGCATCCACGTTCAGCCTGACTGATGTTGGGCTCAGCTCTTCACACCTCCCTGACGTCTTTAACCGTGTCCAGGCTAAATGTTGAAAACGTTCGATAAAGAGCTGAAATAGCTCACGCCCCCTAGTCTTCCTCACAGACACAATTGATACCAACATCTGAGTGGTGGTGAAGAATGGCCGTGCTATCGCTATCAATACTGCAGAAAGAAGGGCCAGTGCAGTACATACTGGTCCTACTGGTTGACAGATGTTGATGACACATGATGACTCATGTGTCATCTGCAGGAGTTACCTGCCTCGGTGACCTTTAGCCTGTTTTGCTGCTCTGTAACTAATGAAAGTGGCTGCTGCTGTTATCGAACATCACCCTGACACAAGGCCTACGACCAGCACAAAGCGCTCTCTGCGCCATAGCTCCAAAGCGCTTTCCCACACTGGTCCTGAGGCCCACAGCATGTGTGACATACAGTAAGATGCTGGTGGTCACAGGAGGCTGGCTCAGCATGTGGTCAGGAGCGAGTTTCCAAAACACAACACACAGCTCAACAGGAACAAGGGCGGCTGTGCTTATCCCCGCAGATTACCCTACTTCTGTTCTTTCTCCTTCAGCGCCGCCTCGCTCTCTCTCTCGCAGCTTGTGGCGATCACCACAGGCGTACCTTTGACCCACACCAGCTGACCACAAATCTCTCTCTCCAACGGTGAGGTTTCTCTGCAGTGCTCCTTTTTGTGCATTTACACTCTGCTGTCATCTTTTCCTCACTGGCTGTTGGAAATCTTTCCCTAATCTCCTTCATGCATTCCTTTCCCTCGCTCTTTTCTCCAACCTTGCCCACCAGCACACAAACACTTTGTTGACACCAAACTGTCAGAAGGATTATATGAGTCATAACTGGATTATTGCTCACATGTGTGTCATGTAAAAACCCAGATCTCTCGGTTGTTCCTCATTTTTCTGTCCCCCAGCTTGTGTCCACAGTGCAGACGAGATATGAAGGAGCTCTGCTCTTTAGATGTGAGCCTGAAAGGTGCTGTGGCAGAATTTAAAGAGCTCCCAGGGCTGCTGACAGGTGAGGCGTTTGGGAGAGTTGTTGCAGGGCCGTGACATCACCGGTGACGCACGAGTGATGCGAGCTAAAAGCTAAAGCAGCATTAACGTCTGACTGAGCAGTTCTTTGTTTTCAGCCGTCAGAAAACAGCTTTGCTGACTGTGATGGCAGACAATGCCTCCATGTGTTGGTATGTCTCGGTGACCTCTAATGTAATTAGCTTCATTAGAGAGCCTTCAATAATGATTTCATTTCTTTTATGGTTTGTCTTAATTGCAAGTACATCGAAACAACCTTCGTATCTGATTACATCATCCTATTTGATGAACGTGGAAACAAAGAGGAGCTGTCACAGATGTCACAGCAAGTTTACTGATTTCTTTGCACACCATGAACTAATGTGCACCTTTTTTATTGCATCGGTTTTTCTTTATTCCACATAGGGCCACAAATACATCCGCAATCACTAATGTTCACAAGTTGCACCTCGACCAGACCAGCAACAAGCGTCTGGAGCATCGGCCACTCTCCTGGCAGAGGGTATTTAAATCGGTCGAGAGTCTGATATCATCTATACACAAGTTAATCTCAGGTGTCACCACTTTACTAAGGTCTGCAGGAAACTGTCTCCCTGAGAGGAGAAGAGACGAGTCAGTGCTTCCTGACCTGTTCCTAACATCCTGAGGGTGAAGCCTGCCATGAACTACAAACTGCTGGAACACCAGTGTTCAGTAATCAGAGTTACTGAAGCCAGTTTGACATCACCGTGGACTCAGAGGCTTTTTATGGTCAGAGGAGACACGGATTGAGCCACGTGGCCACAATGACTAGAAGCATGGTTGGAAGGCGTTCAAACCTACGACTACTGTAAGAACTGGGCTGTTTCCAGAAAATTGAGAGAATAATGAAGGACTACCTTTCAATTCTTCAGCTAGAATCAACAGCTAGACAGTTGCAACCAGGACACAAAGAGAAGAATGAACCCAAACACACATCTGGGTTTGGAATGGTTAGAGCATGCTAGCACCTGAAACAGCCTATCAAAAGGCCTGACTTTAGCTCGAGTGAAAATGTTCTGACTACGCTTAAACGTTAGCTCCACACCAGCAAACCAAACTATTTAAACTAACTACACCACATCTGCCAAGAACAGCGACCAGCTATCCAGCCTGAATTACTCCAGATGCCTGTTGATGGCAAAACATCTGGACTTTGCACTGCTGCAGGTGCAGAGATGGTTAGTAACATACACTAGCTGGTCAACAGTTTGTGCTTTTAAAAAGGAAAAAGCTGTGTTGATTCAATGAAGCTAACATTTGTGGGTAAACAGAGCAGAGGGTCTGACCCTGTGCCCTCTGTGTGCGTTTACAACGATGAAACAAACACAACTTTAACAGCACATGGCCACATTTGTCTGACCGGCTTCACGTTGACTTTACCTGTATAGAAGATGCTGTCGAACTTTTCCACAGATCCGTATGCTTCATATGAAAAGAGCAGGCCGATGTCTGCAGCTTTAATTTAACTCAGCATACAAATAACAAACAACAACATGCATTACTGTACAGACATCAGGAGCAGGGGCCAGCAGATCGTACGAGGCTCTGTCAGGGCGGGCTTCCATCAGAGGCTGCAAAGCATTGTGGGACACAGAGACACACTGACAGGTGGGAAATTTTACACAGACGTCAAAGTTGAATGTGACAGGACGCACGCGGGGAAGTTTCATCTGAAGGCATCAGCCAGTGCTCCCAGTGCTCCCAGCATTATCAGCAGTAAATCATTTTACACCCACATATTTACTCAGTCTTTCCAACACTGGTGTTTCTGCATGTGTGCCTCTGGCTGCAGAAAGACATGAGGGTTATGACACTGAAGCCTTTATTTCTGTTCCCTTTAATCTCCACAATTGCCATGTTCCCAGTGTTCCCAGTGTTCTTCTGTGGGTTCTTGAAATGTTCTTGAAAGTCACTACAAGTCAGTGCACGTTGATTATAGCTGTTCATGAACGAGCCGACCTCAGTCAGGAAGAGCTGAAGATTCAGCTGCTCAGCATCCAATGTGGCCAATCACACGGAGAGACAGATTGGGATCATACCATTATGTGAAAGTGGGTAGATGATCCAAAGACAGCGAGTGTAGTGGTACAGGCCGAGTACACAGAGAGACAGGGGTTCAGATTTAAATGCAAGCAAATATGAGAAAATGAAGAAATGAGCCAAAGGAAAAGGAGAAGCAGCTGTGTTAGTTTTCAGTGATAGAGGAGACTGTACAGCTGAGTGAAGAGAACACAAATATTCATCAGAGCAGGGTCGACAACAACAACAATGAAGTCTAGGAGCAGTCACCTGTCCCCCTGACCCTGGATCAGCTCTGAGCAGAGTTTAGTTTGATGACGAGCTGGGAGAGATGACTTCGAGCTACTCGTTCTTATAAAGCACTATTCTACTGTCCCAGAGCTCACAGCTCTTCATACAACATGCCACACTCACTCACACAAGCACCTTTTAGTGCTTCCTAGCTAACCTCCACCCACACTGGGGGGGTGCAGGCATCACTAACCTCCTGATCAGTAGATGCTCTCCCCCTTGAGCTACAGGGGGGAGAGCAAACTTTGGTTCAGGCTTCAAATGGTAAATGGACTGGTTGTTATACAGCGCTTTTCTACTCTTCTGAGCGCTCAAAGCGCTTTACACAACCTGTGCATTCACACATTCACACAAGCACATTGATCTAATTCACACACATTCATACTCCGATGGATGCATCAGAGATCAATTTGGGGTTAGTATCTTGCCCAAGGATATTTGGCATGCAGACTCGAACCACCAACCTTCCGATCAGTAGATGACCTGCTCTACCGCCTGAGCTACAGCCACCCCTGTAGCAACATGTATGTTCTCCTCATTTGTGGTAAAGCCATAAAAAATAAGTCTTTAATGAAAAAAGTAGAATAAGAAAATTGCTTACCAACTTATAAACCATATTTCATATTTGCTGAATTAGGCTAAAATAGAAGGCATCAGACACTAGCTGACGGGAGCCGGTTCATTAGTGACCTGAGAGGTTAACAAACAGAGCCCAACGAAACACCAAGGCTGAGTGAAAAATACCAACATGGAAGTGTAAAAACTGCAAACTCTGAAAGCCACTTGGTCCAAAATTAAGTCAGACTGTCAGCGTCAGCAGGACAAATAACATGTTTACAGCTCAGTACATCAGCTGGCCACATCGTTGCTATTCTATTTTAAACTGTAGTGATGGTGAATTTGTGTAAAGCTCCTCCAGATTTGATGCTGTGCTGGCACGGACCTTGGTCTTCGGTTCACCTCACAGACTTTCCAATAGGATTCAAGTAATTGCTTTGTGCAGGCCAGTCATTAAGGTTCAGTCTGGACTTCTGAAGCTCTTCACAAGGAGTGACGTGTGATTGTGTTCGTTTTGGTGTTTGAAGACGAGCAACAACACAGACCCAGTTATCCTTCTTTATTGGAATATATCAAAATCTACAAAATCAGAATGCGGGCAGGTAGTCTGACACAACACCGTCCATAGGTGATGTTAGGATGTTAAGTGTGTGTGGTGTTTTTTAAAAGCTTAAATTGCCCATGTTTGATCAGCAGGAGATAATGTAGTATAAGCATAACAGAAAACACCAAAGGGCCATTTTCACAGAGGGGTGGGCATCTATGAATTTATGAATGATTTTCCAGTCCTGCTGCACCAACCATCACAAACTCCATCCTGGAGCTGGACGCTTAGAAACTTTCATTAAAACAAGCTCTGCTTCACACTGGTGCACGTTTGGATTCCCAGCAGCTCGCCCACCAGACGAACACAGGCCCTTCGCTCTACAGGTACATGTAAGCCTACGTACTTAAGATGACTCAGCTTAATAAGAACCTGTGGTCTTCAGTTAGTTTACTGTACACCGCCCAGTTTTGTTCAGACACGTTGTGGTTGAGTGTAAGTAGAGTAAAAACAATCAACTTTTAATTGTAGCAACATGAGTGGAAACATGCTACAATGTTACATGCGCCATCTATCCAAGTCTTATCCCAGAGTGTGGAAAAAACAACTCTTGTGCTTTAATGAGGTCTGTCACCATTCAGAAAGCCTCCTCTGAATGTCCTCTGACTGAGACAGCGCCTGAAGTAAAACCCTCATTTCACTGTCAGCTTCTCTATTCCTCACCCACCTGAAACCAGCTATCATCAGCAAACTAACTTCCCATGAAGTGCTGCAGCTCAGTTTCCACTTCTGCTGCACAGCCTGAGCTGCAGTGGTGTGCTGGAAAAATGCAGTCAATGACAAAGCAGGCACATAAGCTACGGCAGGTCATCCACACTACTGACAAACCACGTTGTATAATGTGAGATGCGTCTTAGTTCACATCATGCGTGTCTCCAAATATCTTCTGTAAGTATTTTTCAGTTGGTTTTGAGTCCATGACAGGATTGGTGATTCATTCACAGAGCCACATGCACACCATGGTCAGCACCTTACCAACACTGGGTCTATGACAGGGGTGTCCAGCTCCAGGCCTCGAGGGCCGGTGTCCTGCAGGTTTTAGACGTGTCCTTGAACCAACACAGCTGGTTTAAATGGATAAATTAGCTCCTCGACATGTCTTGAAGTTCTGCAGAGGCCTGGTAACGAACTAATCATGTGATTCAGGTGCGTTGACTCAAGGTGAGATCTAAACCTGCAGGACACCGGCCCTCGAGGCCTGGAGTTGCCCACCCCTGGTCTATGAGCATGCTGGGTTAGATCCTTCCATCTCTGATCAGACTGTTACCAGGATGACTTGTCCTGCAGCAGTACCCACACATTTCTGCACAATGCACACGCAGGTCTTTGTGGATCACAAGCACATTCACACACTGCAGGGTGCACGCATCACAAATGTTGATCAGTTCATCAATAGCAGACCCAGATACTTGTGCAGCAAACAGGCGCTTGCACCACAGCAGGACGAAGCCCAAAAGAATCCCCATTTAACGAGTGCTGTAATGTGGAAGCTAATGAAAGGGCTTCATCTGCATAAACTTCAGTCTTCAAGCCTAAAGACATGCATGGTTCCTGCATTGATGCTCCTTAGCTCAGTATCAAGCAGGGTGCTGCAGAACAGTTTACTCTGCAGGATCGATACTGGTTCTTCATTTAGAGAAAAACCAGAAACACCAGTTTACCAGGAATGTGCAAATATTCAAACACATGTGGGACATCAGCTGGCAGAGGTGCGTTTGACAACTTGGATGTCTGAGACCAGGCCAGCGTCGCCATTATAAAAGCGGTGTGACATCACACCCACTCTGTACGCGGCCTCGCCTACGGCTGTAGTACAAGTTTGATGTTTCATACACTTTCACTCAACTTTATACATGTTTCTATGATCGAGTTAAGAAGTTAGTCTGGCTGCAGCTGCAGTCCTGTGTGTGAAACACCACGTCTGCACCAGCTCCTGACACAGCATCAGGTTATTTGCTGTTTATGAACGTTAGAAAAGATTTGAAAGAAATCTATTTGTGCTTTTGAACCATACAAACAAACAATGAGAAGAATGGTTTCATTGTTATTACACCTGATTAGCTGGTAACTAAATGAGCCGACCAGTCCCATCTTTCTCTTTTCCACTCGCTTCTCCCATTTCTGTCTGGTTCATTATCCTGACCTTCGTCCTCCAACACACACAAACATCTCAACTGTTGATACAGAAAAATATAACCCAGACTCCCAGAGCTCCAGCCATGTAGTCATGCAGCAGGGTTTGTAGTCAATGAGCCCGTTGAGTCATACGGATGACCAGCAGGCGTTTTTATTCTTACAGCGCCTGTCTGGTAGATGCACTACGAGCCTGGCACTTTGCATGAAGCTGCTTCCCTCCACAGGTTTACATGGAGCCAGCATGTCAACAGAGTTTGACCCTGGATTAGTATTATTATCATTACTACTACATTTCTCACGCTTTGATGATAAAACTTCAGTAAAAAACACAAGTTGCACAGTGTTGGAATGTCAGCAGTGCTGGGAAAACTGCAGTCAGTGGGAGCATGCTGAAAACCGCCGACACAGAAGGTTTGTTTTAGCAGACATCCTATCATGTCAGCTCAGTTTATGGGCCTCTGCTGCTCGGCGTTTCACCCAAACAAGCTGACAGAAAACACCGCACACATGTAACGGCCCTGAACCCCACGGCTCTGCAAACGTCACAGGCCCGGGTCCCACATCTTCACAGGACTAAAACTAACACGGCCCGGGGCCAGATTTACAGCTGGGTGGAACAACAAGCTCCATCTGGTCTGTGTCCAAAAACTGCAGGGGCAGGAAGAAAGCCTCTGAAACTTCGGAGGAAATAAGTAACAAATACACGGCCATTGTTTGAAATACTCGTCATTCCCTCGCCGTAGCAAAGATATATCAGATTTGGCGTTTTCAAACAAAGGTTATATGAACAAGATGGGAGAGAAGCCAGAGCTGAAATCTATGGAGGAATTCCACAACAGTTTTTATCCAACCATGCAGATTTTATGTCAGAGAGACCAAGAAATTCAAGGTCATCTGAATAATACTGCTCTGAACTGACTGCCAGCAGGTAATCCACTGTAACCGTGCATTACATGCATGCACCCGCAGACTGATTAATCCCACACGTATGCAACTGTGTGAACAGAAGATAAAATAGTGCTGCTGTAATACCGTTTATAGTTATAAAGTCCTAAACTCCTATCTGTGAGTGAAAACTGCCTCTGAGTGTGTCAAAGACACAGATGTACTTACAGTCCCAGCCAAACAGACACGTTCTACTGATGGCGTCAACAACACTGTTAAAGCTGTGGCCCAACATGTCGTCATCTCCATCCTGCCTCCTGATACGTCCACGCCGGCTAAATTTGTCTCTGGACGCGCTCATTAAATGGTAAATGGCCTGCATTTGTATGGCGCTTTTTTCTAGTCCCTAAGGACCCCAAACACTACATTCAGTCATTCACTCACACATTCACACACTGGTGATGGCAGCTACATTGTAGCCACAGCCACCCCGGGGCGCACTGACAGAGGCGAGGCTGCCGGACACAGGCGCCACCGGGCCCTCTGACCACCACCAGTAGGCAAACATGGGGTTAGCATCTTGCCCAAGGATAGTTGGCATGCAGCCAGGAGGCAGCCTGGGATCGAACCACCGACCTTCTGATTAGTGGCTGACCTGCTCTGCCACCTGAGCTACAGCCACCCTACATTAGCACACATACATACTACAACTAAGGGTGGTCCTAGATGTCTGCGCATCTGTCCATGTCTGCGCTTCTATCTATGGACTTACAGGTAAAAACAGAGCAAACAGCAGGCCAAACAACGCACTTCCTCTAGACGGTCTTTTAAGCAGACTGCTCTTTCGTCACCTTGGTTTGGGCTAAAGTTAACGATTGGATGCATGTCATTTACAACAGCTGCAGGAGTCTTTATTTGAACAGAAAGTAAATGTAGACAAAATTCCCTGTTCTGTGTGCACATGTTTGTGTGTCTGTGCAGCTTGCCACCATCAACACTCTTTGCTGATGGACACTTCCATCAGACTAACCTTACCGGCTTGTCTCCAAGTCAGCAACTCTCTGTTTCAGCTGAGGCTGTTTGTTTTGTGATTACAGGTGATTACATTAGTGCCTGGAGCTGCCGAGCTGTGCTAACCTAATGTGAATTTTAAAAAGCTACAAGGCTGATAAAACACCGAACAAGGCTGCTAATACCATTTCTAACTTCTGGAAAAGGTATTTGGCTCCAAGCTAAATGTGAATGTCACACAAAAGGAACACCAGATTAAAACAAGCCGAGGAGACGACTGATGGCTTCTGACTTCAAGCCAGAATCTCAGCTCCAGCTCACACAGACTGACAAATACAGAGATGCAGATTTGACCCAATCAATGCTTCAGCTAAACAAACAAGTATGTAAACAAGCTCCTACTCATCCTGATGGCTCCAGTTTTGCTATGCTAGCAAATTCAGTGCAGCTGTACCAGTCTGTGACTTGTGAGCAAATACTGTCACCAAAAAGGCCGACACCGCTGCTCACAGCTACGAGAGGAAACCTGAAGACAGGAACATGACACTGGAGTCCAGCCACAACGAGGCGGTGTACAACACTTCTTGATGCAACTTTATAGCTTATGTCTACACATACATATTGACAGAGGCTGTAACAGCAGATGATATTTGATGCATGTCTTTTTATTGGCCTGTTGCAACTGGAATCAACCACTTTATTCTACACACTGATTGCATGTGAACGCAGAGGTCCAGGATTATCGTGGTCTATGCCTGGCGCTTCAAGACTCTACACTAACTTTGGGGCTTCAAGGTGCAAGTAAGGATTTGGTTGTAAGTTGACAAAAGGTTTCCTTCTGCTCATATCTGAAGATAACAAATTATCAGAACTTTGCCAAAAATGAATACGTAAACACCTTAGAGTCTGAGGCTCTGCACAAACATCACTCTACCTGGTGTTATTAATCCACTGCTGGGATTTGAAGCCCATAAACTTATTGCTCTAAACAGGAACTCTTGTTGGGGCAAGTGGGAACACGGGAACTCTGAGGACAACAACGATCTTATTTCAGTTAGTTCACAAAGTAAAAAGAAAGCAGAAAACAAACACTGGCAGTGACTATGAGCCGAAATCTGTAATACAGCCAATTCAGCGTGAAAAATCCACACAGGGCCTACACGAGTCCCCGATGCTCTGCTGGGTCTCACTGATGTTTCCTCAGTTGGTATTTGGTTGATGGTGCTGAAGAGCTTTGTCCGATTCCCATCGGAGTGCTCACAGCAACCTTGACGAGCGCAGCATGCGGTCAGTTGCAGGGCGTGAGGCTGCAGTGTTGTTCATGTATGTTGTTGTTTACACTGACAGACCCTGGTGCCAATCAGGCTCCAGCAGAGATCGATGGCATTGATGGCTCACAGGTCGACCTGAGCACCGCTCCCTGACCGCCCACACTCAGCTCAGCTGGTTAACCACAGACACCGGGGTTAACGGTCCAAAGATTAACGGGCTCGATAAACGATGACTCAGCTGAAACGGGTTTGTCTCCTAAACACATCTGGGAGGACACGCGCGTGCACGCCAACACACGGGACTCCGCGGCTCAAACCTGCAGAGCAACAACACAAATCTAGCTAGCCTAGTTTGCCTGGCTAACGCTAACGACCTGCTGTTGCTTGTATTGAAGCACATCCGCTGAAGGACCCCTGTGTGTTTTTCCTGTTAAAGCACGACGGCCATGTTTAAATAAGATTTCTAAAATGAAGTAACCGGTTGTGTAGTTAGCCAGTGTGCTAACTAGCTGCTAGTAGAGGTTTAACGTGAAGCTAACTCACCTCATACTGGATGTACTGCTTCCTCCACTCCGGGGTGATGTGAGCTGACAGATGCTCTGTGAATTTCATGTCGGCCGCGGCGTCAGTCTTCCTCTCCTACCGTTACTGTAGCCGGGAGGCGGCAGCGGGAGGCTTTCGCTGCTTACACAGCGACTCTCATCCAAAGATTATGCTCAGAGAGGTGCCCTTTTGTCTTTACGGGTAACCTAGCTAACTACCGGCACAGCATCTCCGCTGTCTCAAACACACTCGACGAAGTGTTCGCGGAGCTGCATCTCAGCTGAAGATAAAAACCGTAATTCTGTTTTTATCGCTGTGTTTCTGGAGGACAGGCCAACAGTGTTGGCGTTAGCTGGGTCTTCCTCGCTCGCTGTCGTTCATCCTCTACCTCTCTCCACCTCCTGTCTCCCGCTGCGTTCGCGTGCAGTGGGAAATATAAGAACGGGCCGAAGATCGGCGAAGGTAAAGTAGTGGTGGGTGTAACGAGGTGTGGCTTTCTTCGTGAGATGTCACCAGATGTGGGGAGTAAACTGGTCGTTTTTAAGCTTAATGGTGAGGTAATGAGCTGGCTTAGAGAGGACTCAGCGTCATAATGTCATCACATTTAAATTTATCGAATGAGGCCAACGCAGAAATGCCATACATTTTTAATGGCAGGCTTCCAGCTGAAGTCTTCCCTGCTCTTTGATACAGTAATGATTTTCTTATAGTCTCAGTCACTAGTTTTATTCTTACTGAAAACAGCGTTATGTTTACTCTGGAAACGAAGGTGCCCATTAGAGTTAAAGAGGAGACACCCGGGTGTGCTTGCTTATGCATCTGTAATAGACACGTAGGTAGCCAGTGTGCCTGTAGCATCCTGTTTCACAGCATGATCACACTACTTTCACAACTCGAGGATTCGTAATGGCAATGGTGATGGTGACATCATCATCACCAATAGGTGACATCATCATCTTGTCTATGTTTCATATATAATCCACGTTTTGTTTTGATTAAAATGTCCTACAAGCCCTCATCTGTGTATCTTAAAGCTAAAAGCACAGGTTATTTTACTGTCAGTGAGACTTTCTACCAGCATAAATAAAGGATAGTCACTTTGGCAAAAGCTGATTGCAGCTTCTACTTTGTGATGGGAATGTTCTTTCAGGCTTAAAAGGACCTGACATCATGCATGAGAGATTTGTTCGACCTATTACTGACAGACAGACAACAAATGATTTATAACAGTTTAAATTCCTGCCATTTGACGCTGAAAAAGCTTTTGATTCTGTTAGATGGGAGTTTTTATATCGGGTTCTAAAACGTTTTGGTTTTAATAACCAGATTATCAGTTGTTTGAGGTGCTTATATAATTGTCCTTCTGCCAGGATAAAGGTTAATGGGGACGTCTCAGGTTTAGTTCTTCTTAAAAGAGGGTGTAGACAGGGCTGTCCTCTTAGCCCTGCTCTATTTGCACTGTTTATTGAACCATTGGCACAGGCTATTCGACAATGCGAGGAAGTTACAGGAGTTACCATTAACGGCAAAGAGTGTAAGGTTTGTCTATATGCAGATGATGTCCTGGTGACTCCTACTAAACCTGACTTTAGCCTACCAATATTACTATCTTTGCTCAATACGTATGGCTCATACTCTGGTTACAAGTTAAATCTTCATAAAACTCAAATTCTTACCTTTAAATATAATCCAGATAAATATATTCTAAAACTCCTCAAAGAATAATTGGAGTAAAAACTTAATTAAATATTTAGGGGTTCAATGAATGAATAAAAATGACGGTATTACCTAAACTGCCTTATTTATTCCTGGCATTGCCTGTCGAGGTGTCCTCTAGGCAATTTATCGAATGGAAAAGAATGTTCTCAAATTTTATTTGGGGAAAACACAGACCTAGAATAAAGTATAAGACATTGTAATTATCTAGAAATAAAGAAGGCATGGTCTTCCATGTCTAGAAAATGATTGTCAGGCTGCACAGTCAGAGTCCTGACTGCATGATGCGACTCAACATGTGACGCCAAATGGAAAGAAATGGACCAGGCGGAAGTTCGTGTTCCCCTTTCGACTATTCTTGGAGATAAATCATTGATACAGTCATTTTTAAATAAGGTATCCTACTGCATAAATGTACCAGTAAGTATCTGGTTCAGGGAATTTAAAGATAAAACGTTTGAAAGAGATGTGAGAATACTACGGTGACCAGCATATGATACAGCCCTGCAAATATTGACAGTGGGTTTAAAAACTGGTGCAACCTGGGTGTCACTGCATGCTGGAAAATATCATCTGAAAAAGGTTTAGATACCTTTCAACAAATGTCAGTTAATTACAACTTGGAGAGAGGTGATTTTTTTTTAGATATCTCCAATTAAGATCTTATTTTAATAACAATATTATGTCTAAGGAGAGAAAATCTCTAGTTCAGATCTTTATAAACATATCTAAAGGGAAAGTGCTAAAAAACCAAATGTCTATGATATACTCAACACTACAAACTGAAAGGAAATTGTCTCCCACCTATATTAAATGTAGAAATGGAGAAAGAGGCTGAAATAGAGCTATCTGAAGAAGATTGGTCTAATATGTAAAACTACAGCCACTACTATGAAATCAGGCGGGGGCCCCTTGCTTGATTTAAATGCCATGTTGACATTAGAACTTCATTCATCTTTTCCCATAATGCTGTGTGCCTGGAAATTCAGCTAAACTGGTTTTTACAGTCATTGATTTCAGTGAGCTGTAGATTCCAATGACACTTGAATGCCACATATATGACGTTGCCACCTTTGGAACCGAGTGACGTTTTTTTGTTTTCCGTATTATTATTTATTTATTAATTATTTATTTTTGACCAGCGGAACGTTTGCGCATGCGCTCTCCGTGTTAGCGCCTGACTCGATCAGATGCGGATTTATTTTGACGTATTAAAAACAAATATGAAAACACAACACGGGGACCTGCTGGCGTGTAGTAAAATGAGATGATTGCATATGTTTAATGATGACACCGCATCAGCCAGTAATACTGTGATACTGGTTATTCCACAGCCTCACTCAGGCAGGAGATCCACGGTTCATGTTCGAGTGTTTGTCTGCAGTCAGACTCTATGAATCGGTGCGCTGCTGTTACCTAAAACACTCAGCTGGGTTAGGAGCGCAACGGGAAGTGGTCGCGAGCGTGGAGCCGTGTCAGTAACCACGCGGATGCCTGGAGTCTTTGGACTCGACAGTGTGTGGAGCCCCGCTCTCTGGAAAGCAGTGTGGCTAATCAGGCTCTGGGTAGTGATTCAACAAAGTGATTCTCCACGCTGAGCAGCGTTATCGTGCAACCCACGTGGAGTGAAAGACATCAGCGCCATCTGGTGTTTGAACAACGTTTCGCATGTTATAGGGTTGAAGCGTTTAAACGGTTTAACTTCATGGTTATTGGTTAAATGACTGACCTGTGACAAAATCACAGAAACAGCGCAGTGTGAAGGAAAACACAACACACGCACAACATGTTCTGTTTGTGGAAGGAGCTCGGAAAGAAACACGCCTGGACAGCTTGTTGAAGAAGCTTCTTCAGCTCTAAGAGCAACAGAGTCCCACATTTGAAGCCCTATGGGAGTGTCCCCAAGAGGGGCGTGGACCCCCTATTGATCCTCTGCCTAATCGAGCCAGGGTGTGAAAACAGGTGTGGGTCACAATCAGCCACGGTCTCAGGTGAGCCCACGTCTCATGTAAGTGGGCTCTGCGATTGCATTTTAAATATTAAATATTGTGCACTGGCTGCAGTGGTCATGTGTATATCCAGCTGATTGCTTGTGAAGCTCGCACACAAGAATTTCACTCACATGTGCTGTACCAATGTACCTGCACATGTGATGTGACAATAAAAGTGATTTGATTTGATTGTGAAGGATTAATATGACATGCCTTGTCTGTGTAAAGACACAGAGAGATTACATAATCTGTGTGCGTTTGTGTCAGCGTGGATGGAGCAGAGTGGGTGAAACACACAACGAGCGTTTCTGAAATCCTGGAGACAGCTGACAGACCCCCGTGGAAACATCCAGAGACGCAGGGAGACTAAATGCAGCTCAGTCCTTGCTGAGGATTAACAGGCAGCCCGGCTCAGATTAGACTGGCTTGTATAACGAGGACGTTTAGATGTAAACAAGCTAAACAGAATATTAGAAAGAGTGGGCCACAGGAACCTGCTCCCGTCAGGCTTCTGCTCCCACCAGTTTCCTTCACATGAAATTAAGTGACTGCAGCGTTTAACGTAGCCAAATGTCGTCTGAGACCGAACACACGAATACATCTGTTGTTATATCGCTGGGAGCGGCAGTGAGGCCACGCTGCTCTGTGGCTTCCTTGTTATACAGTAAATGTCCCAAAAGTGTTTCTGGTGGAAGCGTGCACACTCTCTGACCTGCTGATTTTAGCCTCGCTGTCCAGGTGGCTGCTCACTGCTCACCTGGTTTTTATGTGTTATTTTCAAACATCACGTTCATTGGTTAGTGGATCAAATGTGTTTGGATCTACTTATGGGTGAGAATGATTTATTAGATTAAAAATCTGAGTCCACTAATACAGAATAGAAAGTAGAACATTATTACCATATGAAACATTACTCTGTTCCCCAGCAGAGCCTCACTCGGGCTTACTTTAGGTTTTCACTGTAAAAAGCTTTTTCAGCTGCTGAAGCGCAGATTTATGGACACTTTGGTTCTTCACGGTGTGCAAGTCCATTTCAGGCAGAGGAAAGAATTACCACTTTGTATTTGGATCCAAATATTTTATTATAGAAATCACACAGAAGTCAGCATTTACTGTTATTACACGTACAGCGAGGGTGTTTCTGCAGTGAGACTCCTGGTCAGAGTCATTGTCCTGCTCTGTGCACACATGCATACATAAATAAGTGCACAGCAGCTTTTACTGTAATCCGGCTGCGGTGGAGCAGCAGAGGCTCCTCTCTTGGCATTCACCGCGTGCCTTAATTGACTGATTTTAAATCAAGGTCCACTGTGAACACTGAGGGAGGAAGCCAGGCGTCACAGACAGATGCTGGTGATGACCTTTAGGTTAAACTTTCTGTTCAGGTCCATTTCTCTCTCACACATGCAGGTAACATGTACAGGTCTGTAGCACTCACACAGCTGCCGTGGTTCCTGTGAGACTCACTTTTTTACCTGTAGTGCTTATTTCCCTGCTCACCTTGTTCCTTTCTGTGTCCTTCACAGCAGCTGTGAGCTGGTAACACCTGCCTGCCCAACAAACGCAGTGAACAGCAAAAAAGAGCTTTTTCCTGTCAAGGACACATCAAGCAGGCAGCCATTACACAGCAGAGCCCGGCTGCCAGGCTGGAGATCCGATGGAGCCTCATCAGAATGTAAACAGATGGAGGAGGATCACTCGGAGTGAAGATAGAGATGCTGTTAACAGAAATCTGTTGCTGTTTGTCTTTTATGCTAAGCTGTCATTAGTCCTTATTAAATCTGCATAAGTAACGCTATATTCTGTTCACAGTGATGTTACACAAATGTGATTACACAGTAGTGCACTGAATGGCGCACGTATGCCATACAAACACAGCGCTACACACAGCGTCATGAAGCGCACACAGTGACAGGCACACAAAATGTCCCTCTCGGAATGTTACATAAGAGCGCGTTTTGATCAGGATTACACCCGCCGACGTTCAGTGGAGCAGATTATCGCAGCGTGCAGGCCGGACGGTGCAGCGACCGCCTGTATGCTCCAACAAGGCCCACAGCACCGCAATCTGCCAGACAATAAGAGCTCGAAATGTGCGCGGACAGAGAAAGCAGCCTTAGATACACCAACACACATCTCAGTGATCAATAGGCATCATCTGCGCTTCCATTCACAACACAAACACATCAGAAGCCACATCGCTTATAATACCAGGACGGAGCTGGCTAAATATGCAGAGCCTCGATATCTGCAGTGAAACGCGGAGCCGCGCGTCTCCTTGTCGCATTATCTTCTTCAGAATCCATCCTGGAGCCTCACATCCTCCCTCTGCTGCGCTCCTCTCCAAAGAGAGCAGCACAAAGAATAAATC
The DNA here is from genome assembly GCF_965226115.1 of Aulonocara stuartgranti. Classification (NCBI taxonomy): domain Eukaryota; kingdom Metazoa; phylum Chordata; class Actinopteri; order Cichliformes; family Cichlidae; genus Aulonocara; species Aulonocara stuartgranti. Next base: position 36,284,670 of record NC_138954.1, on the reverse strand, counting down.
AGAGGTGAAAGCAGTAAAACCTGCTCCCTGCAGCCAGCCTGTCCTCTCCTCCCCGAGAGAAGTGAGAACGATCTCGGTTAATTGGTCTGAACAGACGACACGGATTAGTTAAAGGAAATCAAAGTGTTTGGACTCATCCTCCTGGACGGGCGGGCGGCGGATTACGCAAAGGACAAGGCAGGGCGGGGTGACGTCACCACACAGACAGATGCACTCCTCTCTCACACACGCGCGCACACACGCGCGCACACGCACAGCTGATGCTGCCTCATTATTTGGTTTAAACTCTGATTTAAACGATAAGAATAAATGTGTTGGTTCAAATCTTTATGTGACTGGCTTTACAAATATGAATGAATTTGGGACACTTAGGACTCCTGCAGCTCTCAGCCACAGCCTGGATTCTACATGAAAGACATAAACACTGTTACACAGTACACAAGGAACATGTTGTGATGTCAGAGACCTAAACCCAGTCTGCGTTTTCTATGTTTGAACTTATTGGAAGAAGCAAAAACAATCAAACAAATCAAATATGACAGTTTCGCTGCAGGAAGGCTTTTCTCACAGGCTGTTATCAACCACAAGTCAACCAAATTCTCTCTCAGCTAATTACACAAAGAACACAAAGCCAGGCAGCGTCCACCCGTCACTCAAAGCTGCTAATGCTGGACAACTTTACATGATGGTGGGTCGGTCTCTGTGTCAGTATGTGGGAACACCAGCTGAGGCACAACAATCACCTCTTAACACACTGACTTAATTGTATTTGTGTTGATTTGTAACAGTGTGTGTACATGCGCACTGATGTCTGATGAATCGCTGAAGGAGTTTTTTAAATTAAAAATCAAACTGATGATGTAACCAGGGTCATTTGGCTGGCTGGTTGATCCAGTGAGTTTCAGAGAGGTGGGTCCAGTAAAAACACCACGAGGCCTAAAAGTATACAGGCTGCACGTCACAGTATCTCTGCCTGTGCTGCACTCATGTCGTATTTCTTTGAGGGAGTGCATTAAAAATACTGCTTTAGTTTTGCATCATATTCTGTGTTATAGTAGTACTTTGATTCCAACTGTACCGCTGTGATGTGCTCTGAGGCCTGTTCTGTTGGTTGGACACTTCCATGTGCAGTACTTATATTTCAACTGAATCTCAATCACATCAATCAAACATTGGCTCCTTACACTGATGCTCTGTCATCACACCTTTTACAGTTCAGTTCACCTCAAGGCACGTCATGTTGTCAGGTAGACCCTACAATGATAGGTACAGAGAAAACCCAACAATCATATGACCCCCTATGAGCAGCACTTTGGTGACAGTGGGAAGGAAAAACTCCCTTTTAACAGGAAGAAACCTCCAGCAGAACCAGGCTCAGGGAGGGGCGGGGCCATCTGCTGTGATTGGTTGGGGTGAGAGAAGGAAGACAGGATAAAGACATGCTGTGGAAGAGAGACAGAGGTTAATAACAGATATGATTCAATGCAGAGAGGTCTGTTAACACATAGTGAGTGAAGAAGAAACACCCAGTGCATCATGGGAATCCCCGGCAGCCTACTGCAGCATCACTAAGGGAGGATGCAGGGTCACCTGGTCCAGCACTAACTATCTGCTTTAGCAAAACAATCTACATTTAATATAACAAGTTTAATATAAACATATGGCACTGAAGAGTCAGTAACCTTTTGGGACACCATGTTCCTCCAGAACAGCTTCAGCAGATGCTCCAGGTGTGCTCCAGGTGTTGTGTTGCTCATTTGGTGGTTTGTTTAAAAGAAGTAGCATATCGATCTTCCAGAGGTGTTCAACAATCAATCCTGAATCTTTTCTGTGTTTTATCTTCTAAGCTTTGAAGGACAGAACAGAAAGAAAGCTGAATAATATTTTTGTCAAGAACAGAAGGATGTTGGACTCTTTTTGTCACGGACCCAGTTCCAGGGATTCGGGGTCCGTGAGCAGTCTGGACTACTATTGTAGTTATTATCATTATTATTGTGGTTATTGTTATTATGGTTGTGTCTGCTGTCCTGTTTTCCGTGTTGGTGTACTGTCAGGTGTTTATGGGTGTGTGCATGTGTGTGAGGGTGCGGTCGTGGCAGGCACTTCTAGGCCTGGTGGGTGTGGCCCTGCCAGCTGACCGGTCCCACCCAGGAATCCACACACACCTGGCGCCGATCAAGCCTCGTCAGAGGAGCTTCAAAACAGTGTGGCTGAGAGCTCCTCGACGCTGGATCGTTGACTGACTTCCCGTCAGTCTTAGTTTATCGTGCAAGGTTAGTGCAAGTCTGCCGTTAGGGTTTGTACTCACGACTGCCTTTTGTATGCGTGTTTCTCAGGAGGAATTGTGGCGACCAGGAGGCAGCACACGGACAGTACACAGGGAACGGAGACAGAGCACGGAGCACGGGATAAAGGAGAAGACACGGAACGGGAGTTGGGATCGCACGGGGGATTTATTGTTGTTTGGATTGTCACCACTGTAAATAAACGCACTGCCTTCAGCGCCAAGTCCTGCATTTTGGGTCCTCATTTCTCACATCCCCACGGTCTGCCAGCCAGACCGTGACACTTTTTGACCTGACAAACTGTGACTCGTCACTGACACTGTGTAATGATTTCCTTTCATTCTCAAAGGAGATTTGCCAGATCTTGTGAATGAAAATGATTTCCTGTAGGAGGACATTGTGGCAGAAATTGCTTTGGGAACGGAGCTATTCAGACCTCACAAGTTGGAAGCAATCTTTGAGAGCTGTGATGCTTCATGAACTGAGTGAACTGCTGCAGCACTGGGAGTCGGTCCAGCACCGATGTGATGCAGTGATGGAGTACCACAGTGATCATTTAGAAGTGATGTGGGGCGCTCAGAATCAGGTGGATGGTGTCAACGTTCTGGTCAAACTGAAGCTTGTTTTACGTCACAATCCCAAAACGGCATCGATGACAGCTTTGAGTGTTGGCAGCAGCTTCCTGGAAAGTTCAATGTGCATCGCTCTCTGATGTGATACATCAGAACACATTCATCAGCTGGAGCGCTGATGTTGGCTGTATGCAGTTCTCTGTCTCCCTCAGTCCTTCTTCATGTTTCATCATTACAAGTGTAAGCAGGTGTAGTGGCTGCATGAATGCATGCATGAAACACAGACTGGTGTCATGGCTTTCTGCTGGGAGAAATGAACATGTTTAATGTTGCACGGTAGTGTCTTCATCTCAAGCACATGTCCTAAACCTGACGCAGCAGCCTTGGTTCATATATTTAACCAAAGACTACGTGAGGAAGCTGGTTTCCTCTTCAAATGAACACGTGTTGTACGGGTAAGAGCGTCGTGTCAGGTGGTGGGATCGTGTAGTTTGACGTCTGGATCACTGGTGTTTTTTTAACAGGTCAAATGAATGGATCATGCTGGCTCTCCCATCAGTGGATGTTAAACATAGCCACGCAGTCAGGACAGTCTCTGACTGATCAGAGGCTTTTCCAACCCTTGGATCATATAACAGTCATCTCCGGCACGTGTGTGTTGGTACAGAAGCCCTACTCTTAAACTTAGATGGTGCTGAAACAGCTTGTTTTACACAGACTGCACCGAGGCTTCGACACGATTATTTAGAACTGAGAATCATGCAAAGTTAATCTAGTAGAGCCAAAGAATAAAGTATGGACCCTTCACAGGCTTTTTCACGTTTCCCTGATGTACCTGAGAAATAGAATTAGCAGCGTTTCACACTGATGCATTTACTTTACACAGACGTTTGTCACATCACAGACAGAGCCTTCTTTTTGTCTTTGGTTAATTAGAAAAAAGCAATGCTAACACGATGTGCTTGGATCCGTGTCAGGCTTCAGAAATGTGAGCAGTGTCACAAAAACAAACCTTCCCCTCCTAAATATCTGTCATTACCCAAAGTTTGACAAAATTTCTGTTTCTTCTTCTTTTCTCGGTTTGGACATTATTGCATATTTGTATAAAATAATTCTGTTGTATAACACGTTGCATCAAACTCAGAGATGTGATCTTTTTTATCATTTATCTAAAATACTGACATATAGCCCCTTCTCAGTTCAATTATCTTCATTGTTGCCTGGCTGGTTGGTAATGCCGCGTTCAGCCAACAAATCTGCATGAAACTGTTAGTTTGCTCGTGTCCATGTTGGTGCATCAGTAACTACAGCAGAGGCTGTCGCTTCTCACGCAGGGCCAACATGACCGAGCAGACAGCAGGTGGCAGTCTTTCACTGGAGACCAACCTATGATCACCAAGGGCTGATAAAAATCTGTCTTTTCACGTGATAATAATCACATACGTAGCGTATTGTCTCCACATCAGTATCGTCAGTGCTTCACCTTGATGGAGGCGTCCTCGGCTACGAAGCTGCTCACCTGTCCCTCCAACCTTCCTCCAGGTAATCTGATGTCTAATTGGCTAACTGGAGCAGATTAAGCTAAAACCAGGAATAGGACTGCGCGTACACACACACACACACACACACACACACACACACACACACACACACACACACACGTCTGCATGTGGCTTTCCGTTAGACAGTAAGGTCAGTGTAGCATTACAAACATAAAGCCATAAGAAAGAAACGCTCTCCTCTCATCTTCCTCACGTTATTAATTCTGTTCAGGGGCGCCTCAGCCGGCTCATAGCTAAACTCCAATGTTACAAGTTCTTGGAAAAAGTAACACTGTGGTGGAAATATTTCTGTGGGAATGAAATGAGTCACGTGGAGAAACAAATCTGTTCCAAACAAGCGCGTCCAACAAAGAAACGAGTCCTCAGCGTCTTCATTAGGACACGTTTGCTTATTGACACCCATACTTGTTTCTTTTGGACGGACTTGAAGACCTTGTTCATACCAGTTTGGACACACCTGCGGCGCAGCTGGGTGAGCAGGAGTCCCGGTGTCCCTCTCTCACTTTCCTGTCAGTTTTCACTGCATCTGTCTAATAAAGACAAAAATATATTTTAAAAAAAGAACAGAAAGTTTGGATGCAGCTTCTCATTTGATCGTTTTTCTTTATTTTCATAAGTATTTACACTGTAGCAGACATCACAATGTGGAATTAAACCAAAAAGTCTGAAAACATGTTTTATATGTGAGATTCTTCGAAGCTTTGCTGTCCCGTTCTTGTCCCAGCACAGAAACAGAGACACGTGGGAAAAGTGACATCTCGTTAAAATGAGTCTGTGTGAGGCTAATCCAACAGTAATGCAGTCTAATGGTGTGGAGGTCTTCCAGTCAGTGGTGACAGGCCCACTAACAGCTGTGACAGCACCGTGTGGGGTACGGAGCCCCTTTAGAAATCAATGCATGTAAACTGTAGGGCGACCCTTGTATCTGTAGCCATTCTAAACATTTCTGTTTAATAACCAAGCAAACACTTGATTAGAAAACTAAGTGATGCAAGTGCAGACTTAGCTAGCGGCCTGTGGAAGTCACAGTTCAGTCAGGCAGCTCAGACATTTGGCACTCAGGACTTTCCACCTTTGGGTGATGGGAACACACCACAGTGCAGTCCTCCATGCAGACCCAACCCAGCTCATCATAGCACAAACACGCAACGTGTGCAAGAGGGAGGCCACTCAGACACGGGAGGGAAATGCCATCAGCATAAATGACTTTGTGGTGTTACTTTTGTAACGTTCACGCTGATCGTCAAATACAAATAAGCAAACGGTGCATTTTGTAGCAGCCTTGAAATATATAAATATATATAAATGTATATAAATATATATCCCGTTTCTGTTACTGGGAAAGGGGGGTTTCTGTTTAAATCCAGCTCCAGCAGGCTTCGGCAGCGCGGCCGGTGATGTGTGCGTGCGCGCGTTTATGTGACCATTGACTGAGCATGTGCGAGGCAGCAGAGAGATTATCGCTGCCACGACTCTGGGCTGCCCTGTATATCTTCTACTTGCTGGAATATTCGTTGTAGTTCAGGCATGGAGGAGCGGAAACCTCTCGGTTCAGGCCGTGGAGCGGAGCGGAGCGACTCGGTTTGGGGGGACTTTGGAGACTTTACGCATGCTCCTCGTCAGCTGCGGGCGGGGAGACTTTAAAGTTGGACGCTTTTAATTTACAGTAGTGACGGAGGTGAAATGATATTCTGTAGTGAACTCTTGGTATTTTTGGAACATCTGAAGTGGTCTCACAACAGATAACCAAGAAGAGGACAAAGTCACTGTGACGCGACCATTCCCACTGTAACAAATGGCAGATGGATATGAGCAGGCCAACGCATCAGAGTTTATTAAGGGTAAGTTTAACATCAGTCCTGGGATGTAATACTGCGTAATGGTTTCTATAAGAAACTACAGCCTGCAATATTTCCATGCGTGTGACTGAGAGCGCGCGTGGACATAAATACACAGGACTGAACTGCTCGTTCACTTTGGCTCATTAAACAAAGCTAAACCAGCGTGATTCAGTGTGAGTTACACTGACCACGATAGTCTCCATCAGGGGGACACTAACGAAACAAGAGACGAGGACATTTCTGATTATTTTGTAGGTTCTTCATCAGCATTGTTGTGGATCAATAACTCTTGACAGGACTGTGGGGCAGCTGGTCGGCCTTTGGCCTGGAGGATGCTGGATCGTTTTCAGCGGTGTCTGCTATAATTAACATGATATAAACTGTAATAGCTGTGCATTAAGACGGTAACAAGAATCCTGGTAAAGTGAGTCCGTGCAGGTCCAGGTCAGCTTCACAGCCTTTACACAGCGGCTCGTTTCCAGGAATAAGTTTTCTCTTTTCAGCTATCACTGCAGAACTTGCTTTCCAGGTTTACTGAAGCAGCCTAATTACTCATGAGTACATGTAGAACTATATGTAGCTGAAAGGTTGAAACTTACAGGCTAACAGTTGGGGCAGGTTGTAGCCCAGTGTCCCACAGCTCACTCACTCATAGAGTCAAATATTACAGTTTAGTTAAAGTTTATAAAGCCATTGTTCCCTGATCTGGTAAAAAGAAGCATTTCAGTAGTGCGAGGATTAAGTTTGGCTAAATCAGGTTAAGTAAGCAGCACCAGTGTGTCACGTAAGGGCAGGAGATTTGGGTCCTGCCTCGGTTTCAGCAGCAGTTAATGAGGGGAACTGATCCTGTGCTGTAACCGAGACACCAAAAATACCTGGATGCAGTCAGCAGCTCGGTGTGATCGGGACAAGAGAGCGTTATCGCCCTGTATCCTTGACCTGAAGCCAGGACTGTGTGTGAGGCTGAATGTAACCTGTGTGTGTGTGCGTGTGTGTGTGTGTGTGTGTGTGTGTGCTGTACACCACAGACCGCCTGTACTTTGCCACTCTGCGGGTCAAACCTAAGAATACAGCCAACACACACTTCTTCAGCACGGATGAGGAGCTCATATATGAAAGGTAAGCTGCAGCCGTAATCTAGTCTGATCCCCAATCATGACGTGTCAACAGTCTGCTCCTGCTCCCTGTCAGCACACGCTCCTACAGATCCTTTCTTTCTGATGCCTCTTTCGTAACAGATTAACTTTGTTTGCCTCCGTTTTTGTTGTTTCGTGTCCTTTAGAAACTCCTTTGATCTCATTAATATCCCACCTGTTCATTTCAGAGAGACACGCCTTTTGACAGTCATGGTCCTGTCCTTCCTTGACTTCTCATTACTGGTCTCTGATTACCGTTATACTGTTAGAAGATGTCCACGGCTCCACCCGGAGGGATGGTGTCCTGGTTCAAACTATGGTTTTCTGGTTGGAGTTTACACGTTTTCTCTGCTTCAGTCCAAAGACATGCACGTTCATTCATGTTAGGTTAACTGGTCATTTAGCATCAGTTACATCCAGGCCCTTTGTAGGTAAACAACCTACAACATTAGAGAGAAAACTCTAATTGGACAATTCCCAGTGAGCAGGGCCGGGAACAGTGGGACGGTAAAACTTCTAATAGGTGGGGAGACCCTGAAAGGACTTCTTACAGTGTCGCCGCCTGGATGTGAGCAGGAAGCTGCTTCCTCTCAGGACAGCTGCTCTGGCCACCTCGAAGACTATCAGAACCTGGCCTGATGAAGCCTTACAGCAGCTGCAGGACTGTCTCCACACCACCAGGACATTTCTGAACATCCAGACCTGGAGGTGTCACCTGGTCTATCCCAACCACAAGCCCTGGATGACCGGGGACCTCCACCGGCTGCCTTCAGAGTGAGTGACGGTGCAGCGAGGCCTCTGAAAGGCCAAATGACACTACAGGTGGAAGATCACCTGGACAGCAACAACAGCAGGCAGGTGTGTCAGGAGGGCAGCACATCACCAAGTACAGGAGCAGTCAGAGCTGCCCCAGGTGATGCTTCACTAGCAGAGCAGTTGAATCACTCCTTGTTTTGAAGTGCAGTCACCAGAGGCTCGTATCAATGAGTCCATCCTCACTGTGGAGGAGTGTGACATGAGACGCACGCCGTCAACCCTCCAACAGTAACAGCTCATACGTCAGTGAAGAAGACATGAAGTCCACATCCTTGTGGAGAACTTCATCCAACCCTGTGTCGTCATGTTGATACATGTGCACTGTTTTTCCCATGAAAATGTCTGTTGATGTATCACCAGCGTGACTGATGTCATAAACCCCTGTGAACCATCTGGTCCCGGCCTGTGGTCATAACCCCTGACTGAGCACGCACGAGTTCTGGTTCCTTAAACGATCTGCATCTATTTCAGGATATAAAATTGTTTTAATTACACACCGATGAGAGACAGATCAGAGGTGAAACAGCCTCGGAAAAATGTTCCATCTGTGCGTTTATATGTGCACCTTCACACTGTGGAGCTACAGGCCATCCCAGTACACAGGGCTGGGTGGAAACTGGTTTCCAGCATTTCCTGACCTCTCAGGACTTTTAAGGAACTCTAAGATCTTAAAGCTCAATTCAGATTTTTGGATCAAATCAGATGTTTTTGTCTGCTCGTTCACTCTACAAATAAAATGCGACAGCAAACGCGCTCTAGTGTGAACGCTCAAAGCGGCCGCATGCGCAAAAGCAGACGTCACACACAACGCGCTCTGTTTAGACCCAGAGCAACAGGATGTTTGACTGATGGCCTTAATATAAAGACTTTGGACTTCACGTTTCCCAGTTTTTGCTTTAAGTTATTTACATAATAATGTAAATAACCTAATAATGATCCTTATTGCTGTTTTAGAGGAGCGGAGCTTCAAAGGATCAGAATCTGCAGATTATACAGTACAAATAAAATGTTCACGTTTCTCCAACGTTGTCTTCCCAACAGTTTCACTGGACGGACAGGAAGTGTTCACCATGTCTTCTCCGGAGCTGATAATCGGCGTCTGTCTTGTGTCAGTGACGTAAAAGACGGATTTAATGCGACGTGACCATCAAACAGCAGTCGCTTTCTAAAACATCGGATATGTATCGGATTCAGCACCACATACGAGAGTGACCCAGGTCGGATTTGAAAATATCGGATTTGTGCCGTTCACGCTGTCACACCATGATCGGATAGATGGTCGCATAGGGTCAAAAAATCGGATTTGATGCGCTTTCGCCTGCAGTGTGAACGTAGCTCAACTCTGAGCATCAGTATCATGGGATATATCACAGTGTCAGAGTGTCTGTCACAGAGCGGGTGTTTGAGCTGTGATTAACCGGGTAGGTGGTCCATGGGTAAACCTGAGATGGCTTTTGTCACGGCGAGTGGAGGAAATAAAGGAGGATCCAATTGCAGGCAGTCGTGAAGGTGGTTTATGGAACACAGAGCACAGGGAAAAAATGGCAAACGAAGATTAAACTAAACTATACTGGGAATAACTAAACTATACTGGGAATAACTAAACTACTAAACACAAAGCAGAAGACGAACATGAAGGACGGGGGGGCAGGACACACGGGTGAAACATGGCAGATACACAGACGGACCAGCAACGACAGAAGACACGACTTAAATGCACTCAGAGAAACACGGGGAGATTACACACAGGTGGAAGTAATTAACGAGAGGAGACAAGGGAGGCAACACAAGAGATCACTACACAAAGACGCAGACTGGACACACATCAAACCCACAGCAAACATGGGAACACAAAACCTGAGAGCAAAACCAGAACCACAGAAACAATAAATAATAATAATCAACAAAGCACCAGAGAAGAAAAACGATCATTCAAAAACAAACCAAAGCAAGAGAAGTCAAAATGCTGCGTCGACCCCGACGTGACAGCTTTCAGTGCTTGACAATCTTTGAAATCCTCTTCCTGTCATTCGTGCTGTTGGCCGACTTACTGAATATGATGATGAGTAATCTGGTATCAGGCTGTGGTGTTAGGGACAAAGACGGACTTGCAGCCCTGCTCGTCTGTCACGTTCCAGCCTTGGTAATCGTTTTCTTTTCTGCAGCAGACAAACAGGATTTGAGTTGGTTTCATTGAGTGAAACAAAGCTGTGAGCTTCCTCTGACTCCATGTCTGCATTGTGTGGGTGGAAACATCCAGATAAAGGTCCCGAGGTTTTCTAACGGAGCATTTTATTATGACCAGATGAACAATGTCACTGTCTTCACCTGTCAGTGGGTTTAGTTTTGTGTGTTGTTGTGTTGTAATTGTTGAGAGCTCCTCCATCTCTCTCACTGTGTGTTGCAGTTTCTATGCAGACTTTGGGCCCCTCAACCTGGCCATGCTGTACAGATACTGCTGGAAACTCAACAAGAAGCTGAAGGTAATGAAGGTCTTCAGACTCAGGGCTTTGTTTGCTGTACAGACATCGTTTAGAAAACGCGTTACGCTCTTATTTTGAAA